>NC_143055.1:46454924-46757954 GCF_052426305.1 Pelodiscus sinensis
GAAGATCTTATTATCAAATATTTGTTCTCCATGTACAGAAAGTGATACTTCTGGGTTCAGCCCAGACCAGTAAAGGGTTATGTTACTGCCAACTCTGCAACTCACAGCCGGAACACCAACAGCAAGCACACAAACATGAAGGTCCCCTCCAATTACTTTCTGCTCCCTCCTCCCAGGTTTCCCCCTCCCCTCTCTCGCCTCCTTTCCCCAGTCTCACCAGAGTTTCAAAATGCTATTTCAAAATGCATTTTGTCTGTAGACGCGTTATTTCAAAATAATTTATTTCAAATTAACTATTTCGAAATAAGATATTTCAAAATAATGCTGTATTTTAGACATACCTTAATAGTCCAGTAAACCCTTGAAATATATTCTGTGAAAAGTGAGCCAGACAAGGCTCCTCTCTCCTGGAGGAGTATAGATGCCATGTTGTCTTTTCAAAATTCATTTACCCTGCTTCAAGAGGCAGGAATGTTTCCTGAAAGTGCAGTTTCCATCACCCAAATGATTGGTACATAAATGGGGCTTCCATTATTTAGATTCCACACTGCTAATTTGCAGTGGCGACAGGTGGATAGCTACCTTCCTTCTTCTATGGGAGAAAACCTGTTTTTCTCCAAGTTTAGTCACAGATTTTAAAGCATAACATCACTGAGTATCCATAAAATCTCATAGGCCGTGTCTAGACTGCATTCCTTTTCCGTAAAAGGGATGCAAATTAGACACATCCTGTTTTGTTTTTTTGACTGCCAATTGTCTGCAGTCAGTTGATTTAGTAGTTTATCATTTGAAGGTCCCACACCCATTCTCTATAGTTAAGAGCTCTTTCTCCCTTAGCCTCTCACTAGTTTGATGGCTTTACTTTTTCTTTTTAGTAAATGAAGGATAAACAAGTTAATCAGTGAGTTATTAGTTTTCAAATGATACATTACATGCCACCTTTTCGGTATATATCGTGACAACAGTATGTTATGTATAATAAATATTTCAGCCCTCACAAGAGTTGCTCACAGAGTAGTAAACAATCATTGACCCTCTATATTACAGATCCTAATAGATTGCAAGTCACCCCTTAATCTTTTGTTTGTTAATCTAAGTACACAGGTTTTTGAAATTGTCTTTGTAAGGCATGTTTTCTAACCCTTTAATTATTCTCTTGGCACTTTTCCAAACCTTCTCCAGTTTTTCAATGTCCTTGTGGGCACCAAAACTGTATTGCAGACCAGACACAGTATTGCAGCAGGGATCAAACAAAGAAGAAAAATAACTTATTTAGGGTATGTCTACACTACCCTCCTAGTTCGAACTAGGAGGGTAATGTAGGCATACCGCACTTGCAAATGAAGCCCGGGATTTGAATTTCCCGGGCTTCATTTGCATAAGCGGGGAGCCGCCATTTTTAAAACCCCACTGGTTCGAATCCCGTGCAGCGCAGGTGTACCGGTACGAGGTGTACCGGTAGTTCGGAATAGGAATCCTAGTCCGAACTACCTAGTTCGAGCCCCGTGTAGCCGCGCTGCACGGGGTTCGAACCAGCGGGGTTTTAAAAATGGTGGCTCCCCGCTTATGCAAATGAAGCCCGGGAAATTCAAATCCCGGGCTTCATTTGCAAGTGCGGTATGCCTACATTACCCTCCTAGTTCGAACTAGGAGGGTAGTGTAGACATACCCTTACTTCTTACTTCAGATTCCCCTGTTTATGCATCCCAAGATTGCATTACCTTTTTTAGCCACTGTGTCACAGCGGGAGCGCATATTCAGCTGATTATTCATCAGAACTCCTAAATCTTTCCGGGTATGTCTACGCTACCAACCTAGTTCGAACTAGGGTGGTAATGTAGGCAACCGGAGTTGCAAATGAAGCCCGGGATTTGAATTTCCCGGGCTTCATTTGCATCTTGCCGGGCGCCGCCGTTTTTAAATGTCCGCTAGTGCGGACTCCATGCCGTGCGGCTACACGCAGCTACACGCGGCACAGACTAGGTAGTTCGGACTAGGCTTCCTAAATGAGGAGTAACGGTAGTTTGGAATAGAAAGCCTAGTCCGAACTACCTAGTCCGTGCCGCGTGTAGCCGCACGGCACGGAGTCCGCACTAGCGGACATTTAAAAACGGCGGCGCCTGGCAAGATGCAAATGAAGCCCGGGAAATTCAAATCCCGGGCTTCATTTGCAACTCCGGTTGCCTACATTACCACTCTAGTTCGAACTAGGGTGGTAGTGTAGACATATCCTCTGAGTTTCTACTTTCCAAGACAGAATTCTGTAAGTATGGCCTATGTTCCAAGATGCATGTATTAACATATAACCATATTAAAACACATTATTTGCTTATCCCTGTTCACCAAGAAATCGAGATTGCTCTGAATCAGAGACCTGCCCTCTTTATTATTTATTCCTCTGCCAGTTTTAGTATAATCTGCAGACTTTATCAGTGATGACACCATCTCACCTTAGGCTTTCTTAGATGCATCTTTAGACATCAGCTATTTGCTTATAAAATAATTCTCTGGCTTCAATTTGAAAGGAATGATCTAAGTAAATCCAAAATATTTCTTTTAATTCCAGAAGCCTCTTGGAAAAGTGACATAAGAATTTGATATTTAACATTGTTAAATACTGAAGAAATCAGTTCAGACTTACATTCCTCGTCTAGGGATAGAAAGTCATCATTCAGAGCAACAAATACTGTCTCTATGCTGTCCTCTGGCCTGAAGTCTAACAGAGAGGAATCCAGGCTGCAGATAGCTGACAGGTAGTGATAGAAACTGATGGGAATTTTTTGTATGTTTCCAATTAGCCTACTTAGAAAAAGAAATTATACACTGAGCAGCAATTTCCTGGTCCTCTAGCATAAAGTGATATTTTGTTGTGGTTTTTTAGTACTCAGACTAATTACACATTATAGCATCAGTAGTCGATTCCCCTCAAAGGAATGTTGATCACCTCTGACAAGAGAAGGTTCCAGGTGTTCTATATTTTCTTTTGCAATAAGAAAGGAGAAGATCAGAGTTGCAGGAAGTGGCCTTGATTGCCATTTGTACTTCTACGATTACTCCTTATATGAATGAGCTGAACAAATGTTAGGCAGATGGATTTCTAGTCTCTCTCTCAGCTTGTTTGTGTTGGTGACTGTGACGGGGTGGCAGGGTTTGACGGAGAAAGCCCTGCACCCTTCACTGAAATGGCGCCTGGCCCCAGCACCGCGGGAGGCAATTGGCTGTGCTGGGCATGCTCGGCAGCTGCAGCATGAGCATGCGCGGGGATTCCCCGGACTGCTGCAATGGGTGACGGAACAGCACATGCGCCGGCGTCCCAAGAAGAGGGTGCTGGCTTTGAAAAGCAGGATGCCCAGGTGGAGATGGGGAGAGGAGGCGAGCCAGAGGAGGAGGGGAGCAGCACCGGCGAGGAATAAGAGAGAGAGACTGACGGCTGGACGAGAGTCATGGCGGAGGCAGTGAAGCTGACCAGGGGTGGATGAGAGTGCCGCAGGAACCAGGGCAGCTCCGTGGGACCCCAGGCAGCAAAATTTCACAGGGGACCTAGCCTTTGACACGGCACATGAGTGGGGCCTCAGGAAGCGCGGGGCCCGAGGCAACCACCCCACTCGCCCTGCCCGAAATCCGCCACTGAAGCCAACAAGAGGGAAGGAAGCAGCCCAGGACAGGGCAGAGTTGATGCCCATGGGCCGGTGAGTTGTGGTATGGCCCCACCGGCCGAACAGGTTGCTGTTGTGCCTGTTCTTAGGATCCTGTGCTGAGACTTGGAGTGAGGAAGGGCCCACGTCTTCCTTCCCTCTTGGCACATGAGGGGCTTTGGACTAGCAAAAAAGACCGTGAAAAGACTGCTGTCTAGTACAGGGAGGCTCGGGGTGCATGGGTTAGATGGAGACACCCAGTGAGGAAGTCCTCCACCTTGGGGAAGGGCTATGACAAACTATAACAGGTGGTGGAGAATGTGGATGAGTCCCTAGCCCCTGGGTCTAGGGGTACCTGGGGGGGGGGAGAGACTAGGAGCAAGGGGTTAGTGGGAGTATGGATCCAGCCAAAGTATTCAAATGGCTGGTGGAGCAACAGAAGCAGCAGCAACAACTACAGTCCCAGCTGCTTCAGCAGCTGGCCGCACAAACCCAGGAACAACAGCAGCAGATAGTGAGGGAGATGGTGGACCAACAGGAAAGATGGCTCCAGCAAGGGGCAGCCCTGTGGCGGATCAGCATTGGGGCCCCTCTGGGAGGGGGAGAAGGGCAGACAGGGACGGCACAATTACTGATAAGGCTAAAAAGATGGGGCTGTTGGATGACCTGGAAGCCCACCTAGTCACCTTCAAAAGAGTGGCTTTGGCAGCTCACTGGCCAGAGGAGCATTGGGCCACCCTCCTTGCCCCATATCTAACAAGACCTGCCCAGCTGGCCTACCAAGGCTTAGCTGCCCGGGACACACTAGACTATTATAAAGTTAAAGAGGCCATTTTGGGCCAGGTGGGGGTTACCTCCGAGACTTTTAGATAAAAATTTAGATAAGAGCGGTACCCCACTGGAGCCTAGCCTCGAGTAGTGGCACAGAAGTTGCATGAACTAGGCTGGCTCTGGCTTGAGTCTGATAAATGGGATAGTTCACAATTGGTGGACACCGTAGTTTTGGAACTATTTCTCCCGATTTTGCTGACAGGGGCACAGAAATGGGTGCGCAGACACCGCCCTCCAACCCTGACTGATGAGGTGTCCCTTATGGAGGACTACTTAGCTGCCAAGATCCCGGTAGGAATATGAAATGAAGATAGGGAAGCCCGACCAGAATGAATTGTCCTCGGGAAAGGCCAGCAGCTCCGAGGCATGAAAGAGGCAGAACCTTACATGGGCCTGGGTAGGGAAAGGGGGCGTAGAAACCCCTAAGACATAAAAGAAGGGTCCATGGAAGTCTCTGAGGTGAGGTTGAGCTGGGCAGGAGAGCTAGACTTGACTGCTACGGGGGAGGTAGCCCCCTGAATCGCTGCTTTGAGTGTGGGAAAGAGGTGCATTTCCAGAGGGACTGTCCCTTCATGGACTACTCCTACGGGTACACGATGTCCATGGTTTGTCATGCTCCTCCACAAAAGGGAGCGGCAGTAACCACTCAAGTAAAAGTAGAGGGAATACCAGCTTTAGTGGGCTCAGGGTGTGGACAAACCATGATCCAAGCCGATTTAATCCCGAGTCCCAAGCCGGCCGGTCCCACAGTTTGGGTCAAGTGTGTACATGGAGATGTACAACCGTACCCAATGGCCTGGGTATGGATACAGGATGAGGATGAGGAGGCAGTGTGTCAAGTTGCCTTGGTACCAAGGCTGGTGTAGCCGGCATTGTTGGGTCGGGATTGGCCCAGATTTTTGTGGGTTCTGAGAGCGTGGAGCCAACGGCATCTCCAGGAAAACCAAGAAGAATCGCAGGAGCATATACTAGTCACCGCAGGGTTAGGCCAGGAGTGCCCCTTGAACCAAGAGGAGGGGGCCGAGCCAACTTGGGTCACCAACTGCAACTTTCTAGAGGAGCAATGAGACGACCCCTCCTTAATGCGGGCCTGGTAACAAGCTGGAGAAGAGAACGCAGTCCCACCACAGGAGTGGCAAGGACCTTATTTTGAAGTACAAGGGGATTGCTTGTATAGGGTTACCCAGGAAACGGAGGGAAGAGGGTATATATGACAATTATTAGTGCCCGAGTGCTACAGAAACAATATTCTAGAGATAGCGCATGCCAACCCATGGGCCGGGCACCTGGGGAGGGAAAAAACCCTCCAACAACTCACTCAGTGATTTTTTTGGCCAAGGATATATAAGGCCTCACAGGACTTTTGCTAGTTGTGCCCCTCCTGTCAGCGGATAGGGATGCAGTTAGGCCCCAAGGCCCCCTTTGTTCCTCTCCTGGCCGTGGGGGTCCTGTTCGATCAGGTAGCTATAAATCTAGTGGGGTCCTTGGAATGCTCCAAGTCCAGCTTCCAGTACATCTTGGTCCTGCTAGACTATGCAATTCATTACCCAGATGCCATTCCATTAAAAAACATTATGGTCCCGATGATTGTAGAGGAATTAGTCAAGATCTTCACCCAGGTAGGCATCCCTAAAGAGATCCAGACAGACCAGGGAACTAATGTCTCCTCCAGGCTAATGGGAGAATTGTGTAAGTTATTAAAAATCAAAACTCTATGAACGTCTGTATACCACCCTCAAACAGATGGATTGGTAGAGCAATTCAACCAAACCCTTAAGGATATGTTATGACGATTTACGGAGGAGGATCCCCATATGAGAGAGAAGGCATTACTTGACCTCCTCTTTGCGGTGAGAGAAGTGCCACAATCTTCAACTGGGTTTTCCTCATTCAAACTCTTGTATGGGAGGCAACCCCGGAGGATTCTGGATCTAATTAAGGAAACCTGGGAAGACCAGGAGGCCTGGGTACAGGGGTCGGTAAATTATGTCTTAAATTTACGGGAACGATTACAGAAGTTAGGGGAATTCGCAAAAGCAAATTTGGTACAAGCCCAAGGCTGACAAATTAATTTTTATAATAAGGGAAATAATTGAGGGAATTTAAACCAGGGGACAAGGTATTCCAGTTATTACCGATAAGGGAGTCAAAGTTATTAGCGAGGTGGCAGGGTCCCTTTGAAATAATCCAAAGAGTGGGGAAGGTAGATTATGAGGTATGGCTAACAGGAAAAAGAAAGAGGTCACAAGTTTACCATATAAATTTGCTAAAGAAATGGAAAACCCGCGAAGCCCTGAAGATAGCACCAGTGATAGGGGAAACAGAACTAGGCCCTTGGGCAGGGGAGGTAGATAAGGATACACCAATACAAGTAGGAAAAGAACTGACTCCTGTCCAACACGAGGACATTGCAAAGATCGCCTGATCGTATGCAACAGTCCTATCCGCAATGCCGGAATGAACCAAAACAGTGTGTCACCACATTGCCATGACCCCAGGACGCAAGGTATGTGACCCAGTATGGCCCTTGCCTCGGAAAATGTGGAACACAGTGAGAAAAGAAGTACAAGATATGTTGCGGTTAGATGTTATTGAAGAGTCCCATAGGCTGTGTCTACACTGGGCCACTTATTCTGGAAAAGCAGCCGCTTTTCCGGAATAACTTGCCAGCTGTCTACACTGGCCACTTGCTTTCCCGGAAAAGCAATGATGATCTACTGTAAAATTGTCAGTGTTTTTCCGGAAAAACTATGCTGCTCCTGTTTGGCCAAAAGTCCTTTTCCGGAAAAACTGTTCCGGAAAAGGGCCAGTATAGACAGCACAGTAGTCTTTTCCACAAAAAAGCCCCGATGGCGAAAATGACAATCGGGGCTTTTTTCCGGAAAAAGATCCTGCCAATGTAGACGCGCTTTCTCCGGAAATACTTATAATGGAAAACTGTTCTGTTTTAAGCATTTCTGGAAAAGGGTGCCAGTGTAGACTTAGCCATAGTGATTAGAGAAGCTCTATAGTACTGGTGCCCAAGCCGGATGGTCGGTCCGATTCTGCATAGACTTTAGAAAAGTGAATGCTATTTCCCAGTTTGAGGCTGGGATTAGCCCAGTACATATCAACCCTAGACTTAACAAAGGGATACTGGAAGAGCCCCTTAATGCTGGCTTCCAAGGAAAAGACAGATTTCTCCACCCCTTTCGTGCTGTTCCAGTTCAAAACCATGCCCTTTGGATTGCACGGGGCAGCCGCGACCTTCCAAAGGTTAATAGACCAGGTGCTGCGTGAATATCAGGGCTATGCAGCCGCCTACATTGACGATATCGTGATCTATAGTGGTAACTGGAGGAAGCATCTACAGCACCTGCGGGTGGTGTTGCAGTCACTGAGCGTACTGGGTTAACCGCCAATCCTGCGAAGTGCCACATAGTCCAGCGGGAGGTGACATATTTGGAATATACGGTAGGGAGGGGAAAATTGAGGCCCTTGATCAGCAAGGTGCAGGCTTTAGCAGGATATAAATTTCCTACAACTAAAAAACATGTCCGACAGTTTTTGGGCCTACTGGGCTATTATCGTAGATTTATTCCAAATTTTACAACCATAGCAGCCCCCCTTAGAGATTTAACAAAGGTGTCATGGCAGAGTAGGGAGAAGCCGGTACGCACAAAGCCACATGCCTCCCTCTGCACTGTTGCCTCTGTATCTGAGGCTGCAGTGGGGAGTAAATGGGAGCTGGTGCTTGTGGGCAGCTGGTTTATAAAAGCCAGCTCCCCTCGTGTACTGGCTCCCATGGAACCACCTTCACTTCAGTGCTGCTGCTGCTGGTACAGAGACAGCAGCGTGGGGGAGAGAGAGGCAGGTTTGAGTCCATATGCATGGGGAGCCGGCTTTTAAGCCAGTTCCCCACACATACCAGCCCCCACAAAGCCAAAGGCAACAGCACAAGGGGAGTGTAGGTATCTCTGCAGGCATGCAAGCTTAAAAGCCAGCTTCCCATGCGTATAGGCTTGCACCTGCTCCCTCTGCAAGTAAATATGTAACCACTGAAAATTTCAGCAGTTACATGTTTACCAACCCCACCCCCCATATTTTAACATCACTAAAAAGTATGACTGTATGCATACATGAATATTTGAGCACTAATAAAGTCCACACAGGGAAGGTGCTAAAAATATTCCCAAAGTTGAGTCATTCCTAAATACTGTCTCAATTTTTTTCAGTGTGTTCTATATTTTAACATCTGAGGGTATGTCTACACTACCCAGCTAGTTCGAACTAGCGGGGGTAATGTAGTCATCCGCAGTTGCAAATGAAGCCCGGGATTTGAATTTCCCGGGCTTCATTTGCATGAAGCCGGCCGGCGCCATTTTTAAATGCCAGCTAGTTTGAACCCCGTGCCGCGCGGCTACACGCAGCACGGAGTAGCTAGTTCGGATTAGGCTTCTAATCCAAGGAATGAGGAGTACAGCTAGTCCGGATTAGGAAGCCTAATCCGAACTAGCTACTCCGTGCCGCGTGTAGCCGCGCGGCACGGGGTTCGAACTAGCCGGCATTTAAAAATGGCGCCGGCTGGCTTCATGCAAATGAAGCCCGGGAAATTCAAATCCCGGGCTTCATTTGCAACTGCAGATGACTACATTACCCCCGCTAGTTCGAACTAGCGGGGTAGTGTAGACATACCCTGAGAGATTTGAGATAGTCATTGGAAATCTCTGGTAAATCACAGTTATTAAACTTTCTTTTTATCCCAGATGATCTGTATCCCTGGTAGCAGAAGAAGGAAAGATTTGGTCATTACATAAGCAATGAAGGCTAGTACATAAGCTTTATACTTGGTTATGAGATTGTGGATTAGACATTAAATAGTTTAGTTTCATTTTTAAGATAACTTAATCATTCAAATTGAATTTGATTGACTTTGGTAAAATTCTTTAGTAGTGAAACTATAATAAACTCTTTAGACTACTACTAAGAATTTACATAAGGATTATTGTTTTGGGTATTAATTTAAGGATGTAACTTATGTTAGCGAGAATTCCAATACAAGATGAAGACTAACTTGTTGATTTTTCCCATGGTTTGATAGTGCTTTACTCTGATTAATTTTATATTATTAATAGTAACTTAGCTTTGAAGATGTTTTATTTATTTTTGTTTTGTTTTATTTGTGACTTAATAATATTTATAAGAAAATACTTAGGTCACATAAGGGCTGGCACAAGGGTTTTTGGTACCTTATGTGAACAATGGCGTCCTCTGTCCCACATTCAATATGGAGAAAAATGAGAAGGCTAGAACAAAATTTTACCTTCATTTAGTTGGCATTCAAAATGAACAACATACAAATAAAAATAAATATTGTATTGATTTTTCTTCTTTTCATTAATCCTAACATGATTATGCTGTATATGGTAAACTTCCCAGTAACTGACACTTTAAAGTTTTAACCCTTTTTTGAGCTGTGTAGTGTTTCTGGTCAGTGCTATAAAAAGTTGCATTTCAAGTTGTAACTGTCTTCCTTCCAAAGGGACTGATTTTGGGGAAGCTATGAAAATCTTTAATCCTTAATACTGAATGAAGTCTGGTTTTGATTTGTAACCCTTTTGCATTGGGCCATTGATTCGTGTAAACATTTCAAACTTTGCTTTTTATGCTTTCACATATTGCACATTAAGTTGTTAGAGACAAAGTTTTGAAGCTATTTTGTGTTCTGTCGAGATGGTGGACAGTCCAACAAATCTCTCTTCCAGCATGAAAGAACGAAGATACGTCTTTACAGATTTTAACTGAGAAGCTATGCTAGCAACAGAAACTGGAAGAGTCAGAACAATTTGAAGAGCAATGAAGATATTGGGAAAGCTGTCTATGAGTCTGTGTTAACAGTAAAGTATTCAAAAACTAGGGCTTTATTATTACTTAAACAGTAGTAGTCTACAATAAATATACAATCTTAATCTTACAAGTACTTATGAATCTTTTACAATCTTGTTAAAATTTCTCACCACATTTTTCAAGTCCAACACAATATAAAGTCTTTGTGAGCACAGTGTCTTTGGGATCAGGGCTTATAACATGGCAGAACAGTTGTTGGAGGTCACTGACCAGCCTTCACTAAGCTACAAGCAACACTGACTCAACTGTATGACTGACCAACACTGGGCTACTGAAATTGACTGAACTGGCAGATCCCACCCTCATGTAATTTGTCACTCCTTAAAGCCTGGCACCCTAGGTAGCTGTCTACTTCACCTATAAGGGCAGCCAACCCTGGGTCATATTTCATTCCAACAGCAGGGATTTGGAATAGGTAACAGTCTGTGTCAACCTAAAACCCTGAGTAGCTCACCATAATTAATCTTTGTTCTCACAAACATTGTGCAGTGAATTGTTCACAAACATCTTAGAAACCAAAAATTATTGGAAAATAAATTTTCACACAATGAATACATTTGATGGGTTTTGATATCTTCGGACAATTATGAGAAAAAACATATAATTAAATAAATCAGTCTTTACAAATTCAGTGAGAACTGCACATCTATGTCTGACAGATTTTAGCATTTAGATTCTGTTTCAAACAGTTTGAATAAAACAATATTTGAAAAGTAACAGCACAATTCAATCTAAACAATATGTGACAGAGTAACCCATCTGAGAAAACACTTTACTGATAGTTACTGAAATCTGCCATTTGTATATCTCTGATGTATATTTTAAACCTCACACAAACTACCCAAAAGGAAGATTATTTTTAACAGTTAGCTGAAACAGTTTATTGATTTCAAGTGATGAATAATAATTACTGCCCAGCTTATCTGCACTGAGCAGAGGAAATTCCCTTTGCCTATTAGCATCTTTAATCTAAACAGTACATGCTAGAAAAGGGCTGAATATATGTAGGAACTCCCAACCCACACATGTTTAATTGTAATCCACAGCTGTTTAGCTATGCATGACTCTTTCAGCTAGGTTTGCACTACTGTTTCTAGGGTGCAGTATGTTAGTGACCCCACTGCAATGCCCAGCATTGCTCTCCCTCCCTGTTATCTAATTTAGGGCATGGACACTTTAAAAAGTCTTTTTAATAGGTTATTAAATTATTTATGTATCTCAAAGACTTAATACATTTACATATGGTGTTTGCAGTCTTTGAAAATATCACTTCTCCTCTGCAAATCCACATCTATCACCTATTGCTTGCTTAATGTTTCCTTTTATACCGTTTTACATAAAGACAATCAAATGCTTTGGTATTTCTAAAACTGCCAGTTATTGCAGCAAATAAAAAAAACCAGCAAAAAAATGAAAAAATGTAGTAATTTTAATTAAAAAATTAATCAGTTTTGTTTGGCACTAACAAATCAGGTTTGCTTGGGCTTACCAGTTATATGCAAAATGAAATCTGTAAGAACTATGAATATATTCTTATGGCCCCTATCACTTACTATGACCACATTTAGTGTTATTTACTTCAAACCAAGTTTCCCCTTCTGTTATTTATGATATTTACTTAAAATACGATTGAGTAAGTTACAATGTTTGTACTTTAAGCAAAACAGTATTTTACTTTCTAACAGAAAATGTGAATAATAAACATCTGTTTACAAAATGGAAAATGGACTGATGCTGAATTTTGTGCCTGTTTGAAGTATTTTGAATTTTATACATAACAGTACATTTTGTTAATTCATCTACATTTACTCCATATAAAGATCAATTCAACATCTATAAATATTCAAAAGGAAAATGTTTTTCCTTTGAGTTATATAATTCATTCTTTGGTTCTACCTAACCAGTATCCACACTGAGATAAATTTTGTGAGGAAAAAAACCAGCTATTACCAATGCAAGGCTTAAAGCTAGTATTCATGACTGAGAATTATGTTTTTCTGTAGATATGTCTGCATCCATTTATTTTGCTAATCCTTCATGAAAGGAGCTGAAGAATTCTGAAGATTTGCACTTTAAAAGCTTAATGAATTTTGCTGAATAAAAAATTGGAGAGTGCATGTGGCTGTAACACGTTTTGTAGGTAGGAGGCTATTAAGCATACTGTAGTCTACAGTTATAAATCCGCATCACCTAAATCATTAGTCTGTACAGAGAAATGCTGTGAATTCATAGAAGTTTACTTTTTACACTTTACTTTGAAAATTCTTTATATCATAAAACTGTTAACCAGGGAAGGCATATTGTTGTACCCTCTGATGATAATGTTTACATTAGAGGATATAAAATTATGGACTTATAAAAACATTATGTTTGGTACCAAAATGACAATATATCCAAACACTACAATAACAGTATTGCTCTATGGTCTGTACTAAATGAAACAGGCATGAGAAGGCTAGAGATAGGGATGAGGTTTCTTCAGAAGATGACAGCTTTAAAGTGGAATGATTTTAAGATAAACTAAGATTGAAGGAGGAGGATAGGATGTGAAATTGGAGTATTGGATTGATGCAATCACAAATATAACAATTATGGATACAGTAGTAGGCAAAGAGATGGTAGGATACCAAAGAAAATAATGAAAAGGCAACCAAGGTCATTCAGATCTACAGGTCAACCATTGACTAGATGGTGAGACATCAAATGGAAGAACATGACCAGGCTGGGTTTAATGGAGGAATAAGCTTTAGACATGGATGAATGATGTTGCTGTACTGTTCCCTATGTTTGTAAAGATGATCAAGATAAAAAGAAGAAATATGCTAATTTAATTTCTACATCATATAAAAGGTATGGAAGAGGATGAATTTGTCTCATCATTTAAATAAATATGAAAATATTGCATACACTTAATGGCCTAATTTCTTTAAAGAATTACTGTTATTACCTCTTATTGTATGGGAATATAATTAAAGGACATGCTGTCATGGAAAATATTTAGAAAGTTCCCTTCCTAGAAGGAATAAAGGTGAATACAGGGGATATTCTATCTACAGAACAGTTATATAGCTTAGCTACTGGAGTCAAGATGACTCATTAGACTAGAATACTGAACCTTTCACGTCATGGTTCCCAGTTCACATTTTATTAAGATCAACTACAGTGAAACAAATAACACACAATGAGCAATTTCTTTGGTGAATGCAGCCAATTTTTTCCTGTTAACAAACTAGCTGCAGGCAGACTCAATTGTGACTTTTACTCATTAGTAACTCAATTTTTAATTTAGTTTTAATTTTGGTGAACAAATTTCAGCCTCTGGCTTTCTTGTAAATTGTTGACTGCTTATTTGATATTTGAGCTACATAGTTTGACTAAGTTAGATGGTATAGTCTTTAAGGTGCCACAAGACTCCTTGCTGTTTTTGCTGAAACAGACTAACACTGTATGGCCGTGTCCAGACTCAGGGGTTTTTTCGGGAAAAGTAGCCTTTTCCCGAAAAAACTTCCCCTGTGTCCAGACTCAAGCCGCGTTCTTTCGAAATTATTTCGAAAGAACGCGGCTTTTCTTTCGATGGCGGTAAACCTCGTTTCACGAGGAAGAACGCCTTCTTTCGAAAGTTCCTCTTTCGAAAGAAGGCGTTCTTCAATGTAAATAGGGCTTCTTCAAAAGAGAGCATCCAGACTCTCTGGGTGCTCTCTTTCGAAAAAGCGGATTGCTCTTTCGAAAGATCCGCCTGCAGTCTAGACGCGATCTTTCGAAAGAGGCTCTTTCGAAAGATGCTTTCGAAAGAGCCTCTTTCAAAAGAAGCCTGCAGTCTAGACATAGCCTATATCAGAAGTCTAAGACGTTAAAGGGCCACTGCGGGTGTAGTCGTTGACTATTATTGAGGAGGAGTTTTCCAGAATGTCTGTTGATTTGGTAAGACCTTTCTCCAAACCTTCCAGGAATGAGGACAAATTTGTTGTAGTGGATTCTTCCACCAGACACCTTGAAGTAACAGCTCTAATATATAAGCTGAAACCACAGCTACTGTCCTATTCTCCATTTTTAGCAGAGTGTGGAAATCTTGTCATACGATAGTACAAATTTCACATCTGTAGTTTCCAAAAGTTATGGGAGTTGTGTGTAGTAAAGCATAAATAGGCTGTCTCATTGTCATCCAGAAACTAATGATCTGATGGAAAGATTTAATGGAGCATCAACAACTATGCTGAAGAAGTATGTTATCAGGTGAGACAATATTTGGGTGTGTTTCTCTCTCTATTTTGTTATTCACGTGCAGGAGAGTATACCAGCCTGACAGCATCATTACAGCAGAAGTAACAATGTGCTACAAGATACAATGAAAAGAAAAACAAGTGTTTGGGTATATGAGGTTGTTAGCCAGGGTGTTCTATTAAGAACTTAATTGAATATCAAGGGTTCTATGAAATAAATATTAATATTTCCCTAAGGAAAGAGGTGTGGAGGGCCTAGTACTGAAAAGTACTTCTTCACACATCACAGAGTCAAGCTGTGGAACTTCTTACCAGATGACATTGGGAAGCCCAAGACTATAACAGTATTCAAAAAAGAGCTAGATAAATTCAGAGGATAGGGGCATAAATGGCTATTAGCTACGATGGGCAAGGATGGTGTTCCTATCCCCTGTTTGCTAGAAGACAGAATACTGGGCTAAATGGATCTTTGGTCTGACCCAGTATGACTGTTGTTATGTTCTCAATCTAGACTGCGTACTTCTGTGCTACCTGAAAAATTGGATATATATCATAATTAAATAAGAAACATTACTGGAATCAGGAAATCCAATCCTCCGCTCATATTTTTAGAACATGGAATTACAAAGCCTTATAACAAGGTATTGCCAGTTGGTCGAATGCAGTGGTCTCCAACTTTTTAACCACAAGATCACTTTTTCCATTTAAGTGCAATGTAAGATCTGCATTGTAAGAGGGGTTTTAGGGTGCAAGCTCTTAGAAGGAGTTTGAGTGCACGGGGACTCATGTCTGGGGCGGGAGGTTGGGGACAGGAGGAGGTTCAGGGCTGGGACAGGGGTTCAGGAAGCAGGCTCTGGCTGGGCACCATTTAACTCAGACAGGGCGGTGGAGCAGTGGGGTTAAGGCAGGCTTACTTCTTCCCTGGCCCTGTACCATTCCTGAAAGCAGCTGGCATATACAGCAATGGCTACATGGCGCCATGTGCTGCCCCTCATCTACAGGCACTGAACCCACAGCTTCTACTGGCCATGGTTTCCCATCATTGATCAGTGGGAGCTGCAGGAGTGGTGTCTGCAGGCAAGGACAGCATTTGGAGACCCCCTGCTCTGCCTTTCTCAGGGGCTACAGGGACATGTCAGCCACTTCCAGGAGCAGTAATTATTACAGAGTAATGACTCCAGTCTTGACAGGTTAGGCATTTTAGAACTCACTAGTCAAATAATTAAATGTAAGCATAAGAGAGAAATGAAAATTCTGAAATGCACAGACCAGAAACATACTTTGCAAGCAGTGAAAGAAGTAACAACAACTCACATATATGTTAGGTTGGGAGATGAGAGGACAGTTGGTGTGTGCGAGAATGACAGACACACACACAGTGTGAGAGTGACAGAGATTTGGATTGCCAAGCTCCCTCCATCCCCTTCTCTCTGTGTGGAGATGGGGTACAGGAGTGGGGGGAGGAGGGACACTGACATCAGACCCCCTTCTTCTCCCTTCCACACCCTACACAGCAAGCAGGAAGCTTCCATAGGGGCAGCTTCATGGCAGAGGACAGGAGCAGCATGACAGTGGGTGAAGGGGCAACTGAAGTGCCAACACTTGATACTTTCCCAGCCAAACTAGTCAGGATCACCTGTCAGAGGCTCCAGGATCTACTGGTAGATCCCAATCTACTGGTTGGTGACCACTAGTCTAATGGTTGGCATTATTGACTTTCTTCTCATTGCTTTGTGGTTGAAGTTCCCCAGTCTTTAAGGGAATCGGGCTGCTCCCACTCCACATGGTCCCAGCCCAGGATCCTGTGGTAGTCAATCCCTGAGTAGGAGACTTCCCATTAGGAGTTTACATACACTGCACTGTTGCTTCTTCAGTTTGGGGCATAGTTCCTGTAGTCTAGGTTCCACTTGTCTCGAGTAATGCACCCTCAGAGACCCTGGGCAGCATCCTACTTCTGTCCCAGATTCCTTTGGGTTTGGCAACCATAAGTTTGGAAGGGTCAGAACCCCCCACAAGGTCTCTGTTCTTCAGTCGCTTGGGTTCCTCTTAGGTTGAATGCTCCTAGGCCTCTTTCTCTATCTCCTTTGGCAAGGAAGATTGTGGGTGGTCCATGGTGGCTGCTTCAGCTGGAAGGCTACTAGTCCTTCTCCCTCAGGCAGGAAGACACCTAGCTGCTGCTTCTTAACCAGTCGGCCCCAATTGAACCAGACTCCCTTCTCTTCATTCCCCTCCAGGCCTGACACTGGCTGAAGGTACAATAGGACAGGGCTAGCTGAGCCCAAAGGCTCTCTTTAATCGCTTCCATCCTGGTGGGTGGTTTCTCTGCTTCATCACAACCCTAAATAAAATTATAGACTCTATTTTGGGTCTTTTTAATCAAGTATATCATCTTGGGGTAGAGCTGACAGAGAATGTTAAAAAAAAACAGGCTTGCTATTTCAGTTATGAAGCTGATATAGTGTTTAAATCAATGACAAATGAAACTGACAGGCTAGCTCAGGACATAATGTTAATTGTGCAAAGTGGAAAGATAAATGAATGGGTGAGGAAATATTTTGTATAGCTTACGGTAATCATATATTACAAGTTGTAGAGGGAATACAAAAGAATCTTCAGGAAAACAGAGTCCCTAGTTTAATTAAAAAAAAACAAATGGTCAAATGGTATCATCATAATTGCCTAGGTAAATCAGCCTGTAAGTTGGACCTCTGTTCAGATGTGTAAACTAATTCCGTTTAATGGTATCAGGACATTTAGATTCATAACACCACAACCCAGGGATGATACCAGCCTTCTATATGTTTTTTTTCTTGTCACTGCCTGTATTTAATCCTTTTGGCCAAGCATTTGATAAACTGGCAGTTGTCTATTCAGTAAGTTACCTGGAAGGAAACTTTTATAAAGAAAGCCTGGAGATATTAGAGCTTTCAGTATATCATAATGAAACCAGGCTTTGGACAATCTTTCATATGGCTTTTTTCTCCATAAAAGGGAATTTATACAAATGCGAATGTTATGGTTGAGATAGCAACTCTGGCTTGTGGATCTGCTAGATTGAAAGAAGAGTCCAACAAGATCTATGAGCTAATTGCTACTTTATCTTGCCTGGTATGACACACCCAGTTGCATATGTTGGTTATGAGAAGGGCCAGTGTGGTAATTAACCATAAACACTATCAATATGGATCTCTAATGTATCTTGTTACTGATAATAACTTCCATTTTACAACCCCTAGAAAAGAAATAGAGTACAATGTTAATATTCCTGTCTCAATTTGGGAGAAAAAAACAACTGATGGCATTCCAAAAGAAATGGACCTTGATCAATACATACCCTAGTTGAAGAGCCAAATAAATATTTTATCTATATTTTTTAAAGTTATTAATAAAAGAGATACTCATATCATACAAAATGGCCTTGTCCAAAGAACAATAGTATAACCTATTTCATAATAATTATTCTGATATATGAATAACTCATACATGGTTAGAAATTAGATTTAATGTTTTTTTTGTATTAATTATATTACTTGTATCAATTATGTTCTGTTACTTACAGTTTGTAACTGTAGCTCCTTGTCCTTCCCCAACACAGTTTGCTAACTTAATTAATCGTGTTATATATGTATACCTTCAGTAAACAATTAGAAACTAAAATCAGATTGTAAGCTTTTAAGGACAGGGACACCATCTTTAATTGAGCTGTAAACAGATTAGCACACTTTTGGGTGCTTTAAAAATAAAGAGCAACAAAGATAATAATCTCTACTGCCACATCCAATCACACACCAATGTCTGATGTACCATTCCTTTCTGAAAGTGACTCAGGGGAAGAAAGGAATGTAGTGTTACAGTACTTTGCTAAAGTAGTCTGAGTCTACCAAGTCTGTCTGAGCACAAATTGTACTTCACCGTGAAGTCAGAAGTGATTCAGAGTTCTCATCTCTCCTATAAAGAGAGATGCTAAAAGGTGAACAAATTGCCTCAGGATAAGTGGCTATGTCCACAGCTGTGCCAAACCTAAACTAATGGGATGGTGGAAGAAAAGTGGCATATTTCTGCTTCCTCAATATTGAGGCCACTGATGGACAAAATGGGCCCCAGTGTAAATTAAAGGGGCCTATAAATTATGTCAATTGCAGTGATGGATTGGACACAGTGCTATATTCTTCAGAAGCTAGCATAATATCAGCTATGTCAGCTTTCCACCAGCTCAGATTTTCTCCATGCCAGGGGAACCCCATCAGAAATTTAGGGCTGATTAATGTTCCTTTTTTTGTACCTCTTTGGCAGCATAAAAATATGTTAGGGATAAGGATTCTTTTGTCCCTTTATATCCAGATTTAAATGTAATCTTTTTGTTTTTTGCACACAATCTCAGATGGCACAAGTTAATGGACAATAAAAAACTGAACCAAACAGAATGATCAAATATGCACCACATATGCCCATCACTGAAGACACGTAGTCTCCCTTCCAAAATCAAGACAGGACAACCAGGACATTACTTTTAGAAACAAATGATTTCCTAGAATTCTCTCAAAGCCTTTGAGCTCCATCGCCATGATTTGACTAATACTTTCAGACTGTATTCCTCTGAATTGCCTTTGTGGAATTCCTGCTAATCATATAGAAGCTGGTTCTTTACATTTAGAGTAGCAGAATACCTGATGAGAAAGGAAGCTACAACTATAAAAAAAAAATCCTTAGACACACAGCAAGAATAACAAAGTCCAAACAGGTAAGAATAAAAAAGCCCGTCTAATAACATATTCAATATCATTTAAAAATAGAAGATTTTTAACAAATGTGTAAAAAAGGTTTTTACTAAAAAATTACTCTATTTCTTCCAAAGCAGTAAGTCTGTGGTTTTACCTGGTGAAAGAAGCAAGTTCATGAAAGAGTGCCTGGATTTGTCAGAAAAATAACTTCCTTCATAAATGAACTCAGATTCAAGACCCATATTTCACCCTATACAAATCAACATTTCTCCTTCCAGGTATGTATCCTCTATTAGCTGAGTCTGAGAGAGATACTGAAGAACTGCAGAAAACAATTTTGCTGAAAATATTTGAACTCAAAGCTCATCTGGTTACCAAACTCCTAGAGACTCTGCAATCTCTTCAGTGACCTAGGCAATATTTTAATCAACTCACTCTCAAAATCAGCAAGTCTAACCATGCAAGATTGCAATACTTAAATATAAAAGCACAATTTCTGCTGTCATGAGAAGAGCGTATTTTTAGTATAGCAGATCAAGAGGAAAAATCAAGTTGGATTATGGAAACAGCTGCCACAGAGAGAACCAAATAAGCTGATGCCACAGTTTTAATATGAGGGGAAGTAACAGTTTACCAAGAAATCTATAAACAACCTTGAAGAAATAAAATTATTTCTAGATAAACTCTGTCTTTCTTTACTAGAATCAGATGACAAATCAGTTTTAGAATCCTAATTGCAACAAGAGAGACAAAAGTCTCAATGTCCAATGAAAAAAGAAAAGCATCAGGGCCAGATGGCCGGAAACAGGAGCTCTATCATGCAGCGCAGAATTTCCTAATCCCCAAAATGGAAAAAAAAACAATTAGTCTCTAAAAGGATTTGGCCCTGAGGGTGATAGTCTTTAAACCTGATAACTATTTAAGATGCTTCTTATTATATCATCCTATAGTTCTCTTAAACATGGGCTATACAGACTTCTGCTTTACAATGGGAGAATATTTTAACTTAATCTTGACTACTTCACTTTAGTGAAGGTTAATAATATTTCACTATTTTTTGAACAGGGTATGATAGGCTGGGTTAGAATTACAATTTCTTTGTAGTCAAAATTCAGTGCGCCATTTGTTGTTAACCTTTTCATCACAATGACCCTATATTACAAGAGCAAAATGTTTCAGGACTCACTATATCTCTGTGCTAGCTATAAAAAGAAGGAACACCGTTATCGTTCCCTGTGTTTGATATGAGAATCCATGTGCTACCTGGTACAGGTAGTGGATGAATTGGGGCAGTGGTTTCAGCACGTGCAGTAGCACCCAACAATAGACAATGAGTCAATATGTCATGGATCCTATCCCAGTTAGTAAAAAAAGGATTTAAAAAAAACCCAATACTATGAAGGCCCCGAGACTCAGGTGTGGAAAGCTAAGGGATATTATGGAAAAACCTGTTTCTCCCACTAATTCCTGCTGCTGCCATCCCATGCCCACCCTTCCCTTGTCCTGGCTTCAGTATAACCCTGCTCTTCTTCCCTTCCCTCCATTACATTTTGAGGAGAATTGTGCCTTTACCAGTAAATAAGGGCTGTCCAGATGGGTAGGATTAAAGAGGAATCAAAACCACCACTCTCAACAAAGCCCTCTCCCATGCTAGAAAAAAAAATATTTTAAAAACATCTGCTGGATTTTTTCAAAGTTCAGAGTTTCACAGCAAGCTTTCTTTAACACCAACTTTCCCTCTGGCAACCTCCAACCAAAAGCAACCATGCATTTTCCCTATGACCAGTATTCCCTCTAATTTTTCCCATGCATGTGTCACATCAATTTTGCTATGTGCACCAATATTGAGGTGATGTATAACACATCGCCTCCATATTACTGAATGTAACAAAATGCTTGTAGTAGAATGCGGTGGGGATGGGGGAAGAGTATAGGAGAGGGCTCAGGGCAGGGGCACAGGATTATGGGGCAGCGGTGGGGAGTGAGGGCTCCAGCACTGGGATGGTGTTGAGGCACCCAGGGCTAGGGCAGAGGCTTAGTTGCGGAGGGAGGGCTCTGTCTGGACAGTTCTGGACTGGGGCTGAGGAACTCAGGGTTCAGGCTGCCTAGAGTCTATGACGGGAAGAAAGGACTCCTCACAGCTCTCTCTTCCTGCAGCAGCCTATGGGCTTGGAGGGAGGTACTTCTCCCCTGGCTACAGCATGTCTGAGGAAGGGCATCTCTCCACCTGCCATAGCAAGCTCAGGGCTGATCCATGCTTGAGTCTACAGAGAGGAGTGCCTCTCCTCGCCAAAGTCCATGCTAGAGGAGAGGCATATCTGCCTGCTGCAGCCCTAATAGTGCAACCTCGCAGCTTAGAGGAATCTTAGCCTATGAGCACCATAACATGCAGCTGCAAAAGATTTGGACAAATCCAGATAGATACAAGGGTATATTTTTAGTATCACATTAAAACAATTGAAAAATCTCTGATACAGAATTTTGGGATAGGGCAGAATGAATTCTGTCTGCAGGCTGATTTCTAGATCATAAATATTTGTGTGCTAATTGGGTGCAATCACTAAAAATCAAATCCTTGGTTGTAAATCAGAAAAAAGATGGATTCAAGTTCCTACACATAGTTTTTCAAAAGTGCTTAGGACTAGATTTTCAAGTGCTCAGCACCAGTTCTGAGATTAGATTTTCAAGAGGGAGTTGGTGTTCCAAACGAGGCATCTAAGTAACAGATTTTAAGAACTGCTCTGCAACCAGTATGAAAATCTTGCTAAGGACTGCACAGGGCTGCCTCTGCTCTTACATGCCATTCCTTCGCAATTATTGCCAGATTATCATCTATAATATAGGATACCTCCATACTGTAGTTGGTAGTATGCTTCCCAACATGGGTAGACAGACTTACACTAGCTCTGTCTGAACTAGCACACTAGAAATAACACAGTAGCTAAAAGTAGCAGAGGAAGCAACTTGGACTACCCTTCTGAGTACAAACCTGCCTGGACCCACTAGGTACATATTCAGGCAGTTAGCCCAAGCTCTTACTTGTGCCCCCCCATCCACCAGCTACACTGCTGTTTTTAGTGTGCTAGTTCAAACACAGCAAGCACGTATAATTTAGGCTGACCACCTTACAAAATGCAGAAAATTGAACATGTGGGAGCTCCATCTCTTCCAGGGCCCGCCCTCTGCTCATCCTCTTCCCTTGCGGGCTTTGTCCCCAGGCAGGCTAGAATCCAGAGTTGAGCATGGGTAAGAGCTGCCTAGGGAGCCTAGGCTGCTGTGGGGAGTCCCAGATCATCCACCTGCCTTAGGCAAAGAGTGGAGAGAAAAGAGCTGACACCAGCCTGCGTCCCTGCCATTTTGGGCATGCTGCCCATGGCAGGTGGATGTAGTGGTACTCCCCACAGCTTTAGATTCTGGCCTGACCAGGGGCGTGGCCTCATGGTGAGCAGGAGCTAAAGCCAAGCTCAGTCTCCTCCTATCATCACCACTACTAGGGAGAGACTAGTGCTATTCCTGAGCCCAGAACAGGCACAGAAAGGAATTTGGGACAAATACATCCATCCAACCCAAGACCAATACTTGAAAAATATATTTCAGGACTGTCCTGCCGTAGTCACCTTACTTTCTGTCTACCAGCAGCAGTGTAGAAATACCCTCAGAGGCTATGTCTACACTGCAAGGTTTTTGTGCAAGAAGTCTTTTGCGGAAGAGTTCTTGTGCAAAAACTTCTTGAGCAAAAATACGTCCACACCTCAAAGTGCATTGCAAAAGTGATGTGTTTTTGCACAAGAAAGTGTTCACACTGCATGTGCTTTTTCCCATAGGGGTTGGTTGTGCAAGAAACCCCTCTGGAGCATCCACACTTGCCTTTTTGCATAACAGCTATAGTGCAAAAGGGAGTTATGCTTCGTAGAAGGAGGTTTACCTACACCGGCAAAAACCCTCGGTTCTGCCATTTTACTGCTGATTTACTTGTGCAAAAGCACATTTGAGGTGTGGATGCTCCACAGGTTTTTTGTGCAAAAATGACCATTTTTGCACAAAAACCTTGCAATGTAGACATAGCCTTAGTGACTATAATTCCTTTTCTATAGAAAGAATCCCCACTTCATTTTACCAATAATCAAGAAAGTCCTGATGGAATTCAAGTTCCTGTCATGGTATGCTTTAATAGTGATACAGGAATGCATCTAGGCATTAATTAACAGTTTCCATCAGGTGGCTCGTAAGTCTTGAGCTATTTTTTAAAGTCCTTACAAAAATAAACCTTAGCACTCTAGTTATCCTTCAGATATGAAGGTGATCACTTTAGATTAGTAGTGGCAGGCTACATCTAGACTGCAGAGTTTTGTCAGAAAAAGATATGCAAATTGCAAACCACAAATTGTGCATCTTTTTTTTTTTTTTTGGAAGCGGCTTTTCCAAAATTTAGCCTGTCTGCATGGTGCCAAATTTCAGAAAAACCTCCGCTTTCAGAACATCCCTTATTCCTCTCACCAAGAGGAGTACAGGGATGCTGAAAGAACACGCCTGTTTCTTCAGAAACTGTTCCTAAAAAGTGGACACATTTCCTGGACGTGGCAGAGCTTTTCCAGGATACCTCCTGGAAAAACTCTGCATTCTAGACATAGAATTTGAGGTGACATGCTGTTTCTTGGAGGGAACTCTTTGGAAGTGACACCACCTGAGGAATAGTCTGAGAAGCCAGGAGGCTGGAGAAGCCACAATAAAGCTGGAGTTTTTAAATTAACCTTGTATCATAGAGAGATCTTTTTATGGCAGATGATGTAGACACAATGAAGAATAAAACATGGTGGCAGCAGTAATTGAATCAAGACAGAAGAGATCATTTGAGGCTGCATTGCAGAGAGCACAATACTTTTAGATGTACATAGTTTGTTTTACAAGACGGGGTTGATAACAGAAAATGGAGGGCTGAAGCATTCAGGGACATTAAACCTGCAAGCTAAGAATGTAATTCAGGCATAGAATTGAAAAGAGGAATTTAACCACTATATAAATATTGCTATGACAGATAAAGGGAATGCTGTGTTAATAAATTGTTTTTTTACCTGACTGGAGAAAGGGGGAGAGAGATAAGTAGGACTTTGTGCATGGAAATCCAAAACTCAGAAGCAATAATGGGTTGTTATGATACTCTTTATAAACCCAGGAAGAATGAAACTGTGGAAAGATCTAATTTCTTTACTTAAGATCAAGCAGCTGGGGAGTGCATAGATGAACACAGCACCAACTTGCAAACACTAACGAAAAAGGCTGCATCTAGACGTAGCCATTTAGTTTGCAGAAGAGAAGAATGAGGTGGGGATTTGATAGCAATCTTCAACTCCTAAAGGGGGATTCCAGAGAGGACGGAGGTAGACTATTCTCAGCGGTGGCAGATGACAGAACTAGAAGCAATAGTCTCAAGTTACAGTGGGGGAGTTTAGGTTGAATATTATGTAAAACTATGTCACTAGGAGGGCAGTGTAGCACTGGAATGGGTTACCTAGGGAGGTGCTGGAATTTCTATCCCTAGAGGTTTTTAGTCCAGGTTTGACAAAGCCCTGTCTAAAATGCTTTCGTTGGGGTTGGTCCTGCTTTGAGCAGTGGGTTGGACTCAGTGACCTGCTGAGGTCTCTTCCAACCCTAATCTTCTAAGATTCTATGAATTTAGACAAGCTCAGATTAAGAGGTGCCATACATTGAAATTTAATTTTGGACAATTAGAGAAATGCCAACACCCAGTGATGTTAAAGCAGTACAAAGATTTTTGGGAATGGTTAATTACTTAGCAAAGTTTTGCAGACATCTAACTTGAGAGCTGTGAGATCCTAAGTGTCACTTTATTGGATTTTAAGGGCAGCAACCAGATCACTGCTGTGCCCACGGGAGGGGAGGGGGCGGTTGGCCCAAAGTCTGTACAAAGGAGGCCATGTGAGGTGTCAAATGAAAGCTTATGTTATACTGATTCTATGTATGCTACTCATGTACTTGTGTGATGTTTGTATGTGGGGTTTGAATATGGACTCTATGCTGATACTGGCCTGCACTGCCTGTTGTAAAGAAGGAATGTCCAATGAATGACTGTGCTAATTAGCACAGACCCAAGGACAATGGCTCTTGAGGTGCCCAATACATGCCTGAGGAATGCATCTGGAAACCTGCAACCAATCAGAGTATAACGGCTGCCAGCATGCGAAACACAGACAGGTCACTTGACCATGTGACCCACTCTGGCTTGGGAGACCCCAAGAATGGGTATAAAATGCCATGAGGTGGACTCCATCTTATCTTCAATCCTGCTACAGATCCCAGATGCAGCCTTGAGAGGGACAGAAAGCCGGGAAGGATCGTGGACCTATCCTAACATAGGATGCACACCAGAGACTTTTATGATCGCTGTTTATAACATCTCTGCTGAGAGCCTGCATCAAGAATTTGGTGATTCGATGCATTTAATGTATTCTTCTTAACAACCTTACTCTCATACTTTTCTTTCTTTTATTAATAAACCTTTAGATTTTAGATTCTAAAGGATTGGCCCAGTGTGCTCTTGTGGGTAAGATCCAACGTGTAAACAGACCGGGGATTTGTGCCTGGTTCTTTGGGACCGGAAAGACCCATTCGGGGTAGGTGTGATTGGGTTCTATAACCCCTCACCTGTGTGCAGGCCCAGGGCTGATTGTCGCACAGAGAGAGTTGGGGTGACAGAGGAGTTTTGCTAGTGAGGCTTCTTGCTGGCCAGATTGGCAACTGTGTGACTGGTTTGTGGCTCATTTTGGAAAGGTCTCCAGTTTGGGGCTGTAAGAAGCCCTGGTTTTGAACAATTCACCCTGAGTGGACACCCTCAGCTGTGCCCAGACCCAGCCTGGTCCATCACACTGAGATAACAGACACTTTATGGAAGTGGATGGACCAACATGAGAAATTATTCCAGGAAACAAAAGAGATGATTGGGAAGTCTCCCATTTTGAAATATTATAATGTAGAGCAGGGGTGGGCAATAAATTTTGATGGGGGGGGCACTCCAAGATTTTGGAAAGTGGTAGAGGTGCGGGGGGTACTAATGGTATTAATGGAGGAGGTGTGGGGTCTGGAATGGAGTTTGGGTGCCGAAGAGAGCTTGGGGTAAAGGACTGGGGTGCAGAAGGGAGACTGGAGTCTGGGAGGGAGTTGGGATGAAGCAGGCGGTTGTGACCTAGGGCAGGGGACTAGAGTGCAGAGGTTTGGGATGTGACCTAGGGTGGGAGGGGATTGTTATCCAGGGCAGGAGATTGGGGTGCCAGATCTGGGAGTAAAATGGGTGTAAGAGAAGAAGGGAGGGTTTGGGTATGTTGAGTGGAGAGGGGATAGAGAGTTGGGGCAGGAAAGGGCTGGGGTATCAGAAGCAGGCTATGGCCAAGAGGCTTACTTGCCAGCTGCCAAACTAGCCTGCTTCTCTGCAGAGCTTAAAATGTTTCCTAGACAGCCTGCTTGCCTGGCCATGTGCTTCATGAATAACTGAGCCCAGGAGAAGGGGCGTGATTCTTCTTAGCTGCCTGTTACTTAAACAAGCAGCTCCCATTGGCTGGTTTTTGGTCAGAAACCAGCCAATGGGATTGTGCTGGGGACGGGGTAGTTCCTAAAACTTCCCCTCTCCCCTCCAGTTTTAAAACAGAAAGGGAGCCCTGCAGCTGCATTTCTGCATGACACGTGGGGCTGCGGGGCAAGCAGGGGAGCCTGAATGGGGCTCCCCGATGCCTCCGTGGGCCAGATCTGGTGGCTTGGTGGGCTGGATCCGGCCCCCAGGCCGTGTTTTGCCCAGGCCTGATGCAGAGAAACCCCTGAAGGTGCAATGTGAGATAGCTGAATTGGGAGTAAGGGCTACCAGTCGCCATGCTGCAAAAAGGACAATGCACCAAGATGCTTAGAGAGGACCATATTGTGACTGCGGAGATATGAGATGCAGATTAAGTATTGCCCGAGTATAGATTTGGTATTGCAGGACCACCATGAACTATGCATATTGGCCAGAACCCAGCAAGGAGATTACTATAGAGGTCGAAGTAGAGACAATAGAGTACAGAACTTATCTATCTCAGAAGAAAGACTGAGATAAATATAGAGAGGTACAGAGCAAGCAGAATACTGTAGACACTGATATTCATCAACCTACAAGGATGGCCAGCAATGAAATATCAAGTATCTAAACAGATAATACTATTCTGTCAGACAATAGATGAGTTGAGTATAGAGAATAGCATTATATTTCAGGGAGAAAGGTCACTTATTCCAGGAACTCCTACGAATGAGATTATACATAAAGGCTACGTCTACACTGGCCCCTTTTCCGGAAGGGGCATGTAAATTTCACCAGTCGTCGTAGGGAAATCCGCGGGGGATTTAAATATCCCCCGCGGCATTTAAATAAAAATGTCCGCCGCTTTTTTCCGGCTTTTAAAAAAGCCGGAAAAGAGCGTCTACACTGGCCCCGATCCTCCGGAAAAAGTGCCCTTTTCCGGAGGCTCTTATTCCTACTTTGAAGTAGGAATAAGACCCTCCGGAAAAGGGCACTTTTTCCGGAGGATCGGGGCCAGTGTAGACGCTCTTTTCCGGCTTTTTTAAAAGCCGGAAAAAAGCGGCGGACATTTTTATTTAAATGCCGCGGGGGATATTTAAATCCCCCGCGGATTTCCCTACGACGACTGGTGAAATTTACATGCCCCTTCCGGAAAAGGGGCCAGTGTAGACGTAGCCAAAATGTATTTGTTACATCTGGGAACTGAAGGTTGATAAAGTGAGTCACAGAGACCATATGCTGGTGAACAAATGAATGAGCAATTACAGATGTTCATGTTTCCTGTGAAGGGATTTCCAGTGCTCAAGGACATAGAAGCTAGCTGGGCTGAAGCCTCAGCCAACCCTAGCTACCTGGAACACAGAAAGGAGAATAGTAATAGAGATGTAGCCGTGTTAGTCTGGTCTTGCTGAAACAAAAGACAGGACTAAAGAGCTGTATAGTCCTGTCTTTTGTTTCACAAAGGAGGAGAGACAGCGGAAACCCCAAGATTATCAGCCTTGGAAGGAAGGTAGTAAGTAGCCCTGAGGAACTAAACATTGATCTGGTTGTGGAACTGTGGTTTAACTTGATGTGTTTTAGAAGGATCCTTGCTGACTCAGTGGCAGATATACCACCACAGACAGGAACCAAATCACAGTCTATAAATACCATGATCTGGTAGAGTAAGGAGGATCCAGGTCCCTCCAGCTTGGCTGCTGCCCCTCCCTTGGATGGTGGTCCACTTCCCTCTGACCAATAGGCCTTACTGCCCTACATAGAAGGGTAGTATTACTGATTCTGATCAACTGCCCCTCAGCAAAGGTTAGTCCTACTTTGACCATGCTGTCCTTCAACAGAGGGTGGTGCTATTGACTCTGGCTACATAATCCTGCCTAAAATGGTGATCCTATTGACTCTGCCACATTGCCCTGCAGTGAAGGGTAGTCCTATTGATTCTGACCCTTGAGCCATGGTGCACTGGGAACTAGGGATATTGTGGTGACTCAGGAGAGTGGGGTGTTTGGACTGCCTAAAATCAAAACTGATAACCCCTGGTGGGTTGTACCCATCCTGAAAGAGGTGGAAATTAATGTGTGGTTTTTAGTTTTGTTTGAGGCTATACCCTTTAATATTTTTTAATTTATAAAACATTCTAACTTCTATTTGGTTCAATACAGTATTATAAGTAGGTTTGACTGAGCAGCCTCAAATCTTTTAGCAAAAAGGATCAGATTTTACATTTGATTTGTGGACCTTTTAACAAATGTCTTTGATCTTACTTTGAAAAGAATCTTCAGGACGTTCTGACTTGGGTCATGGCAGCATTAGAGATGAAGCTGATCTTAGTTTGACTTCTATCTTGTTTTGTGCTTGTTCACACTAAAAAATGTTCAGTTAGTTTACCTGAGAGCCCATCAGTTAGGACTTACTAAGGTAAGCACTACATGATGAAGCTACAGAAACATTTATGATCCAAAGGATAAGACGTTTTAAGGCCTGTTGCTATGAAATCAGAACTAGGGTTGTTTGTTGAATATTATCTAGACTTCAGAGAAGAGAATGATTAAAGGACTGAAAAATATATCTTGTACTGACAGATTGAGCTCCCTAAATCTATTTAGCTCAACAAAGCAAAGTTTAACGGGTGACAATCACAATCTATAAATACCAACATCAGGAACAAAATCTGATAAAGGAGTTTTTCTAGCAGATAGAACTATAACAATGGGTGGGTAGTTAAAGTAGACAAATTCCAACTGGAAATAATGTGCAAATGTTTAAGAGTGAGGGTAATTAATCATCAGAACAATGCAAGGGTTATGGTGGATTTCCCATTACTAGCAATAGCTCAATCAAGAGGTCAGACTAGATCCACCATAGTCAATAAGCAGATGGTGGATCAAATCTGAACCATCAGATGCTTTTGAATGGATTGCAAATGGATTTTATTTACTTATTATTCTCTCTAGTCTAGATCTTGACCATGAAATTCAGACCTTGACAAAAAAGTATGAACTACCCTTAGAGCAGATGATCACAGTGGTCCTTCTGCTTGTATAATCCATTAGTGATATGGGCACACAAAGCTAAAGTGTTATGGGTATGTGTAATCCAGTAAGCACTAACTTCCACAGTGTCTCCTGTTTGATACTTGGGGAACTAGCCCTGGAATGCCCCTTTCTGACCAGTATCTCCCCTGCTTTATCTGTTTGTCTGTTCTCCACCTTGTATCAGGACCCACATCCCTTCCAGTCTGTGGTGCCCTTCCCTCAGGGTACTGCCCTGTTGCAATGCCTCCACACTTTCCGGTCTTCCCTTTCAGGGAAACCTCAATTCCCTTATGCCCACCTTGCTTCAGTGACCCACTGCCAATCATCATCTAGTTTGCCCTCAGGGGCAAACTGCAGACTGAAATGGCCACTCATAGGCAAGAAATGAGGACCTGCTGCCTTCTTCTATCCTGGTTGTCCCCCTGCAGCCCTAATACACTCAAACTTGCCTCCAACCCTGCAGCCTGGGAGTGAGATCAGGCCAGAGCTTCCCCAACTCTGGCTGCTTTTCCCCAGCACTGGTCAGTCATAGGAAGCCTCTAGGTTCCCTAGAAGCTAGATCTCCTCTGATCTACAGCTGGAGCAAGACTAAGTGTTTTCCTGCACTCCAGCAGCCTTTATTTATATAGCCCTCAGCTGGGCTCTAATTCACTGCTGTATACCACAGCTGCTTGCTGCACAGCTCCAGCCTTCCCCCAGGGCTGGATTTAACCTTTCTTAAGCCAGTGTGAGGCAGAAACCCAGTTACAGGGCATAAGAAAAGGCATGCTCCATGCATGGAACTAGCATACAGTGCAGAGACTGGAGTGAAGAGTGGATTGGGCATTTTCAGTAAATTGTATAATAAACATTACTAAGATCTTAGTTGGGAGCTGAGAACAGGTATGTTCAGAGAATGCACCAAGCATATAATTATTTAGAACAGGCACATCTGGGGTACAGAGCAAATGTATAAGCACTGAAACCACAGAAGAGAGAGAATAACACTTACTGAGATGAACAGAGCAATTCACATATCTCACGCCTATTGTTTCAAGCTGTATTAATTTCCATGGGGTGTTCTCAGTTTGCTAAGAAGTGTCAATGAGATGAATGTGCTACTTCACACCTCCCGAAGCTAGATTTCCACACAGGGACATAAAGATGAGGGGAGCTAATGGCGAGAGTCATACACCCATCTTCACTGACATGGGGAAATACTCACTGCATCTTTAAAGTAGGAGCCCTCAAGCCTATGCTCCCTTCTCTTCCTTCTCCCCTCCCCCTCCCCCCATGTGTTTGTGGCTAAAGAGTCCTTTGAAAGGTTTATTTTCTATGAACATACTATTATTTTCAAATTGTAAACAGCAATGAAAGAACTATGAAAATTTCCTACCACTATTGGTGGAAGTTCTCAATAACAATGATTTCTTAAAAATTAAGTTCACAATAAACATCTGTTCTAATTTCTCTAAATAGCCCTAATATTGATAGGTTTAATTGAAAGAAGGATAAAGCAGTGTCTTTCATTTTCAATATATAGGTAGCTAAATTAATTATAGATTCACAGAAATGTAAGGCTGAAAGGGATCTTGAGAAACCAACTCTATGTGCCAAGGTAGAACAAGGCAAACCCTAGATTATCCCTGACAAGTGTTTGTCTAACATATTCTTAAAATCCACCAATGATGGAGATTCTGCATCTTTGCTTCAAAACTTATTCTGGTGCTTAATCCCTGAATAATTAGAAAGTTTTCCTTTCTGCATATTAAGCCTACTTTTGTGTGTGTGTCCTATCTTCAGTGGACAAGGAGAAAAATGGCCACAGTCTTTATGACAGCCCATAACATATTTGAAGACGGCTATCAGGTCCTTCCTGAGCCCTATTTTATTAGGACTAAACATGCCCAGTTATTTAACCTTTCTTTATAGTTCAGGTTTTCTAAATCTTTCAAAATTTTATTGCTCTCCTCTACAATCTCTAATTTCTCCACATCTTTCCTAGAGAAAAGAATAGAGTTATCCACTTGAGGTCTCAGTAGTCCTGAGTAGAGCAGGACAAATATCTCCTTTATTTCCCATACAACACTGCTGTTAATTCAACCCACATTAATAGCATTTTTCACGACTGACTCACACTGCTGACTCATATTCAGTTGATGACCTACTGTAAACTTCAGATCCTTTATAGCTAGTATTACCCCCTAGCCACTTATTCCCCATTCTGTAGTTGTGCATTTTATTTTTCCGTCCTAAACTGAATTATTTTATTGATTTCAAAATCAGTTCTCCAATTCGTCAAGGTAATTTTGAAATCAAATCCTGCCTTTCAAAGTGATTTCAACCCTTTCCAGCCTGGTGTCATCTGCAAATTTTATGAGCATACTCTCCACTCCATTATCCAGTCATTAAAAAACTATTGAACACAGACCCAGGACTGATCCCCTGAAGATACTCCTCCCAGATATTCCTCCCAGTTTGACAGGGACCTATTGATAAGTATTTTTATTATGGTATTTCAACTAGTTATGCATTCAAATTATATTAATTTCATCTACATCACATTTCCTAGTTTGTTTATGAGACTGGCATATGGGACTGTGTCAAAAGCCATACTAAAATCAAGATACATAATCACTACTACTTCTCACCAATCCAGCAGGCTAGTAATCCTGTCAAAAATGGAAATTAAGACTGGTTTGGAATGATTAGTTCTTGACAAATCCTTTCTGGCTATTCCTTACAATCAGGAGTCGCTTGAGGAGAGCTGCTGGCAACTGCTACCCTACGCAGAATGCACGATCGGCACTCCCGCATCCATAGCCCTCAATGGCATGACGTCATCATTGGGCGCCACGTTAAATGCGGCACCCTAGGCAACTGCCAAGGTTACCTACATCCACGGGCTGCCCCTGCTAACAATACTGTTATCTTCTAGATCCTTTACAAACTGGGTAATAATTTGTTTCAGTGTCTTCTTAGGTATCAAAGTTAGGCTGACTGGTCTAAAATTCTCCAGGTCCTCTTGGCTCTCCTTTATGTATGGTCTTCTCTAGTCCTTTGGGACTTCACCCATCCTTCATGAGCTGTCAAAGACAATTGCAAACAATTCTGACATTGCTTCAGCTAGTTCCTTAAGTATCCTTAGATGAATTTCATCAGTCCTTGCCATTGTAAATATACCCACTTTATCTAAATATTCTTTAATATGTTTGTAAAGCTGAAGGACCCTGGTCATCAGCAGGTCTGATAGAAAATACGACCTTAGAAACTAAAGCCGTGTGTCTCTACCACATGAGCTAAAAGCCAACATTACTTAGCTAAGGCTGTAAAGCAGACTTCACTGTCCCTTGTCAGTGGTCTCAGTACCTCTGGGTTATATGTTGTTTCCCTATTTTGCCTTGTATTCCTTCTCCCTTGTTTTTAATATTAACTGCATTAAGTATATCAGTCTACTATTGGATCTGAGAGAAGCTAGTTTCCTCTTTAAGAATTCATGATGAGTAAATTTAAGTATTGCTTAAATTGATATTGGCAACTTGTTATTAGATTGGCTTTAATGAACTTTCAATTTGTCAATGGAAAAACAATGGCAGTTAGTAAAAGAACTTACAGGTAGAGGTAGGAAAAGCCATTGTTTTATTCAACTAATAACAGTAGAGCTTTAGTGATAGAAATGTAGCCGTGTTAGTCTGGGGTAGTTGAAGCAAAATGCAGGACAATGTAGCACTTTAAAGACTAACAAGATGGTTTATTAGATGATGAGCTTTCGTGGGCCAGACCCACTTCCTCAGATCAAATAGTGGAAGAAAGTAGTCACAACCATATATACCAAAGGATACAATTAAAAAAATGAACAAATATGAAAAGGACAAATCACATTGCAGAACAGAAGGGGGATGCGGGGGGGGGGGAGGGGGAGGAAGGAAGGTAAGTGTCTGTGAATTGATGATATTAAAGGTAGGGAGAGTGGGATGTTTGTGAGTTAATGGTATTACAGGTGATAATTGGGGAAACTGTCTTGGTAATGGGTGAGATAGTTCAAATTCTTGTTAAGTCCTTGTTGGCAAGTGTCGAATTTTAACATGAATGACAGTTCAGAGGATTCCCTTTCAAGTGCAGATGTAAAAGGTCTTTGTAGCAGAATGCAGGTGGCTAAGTCATTTAGAGAGTGTCCTTTCTGGTTAAAGTGGCAAGAAACTGTTTTCTCTTTGTGATCTTGTCTGATATCTGTTTTGTGGGCATTAATCCTTTGGCGAAGTGTCTGAGATGTTTGTCCAATGTACATAGCAGACAGACACTTTCGGCACATGATAGCATAGATTATATTTCTGGATGCGCAGGAATATGTGTTCTTGATCTTATAACTCACTTGGTTAGGTCCAATAATGGTATCAGCAGAATGAATATGTGGACAAAGCTGGCAACGGGGTTTGTTGCAAGGGAAGGTACCAGGGTTGGTATTAGTGTGGTATGTCCTGTGGTACTAGAGCTTTAGTATTTAAATGATTTGGTGTGGTGGATACCAAAGGCATAGGAAATTCACCTCTGTCCATGAAGGTTTGTTCAAAGCACTGGTCCTCTCAGCATTACCCTGAATGCTCAAACAGCTGCCTCCAGCTCCCTCACCACACCTGCTTCTGGTGGGAGGTTGTAATGATCCATGAAAACCATCGCTACTCCTCACAGCCAGAGTGAAAGGGCTCTAGGACCCCACTTTCTCTGTGGCTATTGGAGCGCTTCCAGTCAGATAAATCCAGGCCTCACAATTCTCCATGACTGCTGATGAAAGACAGAGGAGGTTGGGATCTGTTCATTCATGTGTCTTTTCAAGGGGAGGAAGGACTGAAAATCATAGTACTGCCTCACCCACTCAGGTTGGAGAGAAGACGAGTAAAGACCCTGCCAATGTCCATTATCTACTCCAAGATTGGGGAGGGGGGAGACTGGGATTAAAGATTACTGATTTATAAAGTCCCTAAAGAGAGTTCATTTGGACCACTATAAGCCAGTGATCTCCACAAAGTATGAGGAATTGGAAGCCAGAAGATTCAGTGTTATTTTCCTTGGAGGCAAACTAGGCATTTGGAACCTGGGCTGAGCTTTTCTACTGCAGAAAGTTTGGGGTCTTGGAATTCATTATGGCTTCTCCTTTCTGTACTACACCATTAATATTAAACTATTATACAAATTACGTTATTGGGTCATTTGCAGGGCCTAAGTGTTATGTAAAATCTCAACAAGCCTTGGAACTTCTCTGTTATATTCCTGACTTGCCCTTTAAGCAAGGCTCTCTTAATCCCCCCTATAACAATTATTACTGCAGCATATTACAAGATAAAAAGATAAGAAAGAAGTAATTTGTTGTGTTCCACATGAAATTTTCCTCGCTTGTATCTCAATAAGGAATGCTCATGTTCCCTCTTTACCAGGCACCAGAGATAAGCTAGCTGTCAAAGCTTGATCTTGTGTCATGAGACCCTATCATTACTTGATATTTAAAACTTGCTTAACACTATTTGAAATGAGCACTAAAAATAAGAGCACTATTTCTAGATTGACTATTGAATTATGCTCTGTGCAAAGGCTGAATGCATCACATATATTTAATTTTCAGCATTTTAAAGATCCATCCCTGAAAACAAGTGTGCAGATGGGATCTCAGAGCCTGCACACTGGAAACTTTGAGTGAAAATGCACAATCTTTTGGCAGTTTTTATTTTACATTTCATAGGATGTTTGTAGAAAGTATCTGACAACATTAACTTATTTAATGTATTTTCAAATAACCTGAAGTCATTTTAAATAATTCCTGAAGTGCTGTCATTATGCTGTCAAGCTCCATGCCATTTTTTTATTAAAAATTAGTAGTAATCTTTAAGTATTCTGCATGTTATATTTAATATAGCTCACAGGACCGGGATCATAGTACTGCCCCATGTGCTCCTTACCCTCCTTCTTGATGATGGGCCTAGTAGAGGAGTAACTCATTCAGCAGCTTCATTGGTGTGACAAGATAGCCTTTTAGGACTTCTGTAGACTGAGAATTTGGTTCCTTTCCTATGGCAAATCTCATTTTTTATTTCCTCCCATCTCCCAAACAGTATGGTGCAACAGTAAGATTGTGCTGAGGAAGAGAAATATCCATTCCTCAAGAGAAGAGCAACTGTAGAAGGCAGGGCAGTATCTCTTACCTTATTTTGGGATGCAGATAGGTGCAGGATATGGAGAGGCAGATTAAGACAGCACTTCCCCAAATCTAGGTGAAATCATAGTTTGAATGTTATAGGAAGGAGTGCAGAGAATTAGGAAACTTTAGATTTTATTTTATGAAGAACAGGTGACTCGGTTTCCCCCTTTCATTGTATTGTTATTCAGTTGGGTGCAGAGTTTAACTACATCTGATGAGGAAATGTGAAAATGATGAGATTTTGGAAGTATGAAAACTTTGAACTATTATACTAATATAATAGATGTTATGGCCCATGGACTATATTAATGACTGTTTCATTACTGTAGTGAGTTCTATAACCCACAAGAGGAAGGGCAATTTTTATTCAGTCCTAAATTGCACACAGAATATGATCCAAGAAGTAAAGATAACAACCAGTTCTCCTTGTAAGGAGAAAATACCAAAGAGACCAACCACAGAGCACTTAGTGTCAAAAAGAGAAATAACACAAACAATGAGAAAGCAATCTGAACAGATATTAAAATGAACAGTCACAAGAGTGAAATGCCTGCAAGCAGCATGGAAAATTTTAAAAAGCACAATAACACAGGCTCAAAACAACTGTATACCCAAATTAATAAAGAAACCACCAGAGAGTGGACCAAAAATTAAATCATGGCTAAATAACGGAGTAAAAATGGTGGTTAGAATCAGAAAAGCATTCTTTAGAACCTGGAGGTGAATCCTTCTGAGGAAAACAGAAAGGAATATATACTCTGACAAATCAAGTGTAAAAGTATTAGGCTAAAAAAGAATTTGAAGAGCTACTAACAGGGACACAAACTAACAGCTAAAGATCTTTACATCAGAAACAGAAAGCCTACCAAATAAAAGAGGGACCACAGAATAATGGAGGCTAAGGAACACTTAAGAAAGAGAAAGCCATTGTAGAAAAGCTAAATGAATGAGGATGAGAGAGAGATGAGAGGATGAGAGAGAGATTCTACATAGGAGCCATTCTTTTTAGATGAGAAATCTGAGAAACTGTCCCCCATTGAGTTGTCAATGAGAAGATTTTGGAACAAATGAATAAATTAAACAGTATGCAAACTCCTGATGGCAGCAGGGACAATGCCAAAGACAACTGTGATGTACCGGCAGACCATTGGCACACCAGGACACTTGGAGCTTCAACCAACAGTTGGCCTGCCATGGGAAAGTCAGAAGTGAGGTCTTTGGGCAAAGCAGAGGGTCAACTGGACTCCTTCCAACAGAATGAAAGGTGCAAAAAGTGGAATCAAATCCCACACCGATAACAATAACACAAAGAAGAGGGAAATTGGTTCGAAGGCCCACACACTTGATGGATTATGAAGCCTAACAGGGAGCAGTGGGCTGTCAGTAATGGCCATGCACCAACAATAAGTTACCTGCTTGTAGCATCTGATCACTGTAAGTCAGCAAACAATTGCACAAAAGACCCAATAACAAGCTTTGTTGAAAGGAAATATATTGTAACTTGCATGGAACATGGAGGGAACCACACAAATTATAGGAAGGAATAGATTGGAAAAGATATCTGTGCCAATGGATAAAATGCTAGCTTGAGCTGCTTCATTTCTACATACAGTTCTTTTAATAAAAAGCCTATTAGTTTCACAACCTTCTAGTTCTTTCATGTTACTACTAAGGACACAGTATATGAAATATGAAGCAATATTTAAATAAATTAAATGTATACCAAATTATGACTGTTAGAATGAAAGACTGAATCCATATAAAGAAAGTGAATTTCCATGCAACCTTCATGGAACGAAGTCATAAATCAACTGACATTAGGAAATCACAATATCAGAACATAATTCAGCTGTGAATATTAGTGGCTGTAGCAAAATGCAAGCTATCTGAAGGACCTTATTGCACTGAATAATTATTTTAATGATCCATTGATAAAATGAGGTAAACTTTAGAATGTTCCCAAAAGTGTCTTTTCTAAATCTGAAAACAGTAAAGTTACTATAAAGCTCTTTTAATTTTCTACTCCTGTGTTGATGTCTCTCTCCCAGCTATGCTTGGTATAACAGCTTTGATTAAACATTTTATATAATTGTAAGTTTCCTGGAGGGAATGGAATTGTCAGGTGTTTCAGTCATATTCCAGATGGCAAGAAATTTGTTCAATCACACACTACTTTACCCACTGGCCTGCATGCTACGGAATTGTTTTGTAATTCCAGGAACCTTAGAGTAGCACTTTCAAGAAGTTTAAAAATATACACTTCCACTTTTTATATAAAGCAGTTTAGATATTTTTAACTTTTCCTGGGCATTTTTTGCATTGCTTTAAAGATGTGACTGCATGTATTAACTTCCATAGGTTCAGTACTAATGCATTCATTCAGCTGGCAAAATGGCAATTTTTCAGTATGAACCGAAAGGAAAAGAGATAAGAATGAAGCTTGCAGAAAGATGATTCAAGGGGAAAGCATGGGGAGGATGAAGAGGATGCAGCCTGCTCTTCTCCTCCTTTCCCTGTCAAGATTGACTGTGCTTGGAAGCTACCTCCTTAAACACCATCTTATTACTGCATCACCTTATACTGTGCTCTTGTGTTTAAACTACTGAAGTGAGAGATGAAGTATAATTTTTTTCAAAAGAGACTGAGTACATCTACACTGCATGCTAATTTTGAAATAAGATATTCCAGAATAGTTATTCTGAAATAGCTTATTTCAAAAAAGCACATCTACATGGCAGGAAAGCCTCAAAATTAGTCTGAGGCAGTACTAATATAGATGTGTTATATCGATTTAGAGCCCCAAGAGGCACTGGGAAGGAATAACTTAGAATGGCCCTGGTTAGGGGCTATTTTCAAAATAGCAGCAGTGGAGCATCTATTCATGCCTTATTTCAAAATAGCTATTTCGAAATAGCTGTTATTCTTTATAGAATGAGGTTTACAGATTTCAGAATAAGCAAATTGCATATCTCAAATCTCTTTCAAAATAGCTTATTTTGAAATTTTACGCATCTATACAGTGCCAAATTTCGAAATAACACACTATTTCGAGCCATCCCTTATCCCTCATGCAATGAGGTTTACCAGGATGGCAAAATAGCATGCCTGTTCTTTTAAAAAAAAATCAAAATAACGGGCGCTTGTGTAGCTGCACAGTAGCTATTTTGGGATAGTGGAAGTATTCCAAAATAGCCACCCAGTATAGATGTACCCAAAGAGTAAATAGCACTTCCTTATCTACTTTTTCTGCATCAGTTATGATTTTATAGACCTCGATCATATTACCCCTTAGATGTCTCTTTCTCAAAAATCCAGTCTTATTAATCTCTCCCCATGTCATCCCAAACCCCCTAATCATTTTTGTTGTCCTTTTCTGAACTTTTTCCAATTTCAATGTATCTTTTTTGAGATGGAAGAATCACATCTGCATGAAGTATTCAAAATGTGGTCATACCATGGATTTATATAGAGGCAATAAAATATCATCTGTTTTATTTATCTATCCCTTTCTTAATTATTCCCAACATTTTGTTTATAGGTTGTTGTTTTTTAACTGCAGCTGCACATTGAGTGGATGTTTTTGAGAACTATTCACAGTGACTCCAAGATCTCTTTCTTGAGTGGTAACAGCCAATTTAGATCCCATTATTTTTATGTGTAGTTAGGATTATGTTATCCAATGTGAATTACTTAGCATATATCAACATTTAATTTCATCTGCTACTTCATTGCCCACTCATCCAGTTTTGTGAGATCCTTTTGTAGCTTTTCACATTCTGCCTGGAACTTAACTATTTTAAATAGTTGTGTATCAGCTGGGAATTTTGCCACCTCAGTGTTTGCCCCTTTGACTGTTAGTCCTACTGACTTCAATTGCCTGATTCAAAGCCCATTCATGTTTTAGAAAGAGAACACAAGTACTCAGTCATACTTTAATTTATTCTTTCTTTCTACTAAATATGTTTTAAAATGGGGTGGTTAAAATTATTTTCACTTTTAAACACAGTGATTTTCATTGGAAAATTTATTTTATGAATCTATGCCTGTGCTTTACACAGAAATATTAAAGAAATTCAGATTCCTAAGAATCACTTTACAAAAAGCCTTTATATCTTTATTTATTTGTATTTTATTATGTTATTGCAAGGGTGTTGTGAGAATAAATTGATGTATACTTTCAAGTTGATCATATACATGGAGTTGGGGACATATAAGTAACTAGACTAATGGATGGATAGAATAGTACTATGTAAACAGATAAACTATAAGGATGTCATTTGGATGATGTGCACTTCACAGGAGATACGTATCTCATGCTAACCCACTAATATTTGCTTCATTATAGGATAGGTTTGATTCTCACAGCAAGTTTTAGTTATGGTATTTCCAATATTTTTCCATATTTTAAAAGGTATTTGTGACAGGCTTTTTAAATTGACACCTTTTCAGATCAGTTAAAAAAAATGAGCTTTTCTGAAGTGAATTGAGCTTATTATGCTGTTGCTGCCGCAAAAAAAGATACCACAAAGTCTTACTGACAATAGCAACCTGCAGTCAGTAAATAACAGCAATCTGTTAATAGATTAGAATAGGATACAAACCTTTTATTTCAAGTTTTAAAATACAATTCTTGTTTAATTTTCAATACCCACAAAGAGACTGGGTGGGTTCCATATTCTCACCTTGCTAAAGCCCTTTCTGTTTAACTTTAAAACACTTTCCCACCTCTGAAGCAGTGAAGATAACTATTATCTTCAGTGAGGTGAAATGGAAAGTCAGGGACATGTTAACTACATGAAGGCTTCTTAGATAAGAATGTTTGGCTTTAAGGATTTTCTGGCCCTTTAAAAACCAGGTACTATGTGAGCTCAAGGCTGCCTGCCTCACTTCATAATGAATTTAAGTAATCCAAAATTTGGTGGAAGATTAGTGAGCCAACTCATTGCTTCCAGCTATTTCACTTTTAAAGCAGCCTTATGTTTGATATTCTTTATTGCTATTAGTTGTTTCAAATCACCCAGGAACTTTTCTAATACAAAAGAAACAGCTTACTGTAATTTTTTTTTTTTTTTTTTTTTTTTTTTGCAAGCTGGTATGGGGCACATTGTGGCTGGCTTCTGGCAGATACCAGGCAAGGAGAAGTTGCAAGAATTGCTTCCCTTGGAGTGCAGGGACTGGCCCTTCCTTGTAAAGAGACAGAAATCAGACAAGAGAAGGTGGGACCACCAGCCTCCCACCACTAAAGCTATCTCCCAGATGTTTATTTCTCAATCATTTAGTAACCAGGGAGGGCTGTACTGCTTTCAGGGACCAGTCTTTGAGAAACACTGTTCTAGCCACTTTTAAGGGATGTAGAAGCAGACACAGTATTTCTACAGAGTTCCAGGAAGCAGTGTACATCACAGATAAGACATGGATTTTTTGAAGAATGTAAAAGAGGAAAGGGAAGTGTCTTGACACACAAGGACTGGGAGGACAAAATGAGTGAGGTGATTAATATCTTTTATTGGACCAACTTCAACTGGCTCTTCTTCAGGTCTGGGAATCTAGGCATTAAGGTGGCACCAAAGCATACAACTCCACCACCTATTTAAGATTACATGAATGGGAAAACATCCAAGGGAAGAAAAAAACAATGTGTTACTGTGAAAATAAGTCCTAGCATCTGATTCAGTGTTGTGTGGTTCCAGGTTTACATCACTATAACTCTTGATTTCAATGGAGTAAATTAGTAGTGTATCAGGTTCCTACAATTGACTTATCCTTTCTCTGCCTGTCAAGAATAGTCGATTCATTTTATTTCTTTTATTATTTCAATATGTTTTCATGCCTTAATGCAAATGTATATTATAGACCAGATACACAGGGAATATGCTTCTCGAACAGTTTCCAGTAAACAATTAAGAGTGAGTTTGCTTTCAAATTCTGTTTTTATTGACTTTCCCTGAGAGTGCCTGTTAAGTCTGAGGTGCCCTTAATTGTGTGTGAAGAATGATTATGCTGCTAATGGACACTTGCTGCTGCTCTCTGGACACAGTGCTTACTGTGACTGTGTCCATTTATAAAAATACATTTTATATGTCAACTTTTGTCCTTAAATGGTCTGCAATCATTCTTGTCTCTAACCCCACATTGGATAGCACTTGTACAGAGCATTTGTTATTCCATATCAGTAAGGACCAATCATTGAAACAAACACCATTCGGCTATTTCCTTGTCAAGGTATATCCATGTCTGTGTCTTTCCCACTCCCACCTACCTCCTCACTATAGCAGGTTCTCAAAATCAGTCACTGAGGCTATCAGGTAAGTATATGAAAAGTCCCCACAAAGCACTTCAACTCCCTTATAATGATATTTTCTATTATTTTTATATAGTCCATGTTTTCCTTCCTATGGAGCAAACATATGCACAATTATCCTGCAATCAGGTTTGTTAATAAGCTAATACTCAAAAAGGCCATTATGGCACTATGTGTTTCCCAGAGATAAGATCAAGGTCTTGCCCCAGTAAGCCAGGAGCACTCTTTAAAAAAATGTTCCCAAACTCCACATGCTTTAAGACAGAGCAACAACCACGAAGCTTCCCACCAACTTGGATATGCAATATTTATTATAGTACACTCCAAAGCTCATGGGCCGCTGTCATTCACAATCTTAGATTAAGTAATGTTATAGCACTTTAAACTATATGGAATACTTTCCTGGCCCAACAAGTTACCCTTTCAAAAAACTGATATTGCCAGTAAGCCAACTAATAAACATGTCATTGGATTGTTTAATTATATTTTGAAAAAAAGAACAGTTGCCTAATAATATAGGAATAGAATACAACACAAACTTTAAAATATGAAATTCTGTTGAGATTTACTCACAAATACTGTGGATCAGAGAGCACAGTGTGATTCAGAAGGGGTATGTGCAAGTGTATCCTTTCTAGTCTCTAGATGCTGGGTAACTAGGCTACTCTAAGTTTCACCAGCAGCTAACAATTATAATGGGGCTAATACTGTAACTGAAATTAGTGATAAAGCCCTGACCGCACCTCCTATGACAGCAGCATAGAGGTGGGAAACAGAGCCAATATTCCATCTCTACATCACTAGACAGTTTACCCTCTCAGGAACAATTCTCCTGTAGTCATAATACCAGCCTTATGTCTGTAATCTGCCATCAGAATGGAGAAAAGCAGCCACAATGAACCCTGGGATCTGGGTCATGTTGTATTGGACACTGTACAAGTATACCAGTAGATATGGTCTCTGCCCTTGCAAGTTTAAGTCTAGGGAAAGAACCAATTTATAGATTATTACACTAAATATAACATGTTTTATAAAGGTAAAATGAGATTCTGATTTCAATTGCAATGGTGCAATTGAGTAAATGCCATTAAATTCCATCAACCCACAGAAATGTTAACTGGAGTCCAGATTATCTTTTGGATAACAGAAAGTCTTTTTATACTGCATCCTACAATAGTCACAGTCAAGTTTCTTGTCCAACTATTTACTTCCATACTCTATTTTCACAAAGAGTTTTCACAGAACACAGTCATTCATGCATGTGCAAAAATCATCAATAAATCATCATCATGCCTGCTGGTTCACAGCCTTTGGGCCTCCACAATGTAAGTGGATGCCCAAATATCCTAAGTAGCAAAAAATATTCATTTCCATCTGTCTTGGATATTGTGCTTCACGCTATCAGATACAAACTTGGCTACAATGATGCCATGCGTGTGTAATGTCCATGCTTAGCCATTGCCACTATATCTAGGAATGGAGTCACACACTTGTCTAAAATCCTTGATAACACCAGAGAGAGGACGCTATTCTGATGCACTCACTCCCACTGATCAGTTCAAGTTTTGTCCTAATATTCAAAGATGTCCATGAGATTGGTCCCATTTACTCAAAGGTTCACTTCTCTCTCCCAAGACCTGACTGCTCTTGTGACGGGGTGTATCAACCCTGCACTGAAACTGATGGAGTTGCATTGGTTCACCTGGCTGAGAAGGTCCCACCCCCACAGCACTGCTGGGCATGGTCTAACTGGAGGCTACCTATAAAAGCCTCTGGAGCAGCTCAGTCAGGGATAACTGCTGAATGGGAAACAGGAACTGAAGGAGCTCCAGGGGAGAAAGATAGCCAGACCAAGGAATGGCAGCCAGGCCAAGAGGAGTTACCAGAGAAACCGTGCAACGAGAGTGAACATACGGAGAAGATGTCTGCCAGGTACTGGTAAGAAGTGGCCCAGAGCAGGGAATTTGCTCCCTGAGCACTCACCATGTTGCAGCAGGATTCCCCACTAAGTGATCAGTGGACTGTACCACTGGCAACAGAGCCCTGGGCTGGAACCTCCTACCTTCTCCATACGTACCCCCGTGTAGAGGAGTTTCCCCTGCACATATGGACCAAGGCTGTTGGACCATATTCTCCTGAGTAGAGGGACTTGCATTTGGACTTAGGCCATGGGACTGTAATCCCCTGAGTAGAGGGACTTGCATTTGTCAGCTGATGAAACCAGTCTCTCTTTGCATGGTTCAACCCTGCACACATTACATTTACTCTTTTCCACAACCAAGAACTTTTAGGGTGTGTCTATACAGCACCCATTCCTTGAAATAAGCTACATAATTTGTGCTATGCTGTTATTTCAAAATAGCTTATTTCATAATTTGGTGCTATCTACATAGCACCAAATTTTGAAATAAACCACTATTCTGAAACATCCCTTAATCCTTGTGGAACGAGATTTACAGGGATGTTGGAAGAGTGCACCTGTTATTTTGAAAGATATTTCAAAATAACAGGCATGCTGTCAAGACATGGAATAGATATTTTGGGATAGCTATTTTGGGGTATCGCAGTATAGACATACCCTTAGGGAGAAAGTTCTGATGACAAGAGCAAAAATGGGCACATTTTACACAGTGAGAAGTAAAAGGTAAAAGGCACAAATCACTTTGATACAAGATCTTTTTGCTGCCATTTTAGCAATAGCCTCCAATGTTTTAAAACAGAAAATAGTTTTATTCCCAGTAGAACAGAGGGCTTTCATCACTGTCTTCCATCTTTGCCAGTCTCCTGATGCAGTCTTAGCTTCTTCCAAGGTAATATGATAGCTTTCAGTTTTGCTTCTGTTGTGCATTTCCATGTTATCTTTGGTCTACCTCATCAGCTTTGGCTGTGGGGTTCCATTACAATGCCTGTCTTGTTATATTATTTAGGTTTTTCCTCCCTATTTGAAGTAGTGCTCTCCATTTCCATTCTCTAATTTCCTGTCTTTTTCCATTTCAAATGGTCTCCAGGCCTATACACAATTAGTAGTACTGAAAATCAACATGGAGAAACCTAAAACCATGAGACCCAACACACAAGAAACACCAGTAACCATTTCTGGCACTGAAATAGAAAAGTTCTGATATTTCACATATCTTTGCAGCATTGTATTTACAGCAGGTTGAATAGACAAAGGCATTAAAGCCAGAACATGACTATGTCTGTCTAAAACCAGTCTGGAGGAACAGAAATCTTACCCTCCAAATATTCAACACCATTGTAAAGTTAATCTTACTCTGTGAGCTGAAACCTTCAGGCTTAGGACCTATCTAAATTCCAAGCATTCATAAACTGCTGCCTTAGACAAATACTCATCAGAAGACCAGGAAAAAAAAATCCAACCAAGAACTCTGGAAGAGGAAAATATACTAGTGTATGACAAATGTACTATAGATGATAATCAATATTTGTACATATTGCATTTTCATCACACTAGAGAAAAGGATATTCTTGCATTAATATAAGATTTTTTAAAAAGATGTATTTACTTGTTAAATACCATGGGTGAGATCCTTGCCCCACTTTACTCAATAAGGAGTTTTGTCATTTATATCAATGGGATTAAGACCCCAAGAGTCTTCAGATGTATGGGCCCAAATGCAGCTATGCTATTGGTGGGCATAATACCATTAAAGCAAATAGAGATGTGCACATTTAAACCAGGGCTGAGTTTGGCCAATATTAAACCAATATAATATTGCAGGAATATAAATTTCTTATCACATGAATATGTACTATAATGGCTCAGCAACTGTTGTACATTACATTTGATTTTACCATGACATTTCTGATATTTCTTATTACAGATATAGAAAACATCCTGTGAAAACATCACAACACCAAGAAGGGTGGATCAAGATATAGTCCATAAGTGCTCAGATCTCAGAGGGAGGGGACATAATATGTAACCTCACCACAAAGCACTGCCTCCAGTATTAATTATTTGTGGAAAACAGGGACAGAACATTCCTACTGTACAAATCTAAATGTAAGTGGGTTCAAAAAGTTCATGAGTTTGTCTTTTTTTATGTGTTTTTCTACAGTCACAAGTCTGGGTTCTGACAATGTTAGCATATAGAGTGGAATTCTGTTAACGAAAGACTCTCCTTTGATCAAGATGTTAAAATCTATGTATTTAAATCTATTATAAATAAATAGATTTAATAAATGTATGCAATTAGATATAAAATACCAAATGACATTTCAATGGTATTTTTGCAACAATGATGAAGTTTTTCTTGCACTTTTTATTAGGTGTGAACAAATGTGTTCAATGTCTTCAGTGCTTCAAAACTGTGCACTCTATTTTGAAGCATATTATGCTACTCACTTTATTTCTGCATGCACCCAATTATTCTCTAGTGTGCATCTAAAACTTCTTGTCCAGTTAAAATCACAGAGATTAAAAAAAATCAAATGAATGTGGTTCTTATTCTAAGAAGCTATAATTACAAATTTGCACAGTAGGTTTGTTGCTCCTGCTCAGGGCAACCTGCTTGCAGTCTGCTATACCTGTGTTCTATGTAAATGAGTACAAGGATCAAACAAAAAAAAGATGATAGGGAAACATACCAAAATCAATAGCCTGTGGCTAAATTCTGCCTTCAGTTGCACCCATATAAGCCTAACACAGTCACTCAATGCTGAGTAGGTCCTCTGGAATCAAGGTTTCTAGTGGGTGTATAAGATGATTGATATTATTCAAGCTTCCTACATCACAGAATCAGGCCATTCATATAAGTTAGATGTTAATTACTTAAAATGTCTTTAGGAAAACAATCAGACCATTCATTTGATTCTTAACCTTTCCCAATGATTTAACGCATGGCTACCTATTTCTGTAGAAAAGGACAGATTTCAATCAAGCTTTGCTGCCATTGTGAGCAGATAATTTTAATAACATTTGCCTCTACTTTTAGCTCTAAATCCTGGTCTACACTAAGACTTTATTTCAAAAGTCCAAAGTAGCATGTCCAAATGAACGGAGACTGCCTTGGACTAATTTCAAGGTTTCCCCGTAGTGAGGAACGCTAGTTTGAATTTGTAAAATTTGAGTACTTAAATTGAATTGAGTCATTTCAAAATAGTTTCCTAGTGTAGATCTGTCCTTACTGTTTGCCTGCACCTCATTCCAGAATAATGAATGCATTTGCAAAACTGAGTGATTATTCCCAAATGAAGTCCTTTTTATACTGGAATAGTAGGCCCATGCAGGGAGTTATTTTAGTGAATTTCCCTCAGTAGACAAACCCTTATTCAATTTATGCTCTTTTAGGCTCTGCCCCATCAATGTCAAGCACAGGAATCCACATTAGTGGATTACATTTCAGGATCTAGGAGTATGTCTATACAGCAACATTATTTTGAAATAACTAGTGTTATTGTGAAATAACTTAGTCTGCATCTAGACAGCAGGCAGTTATTTTGAAATAATGTCAAAATGCTGTCAAGCTGGAGGAATTCTTACTCAGATGCCTGTAACCCTCATTGTACAAGAAGTAAGGGAAGTCAGAAGAAGAGTGCTCTATTTCAAAATAAGTGTTGTGTAGACGTTCCTGATTTTGAAATAAGCTATTTCAAAATAAGCTACACAATTGACGTAGCTCAATTTGCATTGTTTATTTCAAGTTAAGCCCTGCTGTGTAGATGCACCCAGGGTCTTAATTAACATTTATGGTGAGAAAAATATTGTTTAGCTATTATTACCAACTCTAAGATTTCAAAGTCATGAATTAGGGTTTTAGTTTAAAAAAATTGAAGTTTGTTTTATTTGTCCTCTGATTTCTAATGCTTTAAAGGTGCTCTTGATACATGATTTCAACCTTTTCTCCAACCCTGATATCAAGAAATTTACTTTGAAAAACCAAAAGATTCTCAGGTAAACAAATTAATCCAATGAACACTCATCTAATAACAAGAGACTCATGATAACATAGTCAGATTTGGCAAACTGTACTGTCAAACCATTCTATATAATCACCCAACAGCCCTTTACATGACAGGTCTGTATCATTATCCTCACTTTACAGATAGGAAACTGAGGCCAATTTCCAAGGTCACTCAGTAAACTAATGGTGGGGCCAGCAATTGAAACCAGTTTTCCTGAATTTCACTCTAGTTTCCTATCCTCAAAGATGAACTGTACACATTTGCCTTGTCTATAACATCTCCAGTTTTGTATACAGACCAGCTTTATATTGTATGCAATATCTCACAATGTTTACAGCTGGTCTCCGAGTTGTGAACAGTCGATTTACGACCGTTCGCATTTATGACCAAAATTTCCATTGAGCGGTCATAAAGGTGGTCCCTGAGTTACAAACGCGACCTGCGCTTACTAACAGCGCGGTCGCAATGTAACTCAATGGGGTCCGTGTTACGAACATTTCGAGTTACGGCCAAGTGTTTGGTCCGTAACTCGTTCGTAACTTGAGGAGAGGCTGAATTTTAAATATTATGCACAGAGTTAAAATGAAGATAATCCTGTTACACAAAACCATCATTTACTACTAACTACTAGTGCACTAAAGCTAGCACTAGTAACTACTTGTTCTGCACTAAAGCTAGAAACTAAAGTCAGCTGCAGGTAAGAAGTAAGGATGTTAAATATCGGTTAGTTGAGTAGTCGAGTAACCTCATTAATTATTATCAGTTAGTCAACTATTCTATAGTCCCCTGGGACGAGGCCAGCAGCCAGTGTGCTCCGGCCTCAATCCTGAGAAGCCCTCTGACACTGCACTGCTGCCTCTGCCTTAGGGTACCAGGTGGGAGCTGGTCTGTGAGGGAAGCCAGTTTTAAAAACAGCTACCTTCATGGACCAGCTGCCTGTCGCCCTGTGCTGCTGCCTCTGATAAAGGGGGGGATCTGAGATTCTGGATCCAGCGCAAGTCAGAACTGATCTGGGCTGCCTGTCCGCCCAGATCCTAATACACTTTAAATGCAGAGCTGCAGCAGGGGTAGGTCCCAGACCCATCACAAGTCGGTCTGCTGGCCAATCTGCTAACAAAATTTCTGTAGAGGAAGGGGAGAATGCATGTAGTCTATGGCATTAACCTATAAGCTTTTGCTTAACGGTTAATTGGTTAATCAACTACACTATTACATCCCTAGTAGGAAGTGTACATGAGGGAGCAGTGCTTAGCATGGGGGAGGGAAATAGGGAATACAAGAGAGAGCAGGAAGCTGTCAGTGTATCATAGCACCTGATTCTCTTGGTGCTACACAGCTCCAGCCCCATGAAATACATTAAAGTACACTGAGGTCTCCAAATTACTATCCATTAGCTGTGAATTGGCAGGCCACATCAGTGCTCCAGCAATGCCCCATCTATCCCTGGTATACTACCTACTTATGGCCTGCACTAGGAGGTGGCACAAGAGCTGGCTGAAGCAGGTTTACACTTTGACAGGTCCTTGTTCTGCAGGAATTCATGTATCTATTTAACCTTTTGAAATAAAAAAGTATGATTCTAGATGTTTACTTTTCAATTTTCAATATGTCTAGTAAATTCAGTAATAATCTTTTGATGGAATGTTTTAATGAAAACTCCTTTGTGAATCTTTGTCATAATTTGTCCCATCTGGTATCCTATGTTCTTGAATTCATATAAGTGGAATTCAGATTATATGGTAAACATTTATATTGGTTCTTAAAAAAAAAGTATGAGAGAACCTATAAAAAAGTTGGTATCTTTTAAAAATAATGGGGAGGGAGATCTCTTCCTTTGACGTCTTGACAATTATCTCAAATTGCCAATATTTTTCCTGGACACATTTTTTTAAGCTGCAAGAATAGCCATAAATAATTGATCCACACACTTGATTCCTTTTTCAAACTCTATTTTCTCCAATATTTTGCCTTCTATTTTAAAATCTAGATTTTTCAAAATGATTTCATTGTCATGTAAATGCAGGCTGAGGTCGTGCTTTTCAGAAAAAAAGACAGCTGTCGGTATGTACTGGTATGTTAAATCACTGTGACTGAGGTCACTCTCAGCAGCAGAGTGCAAAATCAGTTTGAGCGAGGAACCAGTTTTTATTTTCAAACTCACTTTAAGAGGTCAGATTTTGACAAACACTTAAGCTCTGGCCATGCAAAGCCAGGCACAGCCTGATGCATACTTGGAGTCCCACTCAAATTAGGGACCACTTGGTTCAACTGGGTGAAACAGGGAAGCCTTCTTCTCACAATTTTTCTGTGAATGTGAAGAATTCATATGTTGAAGCAAAACACAAAAACACCCATGAGCAAAATAAACCCTCCACAGAACAGTTTGTTGAAGTGATAAATGTTGTCTATTAGTGGAAAGACAGTATCAGAACAGTCCTTTCCATTTCCAATGTATGGGTCTAAAAGAAAAATGTATGTTAAATATAAATAATATAGTGTGCCAAGCTAGAGAGCTTTAAAACACCTTTCTATTCAAAGGCATATAGAACTTAACACTGAGCATGTTTCTAACCTTTAGATTCTTGATGCTGTTTAAAATGTACAAGCATATAGCAAGATTGTTTATCATCCTGAAGGTCAGATGCTCATCTAGCACCAATCAGACATTAATCAGCACCACTGCTGTGGATGAGTAAACAGGCCAAGTGCTGTGTTCTCTCTGATATTGTGAAGGAAAGACAGGGTCAAGGTGGGGGAGAAATGCCCTCTCAAATTCTAAAAGATGTTCAAAACCCAATTTACTCTCAGTCTCTGGTTTGCTGACCGGTCCTCCTCTTCAGATTTCCTTTGCTTCTATCATAATGTTACAAATATATTGTCAGGGACTACAGGTTGTAAATCCTGTAGCACAAGGCTTTTTGGCAGGGGTGGACAAAAGGGTCTCCGCGGGCCGGATTCAGCACACCAAGCAAGTTGATCTGGCCGTGGAGACCCTGCCACTCCCCTGTCCCCGGGCCAATTACGGGCCAGGGGTGGAGGAAGCACATGAAGTTTGAAGTGTCACACACTCCTGGCAGGGCAGGAGGAAACTTTGCATGCTCCCCTGTCCCCAGGCCAATCAGGACTGGCTGCCCACTGAGCCGGAGGTGGAGGAACCCCTCCGGGAGCCATTTTGGGCACAACCTAGCCCCTCAGTAGACGGGGCTAAACTATAAAGAGCCAGGCTGAGAGCCCAGTCTGGGCCCAGCCTCCATGGGAGACAGAGGCCTGTCCAGAGCTCCCTGCCACAGAGGCCGAGACCTGGTTCAGGCCTCCCACAGCCTAAGAGGCTGAGGCCTGGTTCGGGCTTCCTGCGGCCTCTGCTCCAGAGGCCTATCCCAAACGCCTGACTCAAAGGAACCTGATGCCTGACCAGTGCTCAAGACTGGGAAGTGGACTGGGCCTGCCAGGGCTGACCCAGAGAACCTTATCAACCTGTGGGACCTGCCTGAACCCCTGTGCCAGCCTGCACCCCAGAACCCTGAGAGCCTGCTAGAGCTGCCGGATGAGCTACACCCTCATGACCAGCCTAAACACCCCTGCCTGCTGCAGCCAGCCCACCAGCTGGAGCCGGAGGACCTGGAACTGGTGGACGCCTGGAGCGTTCTCTGGAGCGGGCCACCGAGACTCCTGCTGGAGGAGACCCTCCTCGACTCCTTGAGTGACCTGCCTGAGATACAGGTACCTGATGAGGGGGAGATAGGAAGTGGCCCAGGGGATAGTACGGGCTGCTAAAAGCCCTAGGCCAGCACGTTGCGGGCTGTAGCCCACACTGAGCCAGTGGCAGTGGTCCTGCTGCATCCAGGACCCTGGGCCAGGGTGCAGTGGAGTGGGTGGGCCTGTGCCCTCCCTGCCACCCACCTACCGGGTGGCAGTCTCCCCCTCACCACCACTGCAGATGAACTACCAGCTCTCCTCCTGAACAAGGAGCTTCTCCCCAAACCTGTGTGCTTGCTGCCATGCCCTGAATCAGGGCCTGGCTGCTCCCCTTTGAACTGCCATCTTAAACTCTGTTCGTTGCCCTGCCCTGTGCCAGGGCCTGGGCCCATTAACTGTGTTTGGTGTTGTCCAGCCTGGAAGCAGGCCTGGGCCCCTTAAAGTGGCAGGACTAGTGCTGCTGCCTTTACTTGAACCAGGGCCTCAGGACTATATTGAACTTCTTCCCCAGTGGCCCAGACCTGAAGCAAGGCCAAGCCCTTGAACTACTTGCTTTCCAACCTGCCCTGAAATTGTAGACTGTTGGTTTGAGGACTATTTTAAAGGGTTGTGCAGTGGGGTAGACTAGCCACCCACTGAGCTGGAGGTGGAGGAACCCCTCCGGGACACCTATTGGCCTACATGGTGCTTGTTCGAAAGAGCGCCATTATGCAAATGAAGCATGGGATATTTAAATCCCCACTTCATTTGCAATTTCGAAGTATCTAATTTACATCCCTCTGTCAAAAGAGGGATGTAGTCTAGACACAGTCTCAGAGAGATCTTGGTGTCATTGTGGACAGTTCTCTGAAAATATCAACTCAACGTGCAACAGCAATCAAAAAGCAAACAGAATGTTAGGAATCATTTTAAAAGACAGAGAATATCTTATTGCCTTTGTATAAATCCATGGTATCCCCACATCTTGAATGATACATACAGTTGTGATCACCTCTTCTCATAAAAAGATATCTTGGCATTGGAAGAGGTTGCGAAAAGGGAAATAAAAATGATTAGGGGTTTGGAATGGGTACCATATGAAGAGAGATTAAAAAGACTGAGATTTTTCAGCTTAGAAAAGAGGAGACTAAGGGGAAATATAATGGAGGTCTATAAAATCATGACAGGTATAGAGAAAGTGAACAAGGAAAAATTATTTACTTGTTCTTATTTTATGAGAACTAAAGGGGTCACCAAATGAAATCAATAGGTTTAAAACAAACAAAAGGAAGTATTTCTTCATGCAACATACAGTCAACCTGTGGAACTAGTTGCCAGAGGATATTGTGAAGACCAGGATTTCAACAAGATCCAAAAAAGAACGAAATAAATTCATGGAGGTTAGGTCCATCAATACTTATTAGCCAAAATGGGTAAGGAATAGTGTCCCTAGCCTCTGTTTTCAAAGGCTGGAAATGGGTGACAGGAGAGGGATCACTTGATGATTACCTGTTCTGTTCATTCCCTCTGGGGCACCTGGCATTGGCCACTGTTGGAAGACAGGATTCTGGGCTAGATGGACTGTTGGTCTGACCCAGTATGGCTGTTCTTATGTCCTTATGTTCTTAAAATCACCAGGCAAATGTCCAGACAGAAAGGGTCAATCATATTCTCAAGCAGTATCTATGATGCTACATCATATTCACCAAGTCGATAGTTCCTCTCTTCTCCCTTATGCAGAGTTTGCCTACAACAAAACAGACCACGTGCCTATGGGTGAAAGTATCCTCCCCCTTTTTTAAAATCAACTATGGGTACCTGAAACTATAAAGAAAGCCCTATCTCTCACAGGACCCAGCCACCTCTTCCCCAGTACAGGTACAGGCCTACAGAGAATACCCGGTTTACAAGATTGTGGATGCTAAGGGTATGTCTACACTCCAGAGAAAGATCAACGCTACTGCTGTCGATCTTCCAGGGTTCGAATTAGCAGGTCTAATTGAGACAGCCAATTTGAACTGAGAGGGGCTCTGGTTGATGCTGGTAGTCCTTCTTTCACAAGGAGTAAGGAAAGTTGAAGGGAGAGTGTTCTCCCTTTGACTTCCTGCTGAGTAGACAACCCAAAAGCCGAGTTAAGGTACTTCGACTTCAGCTATGCAATTAACATAGCTGAAGTTGTGCATCTTAATTAGACTTTGTCCCGTAGTGTAGACATGCCCTAAATGTAAATGTGGCAGGCTCTAGTATCTTATTGACTGGGAAGGGAATGGTCCTGGGAAGCACATTGCGAGCCTGTGGAAACTGTATACTTGTAAGAGTGTTCCATAGGAATCACCGCAAACTAGCTTGGACTCATGTTGACCTGTGGGCACCCCTTGGGAAGCAGATGATTTCAGAGACTGCAGGTCTTCAGCTCTGGTCCACAGAACTTTTAGGTCCTAGCCAGTTCCAACCAGCCACCTGCTAATCAGCTGCCAGAACAGAAGCTGAATTCTGACAGAGGACTCCAGTACAGGGATCTGATTGGCGGAACACCGTCTGCCCTGATTGGTTCACAATTCTTATGTAAGCCAAGCACAGGAACACGACATTGTCCATGTACCTGCATTCTCCCTGCTCAGGACTGCTTCCCTTGCAATAGCTGCTTCTATTGATCTCTGGGTAACTTGATCCTGCTTACACTTGACTCCTGGTTTGCTCAGACTGCCCATTCTCCTGCTCTATCTATTTCAAAAACTCCTTTTTCATAAGCTTCAGAGGGTAGCCGAGTTAGTCTGTAACTAGAAAAACTTAAACAGTGAATAGTCTAGCAGCACCTTAAAGACTAACAAAACTTATAGATGGTATCATGAGCTTTCATGGGCACAATGCATCTGAAGTGGGTTGTGCCCACAAAAACTCATGATACCATCTACAAGTTTTGTCAGTCTTTAAGGTACTGCTAGACTATTCATTGTTTTTTAAGTATTTTCTTTTTAATAGTCACAAGAGTTTCAAAGTTCTCACCATTTTAAAAGGAAATGATATTCAATTGGTAGTGAATATTCAATAAATGAATTCTAGCACTATTGATCATATAGTGCAACAATTCTAAGAAAGTGTGGATATATCAGGAGTCATAGGTCTTTAAACATTCTCCAAAAGAGAATTTCAAAAGTATAGTCTGAAATATTTCCACTGGAAACAATTCACAAACTTTGGTCAAGAGATTTAAAAAATCTTATTTGTCCAAAGAAAGCAGCTCAGATTTTATATAGTAATGTCCTGCAGTAAACTGCTGACACACAAGCTACAGATCAAGAATTAGGAATGGAATGTAAACCAGTTGAATATAAACTTATTTTAAAAAACTGTGAGAAACACAATTTGTGTGCGAACTATTAATGGATAGGGAGAAAAGTTTTAAAAAATTGAATCAATTCTGAATTATTTTGAGAGTTTTATTTATGATACTGGTGGCATTCTTTAGTGCTTCAAAAATTTCTAAATACTAACATAATCAAGTTTTAAAATTTAATAAAGGGGATACTCTAAAATTATAGGTGATGCAATTTAGATGACTAAAACACGTAAGTAGAACTTACAGTACTTTGTAATTTCCAAGCATACTGATTTAAGTACTACTACAAAGTAATTTTCTCTTGGGAATAATGTGCAGTTGCAGAATTAATGTGTTTTCTGTAAAATCTCTTTTCCAAATGCTAACCAAAAATATTCTTTTAGAGGTTATATAATGGTGTTCTAGAACCTACAATTTAAACATTAAGGACATAAGAATGGGCATACAGAGTCAAACCAATAGTCCATCAAGCCCAGTATCTGGTCTTCTGCAAGTAGACAATGCCAGATTCTTCTGAAGGAAAAAAAAAGCAATTATTGAGTGATCCACCCAATCATCTATTGCCAGCTTCTGAGGTTTAGCCCCAGAGTATGGGGTTGCATCCCTGACCATTTGGGTCAATGGTCATCAACTGATATATCCTCAGTTCCTATGTTTGGGTTAAATAGAGTCTTGGGACCACTCAGGACTCTCAGGGTTTCACCAAAAAGATCCCAGGACTGGATACCTATGTCAGAGTTCAGCAGCTACTCTAGCAGCTGTTATAAGGTCAGCAGGGTATAGCATAGGTCTGCTTAACTTTTATGAGCTCTGTGTACAAGGGTCCAAGACCTGTGAGCCCTGATTCTGATGTATTCAGAAAAAAATTGCTGTTGATTTTTGTGTCTTTTGGTAGTTGCTCTTCAAATTCTTTTTTTTTTTTAACCTGCCTTATTCATTTGACCTGCCAGAGTTTATGCGCCTTTCTATTTTCCTCAGTGGAATCCAACTTCCAATCGTTAAAAGATGCCTTTTGCCTCTAACCATCACTTTTACTCTGTTTAGCATTTTGAAGGCTTGCCAACCCTGCACTAGACAAGGGGAAGGGGAGCATGCCTATTAGGTAGAATACGCCCCTCCCCCTAGCCCTGCTGGGCATGCTCCCAGTGCAGCCCTGGTATAAAAGGCTGCAGAGCTGCTTAGTTGGGACCTACCTCCGGAGGGAAAGGAGCTACTGCCTGAGCACTAGAGCCATGGCTTCAGCAGCCGGAGTGAGAGACGCCCAACCAGCTGCCCACGCCAGACCAACATCTACAGGTGGGACCGCTGCCGGCCAGGGGGATGGGGTAGGAAGCAACCCAGGGCGGGGAGCAGGAAAAGCCCCGGCAGGCTCAGCGCGTTTTGGGAAGAACTCCCCACTGTTCCAGTGGTGGGAACTACCCACCACTGATAGGGCCCTGGGTTGGGGCCCGGTGGAGAAGGAGGGCCCGGGTCCCTCTACCCCTTCCTCCCAGATCCCGGATGAAGAAGGGATCGCGTAAAAGACTAGGCCACTGGGCCTGCATTTAAAGGACTAGGCCGTTGGGCCTGCAGTTCGTAGACTAGGCCACTGGGCCTGAATTTAAAGGACCAGGCCTCAGGGCTGAAGGGTGAGGGGATAGCATCCCCACCACAAGCATCAAAAGGATTTTTTTCTGGCTATATAAGGGAAAAGCATAAAATCTAATGTACTAAGTACAATTTACTCAATATCTAGTCACAATACCCCAATATCTTTGATTCTGTAGACATGGTAATATAAAATGGTTCTACATCTCTTTTTGGTATTCATTGTGGATGGTAGATAGAGGGCCTATATTTTGTTATGATTTAGTTTAATTATTCTTCCCTAAAAAGATTAAATATTTTTCCAATAATAAATTCTATGGGCTAAATTGTACCCTGAAATATATACATCCCTCCTCTACTGAGGTCAAAGAAATCTGCATGTGTACATTCAAAGGCATACATTTGCCCTGCTGTTCCATCACTTGTACCATATTGGTGCGTAACCCGTGGGCCACGATCCCCCAGGGAAGTCGTGGATGTCTTCTTGGGGGGTCTCAGTGCTTAGATCCAGCTGATCGGTGGCTGGGCCTGGCAGTTGGTGGCCCCTGTGGCATGGTGCCTAGATCTGGCCAGCCAGAGGTTGGGCCCAGCAGTTGTCTGCCCCCACGGTGTAGGGCTTGCAGATCAAAAAAGTTGCTCACCACTGCCATAGTGGAACATTAGCAACAGTTCCAAGTATAGTAAAGCACATACATAATGACAATAAGGGAGATTTTTAAAGGCACAAATGGGAGTTAGGTGCTCTCCTCCCACTGACTTTCATTTACTAGTGACTTGGGCCATATTTGATCATATGATCTAAAAGCAACAGACACCATATTGCAGAAGACATAGCCTCATAGGGTATGTCTACACAACATGGCTCCATCAACAGAGCCATGTAGATGAGCTTTGTAGACATAGCAAAATGAAGTGGCGATTTAAATAATCGATGCTTCATTTACAACAAAATGGCTGCTGCGCTGTGCCAATCAGCTGTTTGTTGGCTCAGCGTGGTAGTCTGGATGCTTGGCAGTCAACATCAAAAGCCTTTGTCGACCACCCTCTTATGCCTCATGAGATGAGGTTTACCAGGGTGGTCGACAAAGGCTTTTGATGTTGACCGCCGAGTGTCCAGACTACCGTGCTGAGCCGACAAACAGCTGATCGGCACAGCATGGCAGCCATTTTGATGTAAATGAAGTGGCGATTATTTAAATCGCTGCTTCATTTTGCTATGTCTACAAAGCTCATCTACATGGTTCCGTCGACGGAGCCATGCAGTGTAGACATACCCTTGGTGTCTAGCTTTTATGTGAGTAAATTGAAAAATGATCCCCAGGCATCAGAAACAATAAAATTAAAAGAAAAATCATGACTAGAACAAAAACATGTTTATTTCACTATGGGTGTGTCTAGACTACCTAGTTTTGTTGACAAAAGTGGACTTTTGTCGACAAAACAATACCAGCGTCTACACTACCGCGGAGTTCTGTCGACATAACGTCGACAGAACTCCGCGGTTTTGTCGACGCTGGTATACCTCATTTTACGAGGCATAACACTTTCTGTCGACAGAACTCTGTCGACAGAAGGTGTTATTGCCTGTAACACTGCGTCCAGACTACGGAGTTCTGTCGACAAAGCAGCTTGCTTTGTCGACAGAACTCCATGTGTCTGGACGCAAATTATCGACGGAAGTTTTGTCGACAGTATCTGTCGACAAATCTTCCGTCGACAAAACGCGGTAGTCTAGACGTACCCTATGAATCATTAGTGGTGGTGATGTGTTATGAATGATAGGTGGTGTCAATAAGTGCTGTATTCTGTGTAGACTTTACATTATTGTTGTTGCTTTTAATTTTATACCTTGTGCCCAGCTGTGGTAACAATCTATGACAATTTTAGATAAATTTTAAAAAACAGAAGAAGATATATTACTACTTTTCATTATAGCATCATCTGTGTACCTTAATCAAGGCTCGGGGTCTCTTGCATTAGAGATTGATAAGGCAATCAACAAAGAAGACAATGTCTAACCCTGAAATCTTACAAATCTAGTGCCAGTTGGACAACAAAGACATGGTTGGTTTAGAAGACAAGCAGAAGTCACAGCTCACCACTTGTCTAATCAATGCTAAGTGACAGTAATGGAGCATATAGGGCAAGTGGAAGAACTAGAGTAGGAGAAATAAGAAACTTGTGTTGATGAATGGTAAGAAGGACAAAGAGGTAGATAATAGGTGATACTGGATCTTGTTGATTTTTCTCTTTCGTAAAAGTCAACAAGCTCCTACACTGACAGGAAACTGGGGTCAAGAAAGAGTGAGTCTTGAAGAGAGAGATGAAGGTTAACTGAAGTTAATGGTTAGGTTGGATTATAGGTGTGGGAGTAATCGTGGATTTAAAGGTCAGAAGGAATAGATATTTAATCTAACCTCCAATATACTCAATTTCACACAGTTCTCCCTGTACTGAACCCAATAGTTTGTGTTTGGTTAAAGTGTATCTTCCACAAAAGCATCCAGTTTTGACCTGAAGACAGCAAGAGTCCACCATTTCCCCCAACAGTTTGTTCCAGTGACTGATTAATTACTGTGAAAAATTTGCACCATATTTCTAATTTGAATTTGTCTGGATTCCCCTTACAGCTAGAGATTATTATTATGCCTTTCTCTACTAAAAAATTGGCTTAATACTTATATTTTCTTCATTTGAATATATTCATGCACTGTAATTAATCTTCTTTTTGATATGCTAAACAGATTGAACTTTTTCACTGCAAAGTATTCTCTCCAGTTTGCAAATTATTTTGAGTGCTCTTCTCTGCACTCCCCCCAACTTCTCATCATCCTTTTTAAAATGCGAACACCAAAACTGCATGCTGTATTCCAATGTCATCCACACCGCAAACATAGAGAAAATGACAGAACTGAAGGAGAAAAAAGCCTGAAATGGAAAAATCAGCATGGTGATGGGACTGTCAGAGTTAAGTTCCAGAGATGCTCATTTGTGTGGGAACAATAGCAGAAGAAGCAGATATAGAAGGTGAGCTGGCGTTGGGCAAGGTCCACCTAGCTAAGGGAGACAAGAATAAAAGAGGGTGCAGTCTAATTTGAATAGTGGGAGAGAGGAAGATGAGAGTGGATGAGAGGTCATTGTTTCTGATGGCTGGACATCATGGATGGCAGAGCACGAGCAAAGAGAGAAATGAGCAGTGATGAAAGAGACCAGATGGTGGTTGCAAAAGGGAAATGTAATGATTAAAAGATCGGAGAAGAAGTAGTGTTGGGTGAAGAAAAGCTCAAATGATTAGCTACTTCTGTGAGCGAGATGACTGCAGATCATACAAAGCGGCGAGAGTGAGAAGACCCGCAGCTAAAAGGTCAAACACATCATCAATATGTAAGATTAAGTCACTACGGGTAAGTGTGTTACAGTCTGATGAGAGGAAAACAGAGCCAGTAGTGAAAATAGAGAAGAAGGTGGATGAGGATAAGAAGTTAGTTATCTACAATGTGTTTATAGAGAAATTATACCCATAGTACATACTGTAGATCTTCACTTTAATCATCCTTTCCATTTAATCATTCAATATGGATTATTAAGAGTGGGGATTGAAAACAAATAGCTCATCGTCAGAGGAGATATTACTGGTGATGAGGAACCCTGAAAAATAAAAATTTAAACATGATTCTGTTCATCTTTATATCCATATGATCTGAAAACAAATGTTACCTATGGTCTTACTAGAAACATCAGAGCTCTTGAAAATGTTGTGCAATTCTGACAATTTGCTATTTGGCTTATGGCTGAAGGGAAAGGCTTTTAAGAATCTGGTGATATACTGAAGGCACAGATGTATTAGATAATGCCCTAGCCTCACAACAAAATACAAGTTTGCACACTATACCAAAGGCCATAAGGTCAAATGCCAGGTGAGTTGACTTACATGTGGGCTAAAGCAAAAATCCTGATACAAGTTATTTCCATTTCAACTGTAGGCTTTGCATTACATATTAGATGAAAAAGTTGAAAGTCTTTCATGGAAAAATGTGCTTGGTATTTTGAAGATAATTATCATTTTAGCATATTGTGTGGAACTAAAGACCAGAGGAAAAGAGATTATTCAGAATGCACTGCTCTTTTCTCTTACCTAAGTATTCTCTGACAAAGACAGAAGACAATGTATATTTTACATTTTTAGATATGTATTTCACACAGTTTCTATCAATGGACGCAACTCCATCACCATCCATGATAGTGATAACTAAGTGTAAGTCCTGTCATGATTATTGACATATTGCCATCAATTACACCAATAAATTAGTTACAGACATTTCAAGGAGAAAATGCAAAACATTCCAGGAAATCCTACCACTTCAAACTGACAATCCTAATCCGAACTAGCTGTATGCCTCATGTACAGGAAGCCTAATCCGAACTAGCTAGTCCGTGCCGCATGTAGCTGCGCGGCACAGGTCCGAACTAGCCGGCATTTAAAAATGGCGCCGGCCGGCTTTATGCAAATGAAGCCCGGGAAATTCAAATCCCGGGCTTCATTTGCAACTCCGTATGACTACATTACCCCCCCTAGTTCAAAGTAGGGGGGTAGTGTAGACATACCCTGACAGAGGCTAGGGACATGATTCCTATCCATCCTGGCTAATAGCCATTGATGGACCTAACCTCCTTGAATTTATCTAGTTCGTTCTTGAACCCTGTTAAAGTCCTGTTCTCCACAACCTCCTCTGGCAAGGACTTCCACAGGCCAACTGTGCACTGTGTGAAGAAAAGCTTCCTTTTGTTTGTTTTAAATTTTATTTGGCGACCTCTACTTCTTATGTTATGGGAACAAGTAAATAACTTTTCCTTATTCACTTTTTCAACACCAGTCATGATTTGATAGACCTCTATCATATTCCCCCTTAGTCTACTCTTTTCTAAGATGAAAAGTCCCAGGTTTTTTTAATCTGTCTTCATATGGCACCCATTTCAAACCCCTAATCTTTTTTGTTGTCCTTTTCTGAAACTTTTCCAATGCCAATATATCTTTTTTGAGATGAGATGGTGTAGGGGTAGAGGTCCCCCCCTCTTTTCTGTAGCCCTCCCCGCAATGGGGAGGCCCCCTTCCTTTGGGGTACTCATAGTATCTATTGACTCCGCTATATATTTCCCCCTCCCCTCATGTATAGCCGCACCTGAAGAGGGCCTTTTACCTCTCTGTGATTATACTGGGGTAGGTGGACCCGGGACCGCTCTCTCCACCGGGTCCCAGCCCGGAGCGCTGGGGAGAGATTACAATTTTCTCCTCTCCCTATTGGTTGACGGGGTGGCCACCTGTAACATGTCAACCTTTGGGCTATGAAGCCCTGTTCCGAGCCACTTCCTACCCCGCCGACAGTTTTTCTAACCCCCAAGATAGGTCCACAGCTCGTCTGTCCCACTCCCCTGCGAGTCCTCCTGATCCTGGCTCAGGCTCACAGTCCCAGGGTTGTCGTGGGTCTTGGTCCACTGGGGCACCTCTACAGCAGCTGGTTCTGGAGCTCTGTCACTCCGGTTCTTCTCCTGAGCTCTCGTAGTTGGCTCCCCGTACTCCTGGGAGCCACCACCGCCGAGACTCACCTCCTCCCTCCTGGCATGGGGGCTGCTATTTTTAAAGCTGGCAGCGCACCACTGCATGGCTGCTGGGCACTCCGTGCTGTGTCTAACTCCTCTCCCTTTTGTCCTGGGCAACCTGGGTCACCAGTGCCTGCACGTCCTGGCCGGCGCAGCTCTCCCCGGCTGTCCACCAGAATGCGGGGCTTGCCTGCCCCATCACCCGTGCTACCTGGGATGCCCGAGCCTGCATGCTCCTGCTGGCTCGGCTCCCCCTGGCTGTCTGCCAGGGTATGGGGCTTGCCTGCCCCATCTCCTGGGCAACCCGGGACGCCTGTGCCTGCGCATCCCAGCTGCCGCAGTTCTCCCCGGTTGTCCCCCGAAATGCGGGGTTCACCTGCCCTGTCGCCTGGGCAACCCGAGACACCCATGCTTGCACATCCCGGCCGGCGCAGCTCTCCCCGGCTGTCTGCCGGAGTGCAGGGCTTGCCAGCCCTGTCACAGATTACTACATCTGTATGCAGTACTGAAGACGTGGGTGTACCATGGTTTTATATAGAGACAATAAGATGTTCTCTGTCTTATTCTCTTTTTAAATGATTCCTAACATTTTGTTTACTTTTTTGACTGCTTCGTTGAATGGATGTTTTCAGAGAACTACCCACAATGACTCCAAGATCTTTCTCTTGAGTAGTTATAGCTAAATTAGTGGCCATTATATTGTATGTATAGTTGGGATTTTTTCCCAACATACATTACTTTATATTTATCGACATTAAATTTCTTTGGCATTTTGTTGCCCAATCACTTACTTTGGTGAGATCTTTTTGAAGCTCTTCACAATCTGTTTTGGTCTTAACTATCTTGAGCAGTTTAGTATCATCTGAAAATTTTGCCACCTCACTGCTTACCCCTTTCTCCAGATCATTTATAAATAAGTTGAATAAGATGGACCCTTGAGGGATACCACTAGTTACCTCTCTCCATTATGAAAACTTATCATTTATTTCTACCCCATCTTTTCTTTTAAGCAGTTATCAATCCATGAGAGGACCTTCCCTCTTATAACCTAAAAGCAATACGAACATGTCTTGTAAATGGATTCCTATTCTGCTATTCCCAAATAATTATTCACAATATATGCTACAAATAGAGAATATATCACATTAGATATAGGGTGAAATTTATGATTCAAAGACAATGTGCAAATCTTAAGAACTGAGGGTACCGATAATGCCTTCTGTTACAGTGAAATATTATTCAAAAGCCAACATGTGTATGTGTTATTTTTTAAATGTTACCATTCAGACTCATGGGAATCCTATAAGCAGTCTCCGTTCAAAACAATGGATGAGAAATTTAAAATAATCAGTGTAAATGCACAAATATCAGTGTAGAATGAATATTTACTTGTGGAAGGGACCTAAAAAAACCCCTGTTAAATTCAAATTTCATGCTACTTCCTATTTATTGCAAAGTGTACCTACTCCAAGTGAATTTCTGAAACAGACTGCCTTATCAATTTTCTGCAGCAGAATTACATTGCAACAATGGTTTAAATTCACTTTGTATCATAAGCCCAAGGCAAGCAAAACTTCCAGTTTCGTAGTAAAAATATCTTTTTGCCACTAGAAGAGATAATTAATCCCATTATCAAAACACAGCAGCAAGCCTGTTTCTGGAATCACATGCCAGTTATAGCTTTGAAAATTAGCATGTTTCATTTAATTTTAATGTTTACTATAATGTCTTCAAGAAACATGACATGAGAAATGTGAAGAGGAAAAATTCAGTGTTTTTTTTTTTGTGGGGGCTGCATTCATCTTTTAAATTCATCACCCAAAGATTGGATCTATAGAGAAGTAAGTAACCCAAAATCTTTAGGCAAGTCATTGCAATCATGACCCTGTGTTTGGGTACATTTATGTAACCTGTATGTTCTCTTGTCATATCATGCATATCAAATTTGAGATAGCAAGCAATTCAAACTCAGTCTTTTAACTGTGTAGCATTTTCTAAACAATTATATTAGTTTATGGTATATTTTTCTGTTTAAAAGGCTGAAATTCTTTTAAAGGTATTTTTTCCAGTGTGGTAGTTATTACTTTATTCTGTCTTTTACTGTCACGGATAATTTTTTGTAAGTTTCAACCTTATCAAACAATGTGTACAGAATTCTGTGGGCTCCCATTATAATTTCCTTTCCTTCTTTTCTATATAAAGTGCTTCATGTAATTTTTCCTTAGGAGAACAATCCCACAGTGTGCTGAGCATTCTAAATTTCCCTTAATTTCATTTGGATTTGGGGATGCTCAGAACCTCGAAGTGCTCAGCTCCTTTGGGTCTCCTCAGGTCAAAGATAGGAAGCAAACTTATAAGCCTTCTTGAGATTCCAAATTATTTTTTCCTCCTTCTATAGTACCAACAATAAAAAGCATATGAATGACTGAAGGGTGCAGCTGAATCTGAAAACTAGCTGTTTCATGATCGTGTTAATGTTACTTTTTTACCCCATATCAAATTCTATCTCTATTTTATTTTCTGAGTTAATGCCAACATTTTGGAATGAAGCCAGACTTTAAAAACCAAGCAATAGCTGATTATTTGCTTGGACCCTTAATATGACTACATCTGGATAATCTGAGTGGTATTGCATTTACAAGATAACCCAATAAACATAATGACCTGGAAGCAATGGACTTTAGACAGGGTAGACTATAAAATATTCCTGAGACTTCTTATGTAAGCACTAATGTTGCATATATTTAATTTAGTGATGAGAAAGGAAGAAATTTTATTCTATTAAAATATTTTCTAAGAAAATTCATTCCAGATTTCAAGAATTCTGTGCAGTTATTTCTCCTGTGTCCTTATGTTAAAGTTCAGGAATAAAAATGCATTAGGCAATGACTTACTTGCAGATCTGAAAGAATATTAACAACATGGTAATTTGGGGCCAAATGTATAATAAAGTCACGTTAACTATAATGTACGCAGCCACATGGTACTGTGGTACAGTTAAAAATAATTAGGGCAATACTTTGTACAAAGAAATATGCCATTATTATCTCAGTGGGACAGAACCTTGCCCTTTAACTTGAAGGAAGTCAGCAAGCTACCTTCCTAATAAACAGTGCAATATTAATACCACAGTTGGAAACAGTTCTCTGAACACTCACAGCAGATACCAAAATTATTGATCAATTCAGGTTGGAAACACAGTACTTCATTTTTAATGGGTATCTTTGGCTTCAAATAACAGAAGGGCACATAGAATGTGGGCTATAACTTAAATAATTTTACATTAAGTTAAAGGACAAACCAGTCCATGTAGAAGCAAATATTAAGTCAGTTGAAAAAAAGCACGTTTGCTGAAGCTGAATCAAGCCATTTCCCAGTAGTTCTGATTAACTCTCTTTGCTCCAGTTTGTGCCTAATTCCAATCTAACCAACCTGCTCTAGTTCCAGCATGCACCTGCCTCAAATGGCTACCCAGCAATTCTGCCAAAGTACAATAAGGCACCAGGAGTGTGTAACATCACTCTTGAGTTGTTGGAAGACAGGTGGTACTTCATGGGATCTCCCAAACTGCCAGACACACTAATATCATCCCTGATGACTAAAAAAAACATGTCTTTCTGCTTTTGTTTAAAAAGAGCAATAAAATGGAGTGTAACAATGACGGAAGTACTGTGCTGTTGTCTGTTTTGGGGAAAGTACTCACTTCTGTGTTAATGTCTTGAATTGATGTGCTTTATGACACTGGCAAAGGCCAGCATAGTCAATGCACCATCATTCTTAGGCATTCTACTGTCGACCGGCTGTTCATCTTAAAACAGTTTTTTTTTTTTTTAAAGAAGATGGCTAGATTTAATAAGTACAGGCAGTCCCCGACTTAAGCGGATCCGACTTATGTCGGAGCCGCACTTACAAACGGGGCTTTTCTCGCCCCAGAGCTCGCGGGCGGCGGGACCACCCAGAGCGCAGCGGTCCCGCCACCGCGTCCTCCAGGACGAGAAAAGCTGCTCCGGGTCACCCTGGTGTGCTGGGGGGGACTCCCCAGCACAGCAGGGAGACCCGAGCAAAGCCGCACAGGCGGCGGGACCCCGCTGCCCCTGCGGCTTTGCTCCTTTGCCCCGGAGCAAAGCCGCACAGGCGGCGGGGTCCCCCACCTCTGCGGCTTTGCTCCTGTCTCCCTGCTGTGCTGGGGGGAAGACCCCCCAGGACATCAGGGAGACAGGAGCAAAGCCGCAGAGGTGGCGGGACCTCTGCGCCTCCGCGGCTTTGCTTGGGTCTCCCTGGGCTGCTGGGGGGAGGAGGGGAGGGGGTGCAGCTAGTGCACCCCCCCCCCCCCAGCAGGCCAGGCTTTTGTTGAGGGAATCCTGGGTTAGAGCAGCTGGGGTGCTGCCGGGTTGGTCCTGCGGGGACCTACCCGGCAGCGCCCCAGCTGTTCTGTCCCAGGAGTCCAGATTCAGCCGCTGTTGAAACTGATCAGCGGCTGATTCCAGGAAGCCGGGGGCAGAGCAACTCTGCCTAGGGCTTCCTGTAGTCAGCCGCTGGTCAGTTTCAGTAGCGGCTGAATCTGGAGCCAGTTCCGACTTACATACAAATTCAACTTAAGAAAAAACCTATAGTCCCTATCTTGTACGTGACCCGGGGACTGCCTGTAATGCATAGGGTCACCAGTTATGGTTGGATATACTCCTGAAGTTTTCGTATTCTTCACAGAAATATTGTTATTATATGAATAGGCATAACTAAAATGTGTTTTATGCAAATGGGGTAATGTGAGTTATCATTGAAGAGATTATGATTTATTGAATGTGTTTATCTAATTTGTATGGATATATAATTTCTGTATCTGAAGTTAGGAAATTTGACATTGAAACAATTACAACTGTGTGTGTGTGTATTTGGGGGAATGCCCACCAGACAGTAGGCAACGGCCTGAATCAGTCATTTAAAAAGGACAATAGAACTTTTGAGATATTAATCTCCCAGCACCCTGAAGAGCTTTCTGGAATATTGCTTTTGACCCTGCAGTGTCATCTGATGATGTCACCAGGTACAAAGTACTATCTTGGAGACTGAAGGTATTTTTCCATTGGAGACGAAGGGTTCTTACCTTACATAAACTTTATTTAAGGCTGTGAAGAAAGGTAACCAGGACTCTACCCCATTGCTTGCATGCCCATGAAGAAAAATCACTAAAAACATGAAGAGGAAGACAAGGTGAAAGTCCAAACTGAGATAGGGGTCCAGTCTGTAAAAGTGAAATTTTGGAACTCTAAGCTATAGAAACTGCAACCTCCCTAAAATAGCAATTAGGGTAAGAAATTACATTTTGTAACCTGGTTCTTGAGTGTATTGAGTTTAGTTCATATATTTTGTTTTTATTTGCTCAGCAATCTACTTTGTTCTGTTTGTTATCCCTTACTAGAAATTTACCTTTTGAAGGTAAATAAGCTTATTTCTTGTTCGTTCGTAGGCATCTTTCGATACCAAAGGATCATGGGTTTGCACCCCTGTTGGACTGATTCGAGCAGCGTCTTCTGTGGCTGTACAATTGAATCCGGGAATGGCCATCCTTTCCACACTGTGAGCAGCAGTAGGCAGATGTCGCTCTTGTATCACGGGCACAGATCTTCCTGAGAGCTCTCTTATCTTCCGCTTCCTTCACCAAAGTAGTTTCATACATAGCAAGAGCTTCCTTCACTCCCTGTTTCCAGGTATACTTGTCTGAGGCAAGCGAATGCCAAATGTTTGCACTGATAGAGAGAGTGCTGAGGTCATGCTTGCATGTGTCCTTATAGCGCAATTTAGGTCGCCCTTTCGGCCTCTTTCCAGATGCCAGTTCGCCAAAGAGAAGGTTCTTCAGTATTCGGCCATCCAACATATGTGAGACATGGCCAAGCCAGCGCATACGCCTCTGTTTGAGAAGGGTGAACATGGAGACGGTGCCTGCCCTCTCAAGCACTGCACTATTGGGGATCTTGTCCTGCCATGAGATACCGAGTATACGCCTAAGGCAGTTCATATGGAATGTGTTGAGCCGCTGCTCTTGTTTTGAAAACAAAGTCCATGTTTCACTGGCATACAACAGTGTGCTCAAAACACAGGCTGTGTAGACCTGCACCTTGGTGTGTACAGTGTGCTTTATTATTGGCCCATACTCTCTTTGTCAGCCTGGAGAACGTTGTGGCAGCTTTTCCAATGCGTTTGTTAATCTCGCTATCAATTGACAAGTTGTCCAAGATCGTAGAGCCTAGGTACACGAACTAATGGATGACTTCCAGTTCGTAATCTAACACACTGATAAATGGCTCATTACCCACGCTTTGGCCCATCACCTGAGTCTTCTTTAAGCTGATTGTGAGGCCGAATTCCATACATGCATCTGCAAAGCGAGTTCTGAGTGACTGCAATTCCTGCTGAGTGTGAGCAGCAATAGCTGCATCATCAGCAAAAAGGAACTCCCTTAGATGCTTCGTAAGCACCCTGGTCTTTGCTCTAAGCCTTGACAGTTTGAAGAGGTTGCCGTCCATTCTTGTGCGGAGAAAAATGCCATCTGTAGCCGTTCCAAAGGCATATTTGAGCAAAACTGCAAAGAAGATGCCGAACAGTGTTGGAGCCAACACGCACCCCTGCTTCACTCCGCTGAGAATGTTGAAGGGTTTGGACGTGGATCCATCATATACGATGGTCTCCCTCATGCCATCATGGAAGGCCCTAATAATACCTAGAAGAATTGGAGGACAGCCGATCTTATCCAGAATTGCGAACAGACCTTTTCTACTGACAAGGTCAAATGCTTTGGTCAGATCCATGAAAGCAATACACAAAGGTTTGTACTGTTCCCTGCACTTTTCTTGTAGTTGCCTAACAGAGAAAACCATGTCTATGGTGGACCGTTCAGCTCTGAACCCACACTGAGACTCAGGGTAGACTCTCTGAAAGAACATGGAGCTTCTTCAGGACAACACGTGTAAATAGCTTCCCCACAGTGCTGAGAAGGGAGATGCCGCGATCGTTGTTGCAATCACTTTTGTCACCCTTGTTCTTGTAGACAGTAACGATGTTAGCATCCCTCATATCTTGTGGTACGCAGCCTTCTCTCCAACGTTGGCAGAGTATTCCATACAGCTCTGAGACTAGGGTACCATTAGCGCATTTAAGGATTTCCGAGGGAATACCATCTTTCCCTGGGGTTTTTCCAGAAGAGAGTGCTTTTAGCACATCGCTAAGTTCTTCCATGGTGGGTTCAGCATCAAGTTCAGTCATGGTGGGCAGAGGTTCTATGGCATTCAGGGCTCTCTCTGTTACTACGGTCTCTCTGGCGTACAGCTGTGAATAGTATTCCACCCAGAGTTCCATCTTCTTGGTTCTGTCCTTCAAAACCTCGCCTGTGGCCGACTTAAGTGAGGCAGTCTTCCTTTGTGATGGACCAATGACCTGCTTGATCCCATCGTACACTCCTCACATGTTGCCAGTGTCCACGGCCTGCTGAATCTTGGAGCAGAGTTGGAGCCAGTAATCGTTGGCGCACAGCCGAGCAACCTGCTGCACTTGACTCTGAACAAACCAGAGTGCCTGAAGGTTCTCCTCACTGGGAGAGGACCTGTATGCAGCCAGTGCCTGTGTTTCCTTCTCAATCAGGGGCGTCAGCACTTCAGTGTGGGCTTAAACCAAACAGCAGACTTGACTGTCTTCTTCCCAAAGATAGATATCACAGTATCATAGATAGCGTCCCGTAGTTGTTCCCATCTCTTGCTGATATCAGTGTCATCCCGGCGGGGCAAGGCCTCTTCAAGTACTTGGACAAACTTGCATACTTTTGAAAGGTCACGAGTCTTACCAGTGTCAATGCGCGGCCTCCCTTCCTTTCTGGAGCGAAAAAATCTTCACGGATGGATGTACACCTTACTACACACGAGCAAGGGGTCAGTATCACAATATGCGCTGTGGTAGCTGCCTGTCACCCTGACACTACCTAAATGGCTGCATTTGGTGAGGACAAGGTCAAGCTGGTGCCAATGTTTCGATCTTGGGTGTCGCCACAAAACTTTGTGCTGGGGTGTGACATTGAAAAAGGTATTGGTTATGTAGAGATCATGTTGGGAGCAGAGTTCAAGGCGCTGTCCGTTTTCATTCATTTTCCCTGTTCCAAACTATCCCAGACAGGATGGTCAGCTGTGATGGTCGCTGCCAACTCTGGCGCTGAAGTCACCAAGGATGAATAGCGGCTCATGGGAAGATACCTCTCTGATGGCAATACTAAGTTCATCATAGAACTTGTCTTTATCTTCCTGGGCAGAAGTTTCAAAGGTTTGTCATAGCCGGGGGAGGTAGTGGGGTAAGCTCCCACAATCTATAAAATGCTCCCATGGCATGCGTCTCCAATAGCGTCTGACAACCAAAGTCCAGCTCCTGGCCTTCACGTGTGTCTTAGTTTTCTAAGTCCGGTGAAACTGTTTGCACTGACAGGAGAAGAGGTGAAGGCGGGTGACTGGCACCTCAAAACCAGTTGCTTCGGGCAGGTTGGGCTCGTTGGCCTGGGAAGGCCGCCCACCTAGGAGAAGGGAAACTCTGAATTAAAACCTCCGCTGCCTTGCAGCAATACCTAGTTATGGGAAAGGCTTCGGGAGTAAACCCCAAGGATAAATCTGGAGATAGAGCCCCTAAGGCAGTTTGAGGTTGTACTCAACCTCACTCTGGCAGCTCCTGCGACGACATTGATGCCAAGCTGTACTGGCTTTCGCCTTTCCCTTGGATTACATCAGTGGTATGGAGAGGGGGATCCTGCTGCTGGGCATCAGCCGGTTCTCAACTTACTTGCCCAGGCCTGCACCCTGGAGAGGACACTCCGGCATCACTTTCTGAGCGGTGACACAACACAGGAAGCAGCAGTTACTGGTATTAAGCCACTGCACTTGATTGGCGTAGAGTGAGGCGCCAGGGGTTGCTTCTGACGGTGGGAGAGGTCTTCGGATTTCATTGGGCAGTTACTGCCCGCCTCAAGCTGGGTAGCCCCCAGCCAAATAGATGCTGCCTCGGTCCACTTGCTCCAATGGGTATGTGGGGCTTAGGGTACCACCAACAGGTGGATCGTTAACCTTATACCAGGCAAAACAAACAAGCGACAAAGTAATCCAGCCCTCAGGCTGGACACATGGAATGTAAGGACCATTATTTCGGGCCATACAGAAGACCTACAGAGTATTAGTAACCCCCAGAAGAAGCAGTTATTAATAACAAGCTGAGAAGACTGCGGATGGACATTGTGGCCCTCCAGGAAACAAGGCTATCGTCCTCTGTCCCTGTGAGAAGGATTTTTCCTTTTTCTGGCACGGGAAGCCTCCAGAAGAGACCAGGGAACACGGTGTTGGCTTCGCAATTAGAAACAACCTAGTTGGCTCAGTCATACCACCAAATGTGAGAACTGAGAGAGTGCTAAAAATCCAGCTTCAAACATGAGTGGGCATGGCCAACATCTTCAGCATCTATGCACCTACTTTATTTCCTGTAATGTGATCTAATATAGCTCAGTTTATACAATTCGGATGGGGAAGCTGTGCATATCTTTCTTCACATTGAGGGAGGGGATGACTTTTTTGAGGTTGCAATGTGCAAATCACTCTGTAAAACACACTACAGTATTTTGGGTTTACTCCTCCACAGGAGGTATACACATGAGTGCTGGGTGAATCCTCTTACACAGATATGACTGCACATGACATAGGGTATGTCTACACTACCCTTCTAGTTTGAACTAGGAGGGTAATGTAGGCATACCGCACTTGCAAATGAAGCCCGGGATTTGAATTTCCCGGACTTCATTTGCATAAGCAGGGCGCCGCCATTTTTAAAACCCCGCTGGTTCGAACCCCGTGCAGCACGGCTACACGGGGCACGAACTAGGTAGTTCGAACTAGGCTTCCTAGTTCGAACTACCATTACTCCTCATTCCACGAGGAGTAACGGTAGTTCGAATTAGGAAGCCTAGTTCGAACTAACTAGTTCGTGCCCCGTGTAGCCGCGCTGCACGGGGTTCGAACCAGCGGGGTTTTAAAAATGGCGGCGCCCCACTTATGCAAATGAAGCCCGGGAAATTCAAATCCCGGGCTTCATTTGCAAGTGCGGTATGCCTACATTACACCGCTAGTTCGAACTAGCGGGGTAGTGTAGACATACCCATACTATTTAATTAAAGATTGATCTTTAATTTGAGGAGACTTCAGGACAATCCAGGAAGGTTAGCAAACTTATGTGTACAGCACTATTTATAAGCTTCCATGAGGCCTTTGTTCATGCATCAAGCAAGTTTGTGGGATCTGAGAAGATAGTGTATTTGCTAGAAATGTCATTGCTGGGAGAGCACTATAATGAAATGGAAAGCTATATTTAATTTAACAGCAGATACATGGCATGGTTTTCTAACTCCATGAGAGTTTGGTAGGGCTGTTTTCTAATCACCATTTGCATTGATTGGTTAATGGATAAGCTTGAGAAGGAAACTGTTGGTGGCACTGGGCTGACCAACATTCTGCTCTGAGAGCTCAAATATGCCAATTACACTGACTTGTTGGCACAGTTTGGTGAATTGTTGCAGCAGATGGCCAGTGTAGTCAGGCAAGAAGTAACACACATTTGTCTGGTTATTAATCCTGTTAAAATGAAGCTCCTGGCCATTGCCAGACAGTAGCTTGCAGGTCCAAATTACAACCAGCTATTAGTTTGTCTGCACAAGATACTGCCCGAGTATTTGACAACTGCTGCCTACTTAATGACAAAGACTGTGAAGATGCTTGAAAGATATGCCGTGTTTCAGGCCCTAGAGAGGCTTCTGTGGGGACATTACATTTGCTACAAGTCTGTGGATCCATAGAACCACCATTATACTAGCTCTGTTGTATGGAAGCAAAACATGCCACTGATGAAAGCTGCAAACCACCAGATTGATGTTACATTCTTCATCTTTGTTACTCCATATTAAGTGGCAGAACAAACATTATGGTTCAGTAGCCTGTGCACACACATGGGAGCTAGAACCTTGAGGGTTCTAATCTTTGCTTTCATGTGGATTTGGCAAACAGCATGGTAGTGAAATAGAGATACTACCAGTTTCCTAGGACAAAAATGTTCTGAAACTTCATGTTTAACAGTATTTGGGGTAATAAAGCACTCTAGGGCTACAGCTACACTGTAGGCTTTTTGCTCAAGAACAGCCATTCTCGTGCAAAAACTTGTGGCGTGTTTACACTGCACACACATTCTTGCACAAGTAAATTTACAGTAAAGCATCAGAAAAGAGGGCTTCTTGCACAAGAGTTATTCCTCTCCCCATGAGGAATAAGCCCTCTTGGCCATCTGTTGCCCATCTACACTGCCTTCTTGGACATCAGAGCTTTCTTGCACAGAGAGCATCCACACTGCCATGGATGCTCTTGCGCAAAAGCACATGGCAGTGTGGATGCGCTCTTGTGCAAGACCTTTTGTGCATGAACTCCTGTGCAAAGCAGTTCTTGCGCAAAAAGCTTGCAGTGTAGACATAGCCTAGGTGATAAATATTACTAAGGTGGCAATGCAGATCAGGGAAATTGTTTAAGTTACAGCCTTTTCAGCAATTAATATACATGCAGTAGAAGCATCTAAGAGAATTTTTAAAACCCAGCAGTCGGTTCCTCTCCTTCAGACATCATACGTAATTCTATGTACAGTAAAGTTACAATCAGAATGCCAGCTGGCCTGCCTATCAGTGATATCTGCTGACTGTATAAAAATACTCCAGAAACTACAAGCTATGTATTGTAGCAAATTCACATCTTATGTCAGAATAAGAAGTGTTCAGTTTTGCTGGCAGCTTTATTGTACCATTTGCAGACTCCTTCTCCTACAAAATTCTTTTCAGAATGTCAGCAGCTGTTGAGATAACATATACCTAAAATAAGTCAAGGAATTGATGTAAAAAGGCTACATTCCCAAGGCTTTAAAAGAAAACAGTGGTGAAGCCTCTGTTAAGTGTGATATATATTTTTAAATTGAATCAGATCAAGTGTTACACAATAGCCAGCCTCAGATTTTTGACCGTGGCTCTAGAAAAGAGGATGGTGATACAGTGGAACCCAGGGCAAAGCTGGTGCTGGAGCTAGGCAATGTTGGGAGTGCAGCAGCAGGATTGCCAAAACAGTGGAGTTCCTAACAGAAAGCAAAAGCCAGACACAGGTAGAGAGGAAGCAGGTAGGCACAATCTCTAGAAGAGCCACACCCAATTCCCCCACCATCCCTTTCCTCTTAGCACCCTTCACTGTCCCCAAGCTCCTCCCAACTAATCCTTGCTTTATAAAGGAATCACATATAGTATCTATAAGGAGACATATTGGGTTACTGGCACTGGAGTGACTAGGCTAATGCCAGTTCAAATTACGGACCAGCTTCTTAAGCCTGGTTATTTTGTGCCCATCCCAATTCAGGGGTTACCAAGATATGTCACTGGTTGCCAGGTTCATCCACTTGGCTTGTCCCACTGCATAGTGTTCTTTAGCTGAAGGCCATGTCTTCCTTTCCCCCTACATTTGGTGGACAGGGGGTACACAAGACTCTACATCACATGATAATTCCCCTACACCTGGAGAATCCATATGTGTCCCTTTAAGTTATGTTTAAGAGTGCTTTGAACTGATGCTCTATTTTCAAAGGTTTGGAAGGGAGAAACTAAGGGGCTTTTGGTTGGTTGGTTGTTTGATTGCTTTATATACTTTATTGTCCCTCCAAAAGATTCAGTGTGGAGTTTTAGGCAAAGGTTAGGCTCATTTATCAGCATAAATTCAACTTATCTGAAATTTTAATAAGTTTGTGATACATAAATGCCAACTATTATTATTAACTAAGTATTGCTTACTACTTACAGGTACCCTTTAATATATACAGTAATGCACTAGGCTGCAACTAATTCTGGATAATTGTACTCATTAAGGGCCAATCCTGTTAACAACTACTTACGTGATAAACAGTTTTCAAAACTGGTCCCTAATGTTGGATTTATAGGAATTAAACCAGCATTATAGAAGCTATTTTTTTTAGATGCATCTGTGGCTGGGTCTCCTTGGCAGTGGGGTGGCCTAGTGGTTAGGTCCCGGATTTAGCTGGTGGAAGAGGGGTGCATACCCCTGTTGCTAGAGCCCTGGGCTTAGGAATTCTGGTCTACTATCTGAGTATAGTCCTTAAGTTTCAGGCATGGCCCCAAGAGTCCAAATTTCCCCCTCCTTAGCGAAGGTTTCGAGTAGATGTCCTCGTTTTGTCCCAGGTGTCCCCCTTTTGCTCCTGTGGCTGGCCAAGTGGACGGGCTTTAGCTCATATCCTGAAAACTGAAGAACCACACTCCTCTTTCCTTGCTGGTCAGCCCCTAATTGAGCTCCTCTTTTTTCCCCCTATCGAGGCCTGGCATTAGCTATAGGTACAGCAGGACGGGGCTAACTGGGCCAAAAGACTTCGTTTGACTCCTGTGGTGCCAGACCCTTCCTCTTATTCCCTTACAGCATCACTTCTTGCAAGTGAAAAAGATGTAGGCACCTCCCTCCAATGAGTAAGTTGTATTCTTAGGTTGCCAAGTGAACATTCTGGGTATGTCTAGACTGCAGGGTTTTTCTGGGATAACGGAGGTATCCCAGAAAAACTCTGCCGTGTCCAGGGAACGTGTTTGCTCTTCTGCTTTTTTTTTTTTTTTTTTTTTTTTTTTTTTTTTTTTGCAGAAAAGCAAAAGAGCTCTTTCAGGGAGCCTGTATACCTTGTTCTATGAGGAAGAAGGGCTTCTCTGAAAGAAGAGGCTTTTCTGCCATTTGGCCCCCTCTAGACAGGACCAAATGGTGGAAAAGCCTCTTCCAGAAAAGCTGTCGGAAAAAGCTATGCAAATTGTGGAGCACAATTTATGTAGCTTTTTCCAAAAAAATGCTATAGTGTAGACCTAGCCTAAGTGTCCAGAGGTAAACAAATCTTTAATAGGTGCAAAAATATTATTAAAAATATGTTAAGTCAATGGGACAGCAAATATAAAATTCAGACTTTGTACAAAAATGAAGCTCAGGATTGCAAATTGCTCTGTTCCAATTTTTTACAATGTAGTATAGACATGAAACTTTCATGACAATGTGAAGTTAAAGTTGTCTTTTGAAATTGAGTCTAAATAATGCAGCCTTCGTATGCATGTCATATTGATAGGCATTTACATTGCCATTACATGTCAGAATTGAGACCAACGGAAGCATAATTCATAATACTGCATAGATCAATTCTGTATCAGACAACAGGATTTTGTAATCAAACCAAACTTTTGAAAATGTACAAAAGTTACTATGGAAAGCTATTCATCAGTTCTGTTTTTTTTTCTTCTTCTTCTAGACAATTTATTGTCAGTCAGTGAAGTGGATCTTAAAATCCTTTAGAAACAGCTGAAAACTTCTCTGTGAAGAAGCAAGATTTCTCATTTTTTTCTTTCACTTCAGAATCTTCAGTAAGTTCAAAAATACTGTATGTATTAACAGCCTAAGGAAAATAGAGTTGGAGTGTTGGAATAATGACAGAAGAGGCCCAATGGTAAGCAAGCAGAGCCTTCAGCTTTTGGAAGATAATCAAAATTTATTTGGGTTAACTAATAAACCCCTCATGCAAAAAATGCATTTTAGAAATATAAACAGAAAAAAGAGAAAGATTCAGTGTTATACAGATTTCAAAAAAGGAGGGCAAATTCAGAATATTACCCCTTTCTTCAGTGTATTACACAATAACTTTCAGATGTTTAAGAATTTTAACATTACGTTTCCTCTTAAATTACATAAATTTTAATAAAAATTTGACTATATAGCATGGAAGTAAGTTAATGGAACAGAAGCTTTTAGGGTTTGAGTTTCACTTCACAAAATAGAACACATCTGCCTTTTGGGATGTATCAAACAAAGGAAATGCACTATGACTTTTAATGAAATAACAGACATTCATGAAATTCAAAATTATAGCACATTTCAAACCATTTTTTGAAAGGTACTGTTAGTTTGATTTGAAATTGTGCTGCCAAATGATTAAAAAATAGTTATAATTAATCACGAGGATAAAAAAACTTCACCTCATACGTGTACTATAGTTCAATCTAGGGATGTTACAAACCTTATAATTGGTTAACTGGTTAAATGTTAAGTTTAACCAGTCAACTGTTTAAACAGGGGACTGGCAAGGGGTACTCCAGTCCATCTGGGGTGCACTGGGATGGGCCCCCCATAACTAGAAGCTGCTCCAGTGGGGTTGAAATGCCTCCGAGCTATGTAGGGCTGCTCCAACCCCCCACCAGTTAACTGTAACCAGTAAGCATGACCCTTAATGGGTGATGCTTACTGGTTAACCTGTTAACCATTCCCACTGCTAGTTTAATCTGTGTTGTGACAGTGCAACTTTAAATGTAGAATTACTGTTATTATTACATAACTGCACTTAAACCCAAAACAATGTGAAACTTTAGAGCCTATAAGTCAAAGCATGAAATGCTAAACATTTATATGCCATAGTTGGCACATAAATATCTTGTAATGCCAGCTGTAACAGTGACATGTGAACACCTCTTCTCACTTTCAGGTAAATTAAAAAAAATGTATTTGTCTTAGCAGTTGGTTGCACAACAAGTAGGACTGAACAGACTTGTTATGAGGTCAGCTGAAAAACACTATTTATCTTTTTGACAATATGAATATTTTTAATTAAAAAATAATAAATGGAACCCTGTAAAGTTTGTACTCTGTGTTGTAACTGAAATAATTATATTTGAAAATGTAGAAAACATCCACAAATATTTATAATGAATTTAAATTAGTATTCACTTTTTGTTTAACAGTATGATTAAAACTGAGATTGAACTTTTTTTAATCAAGTTCATTTGATTTGTGTAAATCACATTCATTAACTGTGGTTAACTGACAGCCTTAAATTGTGCTGTTGCTTTTATTCTATAAAATAAATTGCTTCCTCAAAAAGATGTATTGGGGAGAGAGGGAAAGAGAACATAAAAACAGAGCTCCATTCTTCATTCCATTTTTCTTGCTCTGAAATCTTGTTTCTGACCATTTTCTAGATTGCTTATTCGTCTCTAACACACCTATATCAGTCAGTTTTCTGCTACTGGCATGCTAGCATGCTTTTTTATGCCAATCACAGCAGTAGCAGCACAAACTCAAACCACAGCTCCGACTTTGATAAGGCAGGAGCAGAGTTGCAAGTCAGGCAGCCACAGGAAATAGTCAGATTCATTCAGTGTAACGTCTGAAATAGATTCTTAGTAATATATTTTCAGAGCAAGACAGAATAATTATTTGTTTGGGGGGTTTTCAGACTGGCTATTCTGAATATTTAGATTAAAATGCCAGTTCTGTTTTGAGTTGTTATGTCCACAACGATGTGAGTATTTTGATTTAAAATGTTGTGTCTTTTGTTGCAGACAGTTTAGAATACCAAATGGTTCAGTATGATACTCCTATTCCCCCCTCTCCTCCCACACACACTAATTCTAATCCTTTCTGATGCTCTTGCCATCTTCATACAGGTGATTTTAAATGTTAGCTTAATTCAATATTCAATCGACAAAGTAAAAGTGACATTCAGGAAATACAAATATTAAGCTTCCAGAAGCATTATCTGATGTTCTGTGTGTTTTGTAGCATAAATTTATTACAGGACAGTGAATACCAGTAATATCTTAAACTGAATACTTAATTAGATAGGAAAAAGGAAGAGAAAATGCAACATAGTAAGTGAAAATAGCTCAGAGAACTTTAACTTTTAGCAATATTACTATTCTAGGAACTTTTACTGGATAATCTTAAATTTGCATGAACAACAAACAGCTTTTTGGGTTAAGGTACTCACTTGGGATGTAAGACCCATGTTCAATTCCCCCCTCTGCCTCAGGTGAAGAAAGGATTTTGAATAGTCATCTCCCACCTCTATAGTCCAGTGGTTAGGGCACTCATCTTCAGTGGGGGACCTATGGGTCCAGTTCCCTTGCACCAATGCCTACTTAGGGTATGTCTACACAGCACGGCTATTTTGGGATACTGAAGATATCCCAAAATAGCTACCCTGCGTCTACACAAGCAGTGTTTTGAAATATTTTTCAAAATAATGGGCACACTATTTCGGCATCCCAGTAACCCTCATTCCACGAGGATTAAGGGATGTCTCGAAATAGCATTTCAAAATTTGGCCCTGTGTAGATGCGCCCAATTAAAAAATAAGCTATGAGTATCTTATTCCAAATTTAGGGTGCTGGGTAGATGCACCCTTATTCACAGCTGAACAGCTTCTCACATGAGAGAATCTCCTCTCATAGGGTATGTCTACACTATCCTCCTATTTCGAAATAGGAGGGTAATGTAGGCATACCGCAATTGCAAATGAAGCCCGGGATTTGAATTTCCCGGGCTTCATTTGCATAAGCCGGGCGCCGCCATTTTTAAATCCCGGCTGGTTCGAACCCTGTGCCACGCGGCTACACGCGGCACGAACTAGGTAGTTCGAACTAGGCTTCCTAGTTCAAACTACCGTTACTCCTCATTCCAAGGAGTAACGGTAGTTCGAACTAGGAAGCCTAGTTCGAACTACCTAGTTTGTGCCGCATGTAGCCGCGCGGCACGGGGTTCGAACCAGCCGGGATTTAAAAATGACGGCGCCCGGCTTATGCAAATGAAGCCCGGGAAATTCAAATCCCGGGCTTCATTTGCAATTGCGGTATGCCTACATTACCCTCCTATTTCGAAATAGGAGGGTAGTGTAGACATACCCATAATGTCTTATAGTCTAATGGTTAAAGCACTCAGAGCTGATGGATTCCAATTGATGTCCTTCCAATCCTTCCTATGCTTGTCTCTTATACCTTAGGTAAGTTCTCAAAATAAGGTAGGCACCACCTCCAGCCAAATTCTGAATAGAACCCAATTGAGTAGGCAGCCTTTGAGTATAACTATTAGCTCAGACTTCACAGGTGAGATAGGAGCCCACAGGTGGAAATATCGGTGCTTATGGAACTTATACCTGAAAAAAATCAGGCAATGAGGATATGTCTACACTCGAATTAACTGTTATTCCTCATGCAATGAGGTGTAACAGTGAATTTGAGGGAAGGGTTTTGGATCGGACTACTGCGTCTACACACGGCAAGTTAAATTGGGCAACCGGCATTTTAAAATGGGGACCGGCCGGGAATATGCTAATCAAGCGCAGGATATTTAAATCCTGCGCTTCATTAGCAACTTCGGTATGCTTCATTTGCCTCCCTAGTCTGAATTAGGGGGCAAGTGTAGACATACCCTGAATGAGTTTGGGCATTTGTAGGGTCAAGCAGCAACTAAGCAGGTGTTCTGCAATTCACAGTGGTGCCTAAGATTGGGACTTAGCCATCTAAAAACCTTTGTGGTTCTGGGCCAAAGGGAGTAAGCCTCTGCAGTCCCGTTTCTCCCTCTCCAGACCAGAGAACCCTGCCAGTGGGGAGAAAGCAAACAGAAGGCTTGCCGGAGATAATTTTGCAAGCCAGATCAGAGTACAAGTAGCAAATTACACTTGGTTAAGGCTGATGGCACTGAAACCAGCTGACTGTTTTTACAATCCTCCACATGACTAGATTGTAATGGTTTGAATACTTTTATCATGGCTCTGAAAGTCCTTAATTGGCAGCCACTGCCAGCTTTCCTTTGGTGGAAACAGGTGTCTGCTGCCATAAGCCATCCCACTTAGGGTGCATGTACATTGCACCCTTACCTTGAAATAAGTTACGCAATTTCTGTAGGGCCGAAATTGCATAGCTTATTTCAAGGTAATTTCAAAATAAAGCACTATTCCTAAACATCCCTTAACTCTCGTGGAATGAGGTTTACAGGGACATTAGAATAGTGAACCTGTTATATTTCAAAATGATGGGCACACTCAGAAGACATGGAATAACCACTTCAGGATACTTCTGGTATCCCAAAATAGCACCACATTGTACACATAGTCTAACAGAGGAAACTAATGAGACCTGCCTCTGATGTCACCAACAAAGGAAGGGGTCTTTTCTACACAAGGAAGAAGAGAAGAAAATCTTGAAATCCCTTATCTCACAAACACGATACATCTAAAAACAAAAACCCAGACTGTTCTTTCATATATCTTCATATTTGCATTCTTTTCAAAGAACAGATCAGGGCAATGGATCAAACAAGGCAATGAGTGAAAGAGGGTGATTTTCTGAGAGAAAAGTTTGCAAAAATTGACAAAGTAGTAGATAAAAGCTGGTAGAAAAGAAGTAACTAAAAATGTTTCACCCGTTTGCACATGGCTACCTCAATACATGAAACTGGCAGGTATAAAGGAAGCCATGACATATTCTACTTCTGAATTTTTAAAAAACAATTTAATAAGAGAGGGGAGTTAATATAAATGCTAACTGATATTAAAATAGAATTTTATTTAGAATTAAAGATGATGTCTGCACCTAATTAACTTAATTTAAACAAGTTAATTTAGCATTCAATATCTGTCTTGAATCCAAATTAGGGGGTATAATTTTCATACACATAGCACTGGCCTAACTCTGCCTCCACTAAAGTCAATGGGAGTTTTTGCTGAGTGTTTCTGAAAATCTTGACTTGCACTTAGGCTGTGTCATCATGTTACCCAAGCACCTGTTCATGCCCCTTGCTAAAGGGATTGAGGAAGAATTGCCTGGATCTCTTGGTTTTGACACATACATTCTAGTTTACCAAAAAGTGTCATGTGGAGTGTCAAATGAAAGCTAGTATCACACTGGTCATTAATATTATTATGAAATGTATGCACATGTACTGTGTATGAAGTTATGTATCTATACTGAAAATGTGCTCTTAAAGTCTGTCTTGGAAGGTGAGCAGGGGTTGATCACCAGCAAAGATTAACAACAGGTTTCTTGTGAGACAAGCATACAGGTAAATCGAGCATGGTCTCATTTCCACCACGTGTCCAATCACTAGTTTAAACTGAATGAAAATGAAAAGTTGTGGACACTTCAGAAAGAAACTAACAGGAAGTAAAAATAGCAGGTGAGCAAGAATGTGATCTGGTGCAATACTAAAGGCCTGCTTGAGTGTATTTGGGTGGACAGAAAATACCCCCGAAGGTGCACATCCTTCACTGAGGAAGTAAAAGGATAGCAGTTTTGCTTCATGAAAAAGGGAGCCTCCACCAGAGTTTGATGAAAACACTGAAGAAAACTCTGAGTGAAAAAATAGCTTCTTGTCTGAAGTAACTCATTAGTTAAGTTTGTTTCCAATGTTCTTACGATTTCTTGAATCTCTTAAGTTTCTTTAAAAAAAAACCCATGTTTATTATCATTGTAAATATTACTAAGTGCTGTGGTATTAAAAAAGTGCTGGTCCTGAGTTGAACTTCATAAACTGCTGCATACTGTTCCTTTGTTACCAGCAGGCCTATTCTGTGGTTTTTCGTTGGATAAGGAGCTTGGGAACTGCAGGGAAGATACCTAGAATTTTGGGGCTGGTGTGCTTATTGCTACCTCTACAGAGAGAGTGATGCCTTTGAAGACCTGAAATAGGAATTCAAATTCCCAGTTAACCTTACAGCAGCCCCCACTCACACTATGCTGCGACAGGCCTAGGTTGGAGCAGCTCCCCTCTGCTCTGCCCACGCCATGGGCAGGGGCTGCTTCAGCTAGGTCAAGACACCAGTTAACCATTTACTTTGTAAGCATGCCAGTAGGCTGATGTTTACCAGTTAACTGATTAATCCTTTACATCTCTAGCCTAAAAATGCTGGCTTTATGGAGCTGAATCACAACAAGACAAGACTGCTTTACACTAAGGACAGATAGTGATAGGTACCTCACACTCTGAACCCCACCCCCCACCCCCCGTCCCCCGGGATGGGGAAAGAGGGGATCACGATTCTCCTTTTATTTAATCAGTGAAAATCTACAGTAAACTTTCTTGAAATCAGAATTTACACCACCAGAAGTCTTGTGTCAATGAGTCTAGAATCAGGCTCTTTGACTACGCCTAGACTGCATCCCTCTGTCGACAGAGGGATGCAAATCAAGCGAATCGAAATTGCTAATGAAGCTGAGATTTAAATATCCTATGCTTCATTCGCATAAACATAGCCACTGCTTTTTTTTTTTTTTAAACGGAGTTCTTTTAAAAAAAACCAGCAGTCTAGACGTGGATCTGTCAAAAAATAAAGCCTTTTTCGAAAGATCCCTTATCCCTCAAAATGAGGCTTATAGGATCTTTCGAAAAAAACTTTATTTTTTGACAGATCCGTGTCTAGACTGCCGGGGTTTTTTCAAAAAAGCTCCATTTCAGAAAAAAGCAGAGGTCATATTTATGCTAATGAAGCATGGGATATTTAAATCCCCACTTCATTAGCAATTTCGACATGCCTACTCTACATCTCTCTGTTGAGAGAGAGGTGTAGTCTAGACACACCCTTTGATCCTACACTCACTCAAGAAATGTTACTGCTTGAGCTGGAGGAATTCTTCATGTAAGATTCTGCAAATATTCACAGACATTTTAAAACAAATTAATTTATGATGTGTTCATGTCCTATACATCACCTTTGCACAATCAAGGCCTGAAGAGTATATGTCCTAAAAGGAATATTATCAAAAAGGGTATTTAATGTGAATATGGCAAAATAATCTGAGAAAGTGAATTTCAGATTTATACTCACCAATATTTATACCAGACACATTATTGTAGCCCTGTTCAGCAAAGCACTTAAGACCATGCATCACTTGAAGCACAAGAGTAGTCCCATTGACTTCAGTGGAACTACTCATATGATTAACCTAAAGCATATGCTTAACTGCTTTGCTAAATCAGAGCCACTAAGATTTACATTCATCCAATGAGGGAAGAAAAACTTCTTGGTGACCCATCTGTCCTATGAAAACAGCTCTAATTCTGACTAGGAGATACAATGAACTACTTGTGAACACTCTACAGAATTATTTTGCAGAAATCACTGGATGAAAAATTGCAAACAAAGAAAATCACAGTCTGTACTAGCACACACAGAAGTAGAAACAACTGGTGAGAGTCCTCTTGCAGTGCAACTGCTGTACAGAGTAGTGGCAATAGGGACTCACAGGCTGCATGCCCAGTACATAGGAGTACCAGATTGCAGTGTGTAAGAAGAAAAGAAGAAAGTGTCCAGATAAAGTCAAGGCTAGAATATATGACTTTGCACAGATCAGGCACCACTTGTGCCAGGGAAGATGGCATGGTAATATACAGAGTGCTATCTTAGCTATTGCACTGTAGTAACTCTTAAGGACTAACTCCACAGCTGCTCTGTGCCAGTGGGAAGTTTACATACTCCAAACCCCACGTTTAGCAACCAGTCAAGCTTTTCAGGCTGCAGATGGGTTGACATTTTGGCTACGTCTAGACTGCAGGCTGCTTTCGGAGAAGCTTTTCCTGAAGAGATCTTCCGGAAAAACTTCTTTAGAAAGAGTGTCTACACAGCAAAAGCACATCAAAAAAGAGATCTGCTTTTTCAAAAGATAGCATCCACATTGATTGGATGCTATCTTGCATTTAAGTTGTGATTACTATGGACGGAGTGGCCAGTAGGGCACCTGGGCTTTTTTCTGAGGGCCTCTTCTTTAGAAAACAAACAAACAAACCCTCTTCCCCATCCACACACGTCTTTTTCCGAAAGAACTCTCAGAAACCCCACTGTGTTCTTTCGACTTTCTGTCAAAAGAACACAATTGCAATGTCAATGTAAGTATAGTTTTTCCCTTTGGGGCCATTACAGCAACTACAGTAAAACTCCAAATTGTTCGGCATCCAATAATCCGGCACTCCTGATACTCCGGCATCAAAATGGCAAGAGCCTAGTGAGTGAGCTTCGGCAAAAAATGAATCACAAGGTAACAGCAGCAGCAGCTGAACTGAGCAAAAAAGGTAAAATAGGCTTAAAAAAACTAAAACATTACAGTATACTGTATACAGTATGTACAATAAAAAGGGTTAAGAACACTTTATATACAGTATATAATGTATACGGTATATATATAACCATCTTATAGTACCTCCTGATAGTCCGGCATATATGATAATCTGGCACCACATAGGTCCCATAGGTTCCCATAGTCTACTGTAGTAGATATCTTGAAAAGGGCATGTTGCTGACCACCATGTATGGGCAAAGCAAAAAAGAATGCTTTACTTAGTGGAATTAGGGCCTCCAGAACTAAGGGAGCTGTAATGGTTAGTCTTAAAATACAAACAGCAACAGAAAAGAAGCAATGCTTAGCTTTAGTTAACAATATATGTGTCAAATTTGATTCTACTTTCAGAGCTACACCAGTGCAACTGAGAACAGAATTGATCTTATGGGGAAATATTTAAGATAGAAATACTTTAATATTTAAGATAGCAAAGGTATCTTTGGGGAACAGTGAGCAAGAAGCCTGTATTTGATATTATTCAAGTTAAAGGGGGACAGGATGAGAAGAGCTAGAATAAGAGAAACAACAATTTTTCCCATTTAAAAAAAAGTTAATTTTGAAGGAATGAATGGGTAAAAACACACTAGATTGTATTTTATAACAGATCTGACAGGGAGACTAAGTTAGCTACTTTTCAATTGGCATTATTCAATTCAGAGAATATATATACATTTAGATATAATTACACAAGACAAGATTGCTACATTAAAAAATGAAGATAATGTACAAAATATTAAAAATAAGGTATGTATAAAAGGCAGTAATGCAAAAAGCAACAACATATGAGAAAAATCAGAATATAGAGGAGGAAAATCAAAACTGCAGACAGAAGAGTAAAAAGAAAATGATATCACATTGGAAGGAATAATAAAATAGCTTAAGTGTGTCAAGGGAAAAAAGGTGATAAAAGGAAGAACACGATAGGTCCAATTAAGAAAGAAAAAGGCAGAATCTGGGAGAATAGCAGAAGAGCTAAATAAAGTTGTTGCAGGTGTATATATGACAGGAGAAAGCACCCAAGGACATACTGATGAGCGAAAGTGTGTAGCAGGCTTTGTGAGTCAGGATATCTTCCAGATTATCGCATCAAGTAGATTCAAGAGCAGTCTGGGATATTTAACTTGTAATCACCTGGACAGAATGATATCCATACCAGAAACCCTCCAAAATTAAATTAATAATATTTCTCCATATAGAAATGGTATTTGAGTCTGGAAGAAGGTAAAGGAGATAAAGGCAGCAATAGTTGAAAAAAATCTGTAATCCTGACATCTACTTCAAGAAGTCCCATTTTCCCCCCAGGATTAATGTCTCCATTGCAAATCACAAGAATGATTAGCTGAACCTATAGGTTTCCAGTGGGTTTTCCTATCATGATTACACTAGACTTTTAGGGGAACAGTAGGTAAAGGAAGTTGAATTCCAGGGAAAATGCAGTATGACTTGTGGTTATACAAATGCTACAGGATGTCATTTGGATTGTGCTAGTTTGGGTGTAAGGGCTTTATTACATTTTTAAACAGGGCTTAATTACATTTTTAGAAGGATGGGTGTTGTGTCCTTTTGTTTGGCACAGATTAAAAGACTTCCTTTTAACGGCCACTTGATCTGCACACCATTCACACTGATCATGGATCCAGTATGAGAATACTGCTCTGCTACCCATATGGCCTTTTTATTACTGTTGTATCAAAACACACACCAAAGGCTCTCCTAATTCTGGACCATATGAAATAATATTGTCTTAAGATATATGTCCTAGAGACCTTACAGCCTTTTTCCCACACCATCTGTATTTCATTTAAAAACAGAGTTGGAGCCATCTGATACTTTCATTAATTAATAATAAATTATTTAAGTGGTATCTTTGAGATCTACTATCTAATACAGCTTGTGTTGCACTTCTACTGCAAGCCATCTGTGTATTGTACTTTGGCAGGAACATGCAATAAGCTACAGGCGGGAGTACATTTCTGTGGAGTGCAAGAAATAGCTACAGAAAACATGTCTATTTTGCAAGGAATTTTGGTGATTGTGAATCCTCAGTAACAGACAGGCAGAGCAATCCCTTGGTCTCCAAGCAGAAGTGCTAGAATCTCAATAAGGATAGCCTATCCAATACAGTCCATTGAGAGAAAAAAATTGAATTTCTTTTACTTGTATGTATCTTTGTTGCCTTTAAAGATTACTTGATGTCAGTGTAGCAAAGAAAAGAAAACAAACCAAAAAAAGGGTACATGCACTATATATATACCCAGGAGCACACCAAGTTTAGTGAAATTTTCAGTTAAAAAAATTTATGCGTGGCAGTATTCTTTCCTACCCTCAGGCTACAGCATTCCTGTTTTAAAAACACTTATGGCAGTGGGTAAGTTGGAAGAATCACACAAAACTGAGCTGTTCCATATGAGTTCCAAGTGACTAAAACTCAAAACAGTCAGTTTTTGAATGAGGAGAGAGGGAATGTAGCCCTTGTGGTAGCAGAGAATGGCTTGAAAACAAGAAAACTAAAGACTCACAAACCAGAAGGCACAAAAAGATCACATTTTTTATTATTTTATTTTACATGTCAATCTTTTGGGGCCTGACTTATGAACTCTCAACACTGTGGCTCTTTTATATGACTTTCGGACACAACTCCACATCTTTAACTTTCTCAGGTCACCTCCACATTCTCAGTTCCAGTTTCCATTTATTCACTGTCCTCCGCAGCCGATGTGACCACAAGAACTCAAAAGCACTAGAGACCAGTCACCAAAATGCAAGCACTCAGAGGGTATGTCTACACTACAGTGTTATTTTGAAATATCTTATTTCAAAATAGTTAATACAAAAAAAGTTATTTCGAAATAACGCATCTACATACAAAATGTATTTTGAAATAGCACGTCCACACTGATTAGACACTGAGTCGCATTTAAGGGCAATTGAAACCGGATCCAGCAGGGCATCAGGTCAGGAGTTACTTTGTGTGGCTGAAGCTTGTGCTTAAAGGGACCCCTCTGGACAGCCAGTTCTCAGCTTTCCCTGCTTGCTTGCCTACCTCGCTGAGGGACAGTAAAGCATTTTTGTCTCTGTCTGTTTTGATTGCCCTGACTCGGGACACCACAGCACTCAGCGCCATGGAGACAGAGATGCCCTTGGGTACTCTGGTTTTCATTTTGGATGTGTTGCTGCGAGCCTGGCTGCACTTTCTGCAGGCTGCCTCACAGAATCTGCTGCAGCCTGACCCCCACACCATCCTCCAGACCCTCTGGGGGACAGGAAGGAGCAGCTGCAGTGGCGGGGCACGCTGGCATCCAGAGACCAAGAGTGACTGATGGGACCACATTGTCCTGGAGCACTGGGGAGACCAACAATGGACTCAGAACTTCAGGATGAAGAAGGACACCTTCCTCGAGCCCTGTGAGTGGCTCTCCCCTGCTCTGCAGTGACAGGACATGCACATGAGGCCCGCCATTCCCCTCCACAAGTGTGTCGCCATCACCCTATGGAAGCTCTCCATGCCAGATAGCTACTGATCCGTGGCAAACCAGTTCAGCATGGGGAGATCTACTGTCAGAGCAGTGCTCATGCAGGTATGACAGTCTCCGGCCACTGAGCTGGGGGGGTGGGCAAGGAGGTGATGGGCTTCCCCAGGGAAAAGGGGGGGAGGTGGTGCAAGTCCCCTCCACGGGAGGTTTGGTTTGTCCCACCTGCACTGTGGACTGCCCGCGGTGGCCAGGATTGCAGCGGGGGTTGCTCCTGGAAGTGGGGGCGCCGGGCAGTGGCGGAGAAGGAGCACTCTCAGCCACCCTGGCACCCCAGTGACTCTCGGTGGTTTTGTGTGTCCCTCTGCAGGTGGTCAAGGCCATCAACAGAGTGCTGCTCCACAGAGTCATCCGCCTCACCGATGTGGACGCAGTGATTGACGGGTTGGCGCCCTGGGCTTCCACAACTGCAGTGGGGCAATCAATGGGATGCACATCCCCATCCATGCCCCGGACCACCAGGCCTCCCTCTGCATCAACCGAAAGGGATACTTCTCGGTCATCCTGCAGGCTGTGTCTGACCACTGGGGCCAGTTAGTGGACATAAACATGAGCTGGTTTGGCAAAGCACATGATGTGCGGGTTTACCACAACTCCTCCGTGTGCCAAAGGCTGCATGCCAGGACTTTCTTCCCTGACCACCACATCAGGGTTGGGGACGTGGACGTGCCTGTGTGGTTGGTGGGGGATGCAGCCTATCCCTTACAACCCTGGCTGATGAAGCCCTACATGGAACACTCCAATCCCTTTCAACAGGCCTTTAATGCCAAGCTTGGCAAGGCCCGCATCATGATAGAGGAGGTGTTCAGCCAGTTGAAGGTCCATTTTCGATGCCTCCTCATTTGCCTGAACCTATGTAAGTGGAATATTCCACACATGGTGGCAGCGTGTTGTGTGCTGCATAATTTGTGCGAGAGAAAGGGGGAAGCTTTCCTGCCGGGTTGGATGGCAGAGGCCGACCACTTGGCTGGCCTGTACGTGCAGCCCCGCACAGCTGCCAGCCGGGAGGCCCATCAGGGGGCTGTCTGTATCCGGGAGGCCCTGCAGGAGAGCTTCCACTGGAGGAGGACTAAAGTCTCTCTGGTATGCCCCACGGGGGCCTTGTGCCTCGTTTCATCCTCACATCCTTTCACTGACCCCTCCCTAACCCCCCTTCCCATTAAATAAAAACAAATGTGTTGACAAAAACAAACTCTGTTTATTGAACAAAACTGGGGTGGAGGGGGAATAAGGGCAGGAAAGGGGAGGTAAGAGGGTGGGAGAGAGAAGGGGGAAACCTGGGAGGAGCGATATGGAAGGGGGAGGTGAGGGGAGGAAGGGGGAGGAGAAGCTCAGGGTTGGGGGTCTTGCTGGTCCACCTGTCTCCCAGCACTGTGGGGCCAGGGGCCTTAGCGTCCTTGGGGTGGGGAGCGGGTATGGAGGATGGGGCGGGTGGGGGGGGAGGAAGAGGCGGGGCAGGGGGAGGAAGAAACATAGAATCATAGAATATTAGGACTGGAAGGGACCTCAAGAGGTCATCGAGTCCAGTCCCCTACCCTCATGGCAGGACCAAATACTGTCTAGACCACCCCTGATAGATATTTATCTAACCTACTCTTAAATATCCCCAGAGATGGAGATTCCACAACTTCCCTGGGCAATTTATTCCAGTGTTTGACTACCCTGACAGTTAGGAACCTTTTCCTAATATCTAACCTAAATCTCCCTTGCTGCAGTTTAAGCCCATTGCTTCTTGTTCTAGCCCCAGAGGCCAAGATGGACAAGTTTTCTCCCTCCTCCTTATGACACCCTTTTAGATACCTGAAAACTGCTATCATGTCCCCCTCAATCTTCTCTTTTCTAAACTAAACAAACCTGATTATTTCAGCCTTCCCTCATAAGTCATGATCTCTAGACCTTTAATCATTCTTGTTGCTCTTCTCTAGACCCTCTCCAATTTCTCCACATCTTTCTTGAAATGTGGTGCCCAGAACTGGACACAATACTCCAACTGAGGCTTAACTAGTGCAGAGTAGAAGCAGGAGGAGGAGCAGTAGCTGAGGAGGCTCCTGGGGCTGGAGTGGCAAAAGGCAGCAATCTCTGCATCAGGGTCTGCAGGTGGTCAGAGATGGCACGGCCTTGGGCAAGCAGTTCCTGCCAGTTCTCCCACCGCAGCTGCAGGTCTTCATGCACCCGGTGGTTGAAGGTGCGGTGCTGGCCTCGCAGGATCCCCAGGTGCTGCCTCTGGTATTCCTCCTGGTTATGGGTCAGCCTGCTGGCTTAGGTGTGGGAGGCTGTCCTGGGCGGGGTGGTGCACCCTGCAGCTGTGGAGAAACAAGAGAAGTAGTCAGTTCTACCTCGGGACACAGTGGGTGAAGCACAGCCTCCCTCTGCACAGCAAGGACAGCAGGTCTCCGCACCATCAGAGCCGATGTGCTTGCACACAGGCCATGTTCAGCATGTCCTGCTATCCCTGCGAGTGTGAGCTGGCCCGGGACTGTACCTATGCCCCTGTGCTATATCTAGTGTGAGGTTGGGGGAAGGGAAATGTGCCCTTCCTCTGCATAGAGGGGGCTTGTGGAGAGAGAGCATCGTGCAGTGTCCCTCCCTGAGGTCAGGAGCATGTCATGTATCTTCATACATACACACGTGACATGTGTGGCCAGGGTGACACGTGTGGCCAGGGTGGCACGGCACATGCATAGGTTGCTGCTTGCTCCGTGGTCAGCAAGGCCCACATGCGTGGTCCCCGGTCTCCCTCTCCCCCCGACCCTGCATAAGAGGACAGTGATGGCACTCACATGTCGAGGCCTCCCCAGCCTCGGATTACACCGGTGACAGGCTTGCTGGTACAGCTTGGGGGTCCTGGGTGTGGGGCATGATCCCTCCAGGCTTCTGTGGCTCCTGGCCATCCTCCTCCTCTTCCTCCGTGTCATGGACAGGGCTCTCTGCCACAGGGTTGATGACCACCTGGGGGGGCACGGACCGTCTGACCCCCCCCCCAGGATGTGGTCCAAGGCATCATAATAGGGGCAGGGGTCCGGGTCAGCCCCTGGTTGGGAGCTGCTCTCTGAGACCCTGGCATAGGCATGCCGCAGCTCTTTTATTTTCATGCGCATCTGCTCCTGGGTGCGCATGTGGCCTTTGGTGGGCAGGCTATCCGCCATCCGCCTGTAAACGGCCGCATTCCTACATCTAGGGCGGAGATCGTGGATATTGGAGTCCTCCCCCCCAAACCTCAATCAGGTACACGATCTCCGCACTAGACCAGGAAGGCACCTGCCTTTTGTGGCCCCTGGCAGCCTCCTGGGAGGTGCCAGCCTGCTCATGGGAAGCAGTGGAGAGCAGGGTGCCAGTGGGTTGCTGGCTCATGCTGGGCCAGGTGCAAGGACTGCTGTCTCTGTGCTGGCAGGCTTGCAGCTGGCACAGGCACTGTGGCCAGAGTCTACCACTTTAATAGCTCCGGGGCTGGCAGGAGGGAGCAGAAGAGTTTTCTTGGTTGTGCTCAGAGTGGCCACTAGGGCATCCTGGGAAGGGCTGGAGGCCCCCTATTTCAAAATAAGTGTCTACACAGCGCTTATTTCAATTTAGCTATTTCAAATTTGGCGTTATTCCTCGTGGAATGAGGTTTACAAAATTCGAAATAAGCACTCCACTATTTCGATTTAATTTCAAAATAGCAGTTTGGCTGTGTAGATGCTGGTAAAGTTATTTCTAAATAACAGCTGTTATTTCAAAATAACTTTGCTGTGTAGACATACCGAGAGAGTTTTGTGGATAGTCAGCTCACTACCTGTCTCGTCCCCTGTAGCCAGGGATAAGGTACATTTAGGTTGCATAGACAAGATAAGTATTGATTAAAGCTGAAAGAAAGGGCTCACAGACCCTAGGCCTGAATCCTAGTTAGTTTAGGCAAATGGATCAAGGCCTACGGAGGCCTCAATAGGCTGAAAAATGACTAACCAGGCAGTGACCTAGAGTCATCAGATAAAGTGTTGCAGCAATCAGATTTGCTATACACTGATTATATTATGAAACAAGAAACCCCAGGAGTCTGAACTTCTGAATATATGTAGAATAAACTGAGTACAAAGTTGATTTCTGACCTGTGTGCTTTGGGGTGCACATCTCAGATGACCACATGCTGATCAATCTTTTCCACTCCTGCGCCTAATGGTACAGTAGTTGAAGTTACCATCACTCCAGCCAAGGAGTATTAAATGTAGCTTTCCTCTAGAGTTCCTTTCTCTGGCAGTTGAAGTGAAAGCTAACAAAGCAAGCTATTCTCTTTAAAATATAGTGAACTGTGCTTGTGATAATTCCAGATAATCAGAGGGGAAGGGTCACTGAGTTTGGTCTTAATAACAAATACATTGTCAATTGAACCACTCAGTTAGCCCCCTTGTTTTATTTTTTTTTCTCTTTCTCCACTGTGCTTGTTTGTCCTTAGACCAGATCTACACTACATACTTATATCGGAATAAGTACATTGCTCAGGGATTCTAAAAAATCTACACCATATGAGCAATATAGTTATGCCACCTTCCCCAGGGTAGACAGCACTATTTTGGTGGGAAAGCTTCTCCAAGCAACATAACTATTGCCTCTCACCGAGGTGAGGTTCTCCTATCAGCACAGGAGCATCTTCATTTAAGTGCTACAGAATAGGAAAATCAGAGTGAATACCCTAATTTGGAGAGCAGGTGTTGAATGAAGATTGTGGGCTAGATTATGTTCTACGTACATTAGATGGGGCAGAATCAGCAGCAGCTGTAGTTTAAGGTTATAACTAATGGCATTGCCTAATTTCCATGCTCACTCAACAGGTAGACAGGAGGGTATGTCCCATCCCTATCCACCAGACATTGCATTCTTTGGCTTGCACAAAGGAGGGGAAATTATTTGCACCTTTTTTGCACACTTTGCTGGAGCTGAGTAGAATCCAGTCCTGTATGAGCCAATATTTTAGCTCTCAATACTAAAAGGAAATGTAAAATAAGATTTTCCCTCTGGTGGGAAAAGTAAATTAAACTCCCATAATACACAAGTGCTAATGCACTGCTGCCTAGTGTGAAAAAAAATCAATATAACTGCAATAAAGAGGAAAGAAAAAAGGAGGATTTGGCAACATGGCAGCTCTCTCTCTGCCAGCATCCACCAATGGCATTTATTTTACCTTTAGTTTTTATTAAAACTACTACAAAGTCCTTTTGAAATTTAAGACTGTAACTCTTTTATGTATATATGTTTGTTTGCTTTAATCTGGTAAATAAAAATATTTCTTTTTCTTAGAAATCTTCAGTTTATTATAGAATTGATAAGAGTTGTTTTTGGTGTAAGATCTAAATCGTAGTTGATCTGGGGTAAATGACTGGTGTTTTGGGACTGGAAGTGACTTGGCATTATTGTGATTTTTGGTGTAAGGGACTACCTATTGCCTAGGCAAACTTGCCTAGGAAGCAAGATAGGGGCTCTCTGTGATTTTATGTTAAGGTCGGTAGAGAGCTTGTTGAATTCACACTTGATATCTGGTTGGTAAAATCTAAGAATAGAATTCACATGCACTTTAGGGTTTGTGCCCTGAAGTTTATACTTATGCTTGTTAGCTACTAAAAACCAGTTTTACTTTCTTTCTGAGTATTAATTCTGTCTCGGCCACTAACTTCCTTTAGGATCTGATTCTCCATTGTTTTACAGCATGTATAGTCATTTTGCATTTGTGCAAAGGACATACAAAGAATTCTGTATGATTTGGTAGCCAGTGCATCAACTCTGCACAGGTGTAATTGACTATACAGTACATGATTTAAGGCAGTGGAGAATCAGGATCTGTTTCTATAATATTTTCATATGTCACAGGGCTTTTGTAAGAATCAGTTAGTATTATAAACTGGTTTGCTGATATTTATAATTCAATTAGCTTTACAACTATCTACGTAAATAAAACTAGAGGCCTGTAGTCAGCATTGTGCTACACCAGCTTTTCAATCATATAATTCCATTGAAATCAGTATGGTTGCACTGTGTGATTTGGTGGTGAATAAGGATCCCAACAAATTATTTAAAAATGAAAATACTGATATGATAAAATGCTAATACTATGTGCAGAAGAATGTTATATAGAGATACTGGGGAACAATGTTTGAAGGCAACTTTAGAAATATCCCTTCACCTTTCTCCCACAAATGCCAATGACATTTCAAAATCTTGTAGAATTCCAGTTAATCACACATTTACCTAGGCTGAAAATCAATGTTATTTAATACTTTTAAACTACTGGTTCAAATTCATTCCTGGAATAATGGAATAAGCCCTGAGATTAATGTAACGTAGAGTGTTTATCCCAAGTGTCAGTCATGTTTCCTATCTCATCTCTGTAAGTCAAATAACACTCAAGTCTTTGCTTCTTTTCAGAACTCCAGAGACACACTTTTTTCAGATTACTTGGCTGATGCAGAGACACAATATCACCCTCATCACAGCATAACTATATTTAGATTCCCAGCTGTATCAATGGCTTTGGAAATCCATATGACAAGATTCTGCCACTTGTTTAAATACGGTCACTTTCCTCTTCAGTAATGCTGTACACAGCAGTGTTTCTTTTGAGAACAAAGAAATAGAGGGAGAAAGATTTAAAGGACAATGAGACCACTTTTTGCGGGGGCAGACGGGGGGGTCAAAGGCAGTTTAGTAAAACATGCTAGCAGAAAAGAGATACAGACAGAAAACGTGGCTGAGTATTTGTAAATAGCAAGAGGACAGTAACATATACAAAAAACAAAATTATGTTGACTTGTTTTATATATTACCTAATGTATTTTGTGTATGAGTAACATAACAAAAAACAGCCCATCCTGGACAATGATCCCTCGCTTTCACAGGCCTTGGGAGGTAGGCCGGTCCTTGCCCACAGACAACCCACCAACCTGAAGCATATTCTCACCAGCAACTACACACCGCACCATAATAACTCGAACTCAGGAACCAATCCTTGCAACAAACCTCGGTGCCAACTCTGCCCACATATATACACCAGCAACACCATCACAGGACCTAACCAGATCAGCCATACTGTCACTGGTACATTCTCCTGCACATCCACCAATGTAATATATGCCATCATGTGCCAACAATGCCCCACTGCTATATACATCGGCCAAACAGGACAGTCCCTACGTAAAAGAATCAATGGACACAAATCTGATATTAGGAATGGCAACATACAAAAACCTGTAGGGGAACACTTCAATCTTCCTGGACACACAATTGCAGATCTAAAAGTAGCCATCCTGCAGCAAAAAAACTTCAGGACCAGACTTCAAAGAGAAACTGCTGAGCTACAGTTCATCTTTAAGTTTGACACAATCAACTCTGGATTAAACAAAGACTGTGAATGGCTTGCTAACTACAAAAGCAGCTTCTGTTCTCTTGGAATTCACACCTCCAGATCAGCTGCTAGAAGTGGGCCTCATCCTCCTTGATTGGATCCACCTAGTCATCTCCAGCCTGATTCTGGCCTGCATATTTATACCTGCCTCTAGAAATTTCCACTACATGCATCTGATGAAGTGGGTCTTTGCCCACGAAAGCTTATGCTCCTACACTTCAGTTAGTCTATAAGGTGCCACAGGACTCCTCGTCGCTATAACAAAAAACACAGGACTATGTAACACTTTAAAGACTAACAAGATGGTTTATTAGATGATGAGCTTTCGTGGGCCAGACCCACTTCCTCAGATCAAATAGTGGAAGAAAATAGTCACAGCCACATATACCAAAGAATTCTTTGGTATATATGGCTGTGACTATTTTCTTCCACTATTTGATCTGAGGAAGTGGGTCTGGCTCACGAAAGCTCATCATCTAATAAACCATCTTGTTAGTCTTTAAAGTGTTACATAGTCCTGTATTTTGTTTCAGCTACACCAGACTAACACGGCTACATTTCTATCACTACATAACAAAAAAAGAGACTCAGAATCAATAATTGCTTTGAAATACCTGTACATAAGCAAGCTCATTGGGAAAATGTTCTATAAATTAATCAATAGTAACTTTCCAAGTCATTAAATCTTCTGTTCTCAACAACACTGAATTCAAACAAATCTTATTGGCCAAAAACAGACTTTGACCCAGGACCAAATCAGTTTTCATTTTTCTATGCTATTGTAATCATCTAGCAATTTTTATGGATTGAAAACACTCTAAAATAATTTACTTACTCTCTAAATATTCTATCCATTCCATGGGATCAGAGGATTTCAAGCTATTCTATCTGATCATTTAATATATTAAATAAAATTATATTATGCAAATAAATAGCAGCATTCATTCGAAATTCTCCAAGATTTTTACAAAGGTGGTAAAATTATCCCAATTTTATAAATGGAGAAAATGAGCTAGTGAAGTGACACATACCAAATTACATAATATGTCAGTAATAGACAGAAGGATAAAACAAAATTTCAATATACAGCATATACAGGTAATTCCAACCCGTCCCTCCCCCAACCAACCTCACAATATCTGGAAAATTTGGAATACTAGAACTGTGTTCAATCTACTAAACTACCACTAACATCTTTTCATTAACTTTATGCTATGTACATGCTTCTGCTTTTCAGTCAGATTTTGTTTACATTAAGCTTTATTTGGAAATACCCTATTGTTGCTAAACTGCTAGTACGCAGTTTCAAAGGTGGTGTTAACAATGAAAGCAATAAGATAAAAATGACAGGGTATTTAACCACACAGGTCCAAATTAAAGTATAGACACCACAGGCCTCTCCCGAAGGCACTGGGCCTTGGATTTGTGCAATAACAGTTTCTTGCCCTCATGGTTGTGAAGAAAGGCTTAGAAATGTGACCTGGGTGTAACCAATGGAGTAATAATTGAACCTGAAATAATAGCCCTAATATGGCCTAATCCTTCTAAGATCCATTTGTAACTCCAAGATTCATTACTCTGAAGATAACACCAATACCAGCTCCACAGAGTACTGTGAAAGGAGCAGTGGACTTAGTTTATCCATCCAGGCAGATATAATCTAGCCATTAGGATGAGTATGGGGCGGGGGAAGGCATTTGCTGTCACACCCAAAGGATAAGGCTCCCATCCTTTCACCATGTTTTCCACAATGGGAGAATGGGTCATGTCACTTCTTAATGGAAAAAAGGTCCAATGCCTCTGCTTCACCGATTGAAAAGGAAGGCCCCTCTGACACTAACCTAAACAGGGACCCAGACATATTGATGGGCTTGAAAGATGGAACCACTGAGTCCTGTGGCAAGGCACCAGATTGCCTTCATCCATTTCTGATATGACTTTATTATCTGGACTTGCACTGAGCAGATGTAGATGATCCAGTGGCAAAGATATCAGCACCTTATCTACAATGGCACTTTCACTGTTGCTACCCAAAGATAGCTACAGTGGGATATTTCCCCACAAGAATTTAGCATAGCACAGGGTCAGTGTACATTCTGAAATTCACTTTGCATGTAAAGCTATATAATATCTTTTAATGGGACAATATCTCAGATAGTCTGAACTGTATAGCTCTACTGACTTCAGAGGCATTATAAACAATTTACACCAGTTAATAATCTGTTCCAGCATCTTTTCTAGTTGACTTCTCGACTACATGCACACCATATTTCAGTTGTTGCAAGCAATGCGTTCAGTTTTAGTTTATCTTCATGAGAGGATTTTAATAGTAAAAATTCTTGATGAATTACTTTAGCAATCATTTTAGCAGTGTGGTAAAGGCAAGAAAATTGTGTGCTATCTTTTTGATAAGCCACCTAATTTAGAGTCTGTCATCTAAAAAGATAAATTCAGTTTATCAAATAGTCTTGGGTCAAATGTAAATTTAATTCTAATCTACCCTGTAGAAAGCATGATTTTGAAGATGATATCTTTGACAGGTGCCTTTTAAATATCTGCATCCTTCAGTATTTTATGCTCTACTTTCTGCTTCAACAAACAAGATGTGATCTCAGTTACTACAGGTAAACCTAAGCCAAAATGCTTCAGTTTCAGACTGGCAAAATAAACAAACAGACAAAATATTTGACTCTTCATCAAATGGGAGAAGCAGCTGGGTGTTCTGACTGGAAAACAGGTAGCATGACTACCAGATTGAAAAAAGAATATTGCAGAAAAATATAGACAAATCAAAATTTTCCATATCAGAGTATTCCAACTTGCTACGGACAAAAATAAGAAAGTGCACTGGTAGTGGCCAATTATTTATAAAGGTAATTCAAGCTCCGAGTTAAAGACTTTGAAGAAAGTGATGAGGAGGAACAGTGGTGAAGAACTAGATACAGAGTCAATTTTTCAAAGAAGCTAAATGATTTAGGAAATTAAATCCACTTAAAAACCATAATATGTAATGCATATCAATAGGACTTAGGCACTTTTAAAAATGCCTAAAAAATTTTTAAAATGGTACTTAGGAGTCTAAATCATTTATACATTCTTAAAAAATCTTACCCTCACAAGGAAGTAAAGAAGCTGTGACGCTGTAGCACTGTATGGGAAGACAAGCCTCAAGATGGATAACAACGGCTCTCACTTCAAGTGTGGCACATCTGCAATTCTCACAATAGCTTGCATTGCAAATCCTGAGAAGTGCTGTACTGTCAGTACTCTTTTAAACTTGCTGATGAGCCACACACTCAAGGACAACTTTTGAAGATTTCAAAGCTTTGTTTTCATATTAAAATTCTTACATAAACTCAGGCAAAATGCAAATAGTCATTCCATAAGTAAAAACAGAAACAAAGCTTCAAAAGCTATTATAAGATGAGACAGTACAAAACCTTAGCGTTCATCCTACTGGTCATCAGCACTTGACATGACTGTACAGGAGCACTGTAATATATGAGAAAGAGAAAAGGAAATTAAAGAGACGTGAAGACGAGGTTAGATAGAAGGTACGGAAAAGCAGGTCTCACTGATTTGTTTCAGAAAGTAAAAGGCACAAAGGGTGTGTCTAGACTACAGAGATTTTTCCAAAAAAGTGGCCTTTTTAAAAAAAAATCTTTACCTGTGTCTAGACTGCTGCTGCGTTTGAAAGTAAATTGAAAGAACGTGGCAGTTTTTTCGATCACAGAAAACCTCATTTGCAATTAATAACACCATTTTTTGAAAGCGCTCTTTCAAAAAAAGGTGCTATGTAATGCAAACTGTGCTTTTCCGAAAGAGAGCATCCAGACTCCCTGGTGCTCTCTTTCGAAAAAACAGCTTGCTTTTTTGAAAGTACTAGTTATAGTCTAGATGCTCTTTTTCGAGAGAGGCTTTTTCAAAATATACTTTTGAAAAAGCCTCTTTCAAAAGAGGCTTACAGTCTAGACATAGCCAGATGAAGAAGAGAAGGAGGGAAATGTTCCTTAAGAAAAGAGTTGAAGGCTTTTCAAAACCAAAATTGCAACTAAAAAAAACTCTAGAATTTATTACACTCATATATATCTTTTGAATTTTACTCCTTCCCTGTTATAAGTAATGTATTTGTTCAACAGAAACAATATTCATAATTACAAGTTAAGGAACTTTCTAGTAAAACTGCAAAATTTCTGTCTGAACAAAGAAGGATCTCAATTTCAATAGGTAAACCAAAAACCCAAGATGCTTTAGATTCAGACTGGCAAAATAAATGAACAGACAAAATATTTGACCCTTCTCTAAATACAGAAGAGACAGCTATGGAAGTTTGCACGGGCTGGAAGTCCATTCTATCGATCATTAGCCATCATATCATCTAAAATGAATGGAAAGAGGATTCCAAGTATTTTACTGCATTGCTTGAAATTGGTATTAATAAACTACAATTCAACATCAGAGATCAGAACATAGTATTTTTAAACAGGTTAATTATGCATATTTCAAAATAAAATGTTGTTCTTCTACTGCATGCCTCATGGTAACTGGCCATAAATCAGTGTAATTTATTGTTTAACAAAATTATCTTGCTGCACTTTGAACAGTCTTCTGTGCTATCTAATATATCATATTTAATAAGATTCTGAACAAAAATCAGCATTAGCAGAAGAGGGTGCAAGTCTCATTTGTGACAGTAGGACTGTATCATTTACATCAAGCGCACAATTAGGTTCTTTATGTTTTGAACAAGTGTGAAAGTTGCTGTACATATTCCATTTTCAGAAAAATTAATGTAGTCATTAAGGAACATATAATTTAAAGTCTGACTGGGTTATTTTATAATGGTAATTATATAACTCAAAACCCAAGAAAAAGGGTTTAGAACAAAAGAAACTTGCTTTTTATGGGTTGGAGATAGCATTATGGGTGGGAGAGGACAATGCTTTATAGAATTGGTGGGTACCATCTGCTTGACCACAGCTGACAGCATTTGCCCTTTGATAGTGAGGGTAGAATACCAAGTGAGACTCATTAATAAATGTGGGACCCTCTCATAGTGTTGCCAACCCTCCAGGACTGCCCTTACATCTCCAGGAATTAAAAATTAATCTTTCATTAAAGATCATGTAATGTGATGAAACCTCCATGAATATATCCAACTAAAATTGGCAACCGTAGTCCACAGGTAACCCAAGTAATCAAAAGTACATTTTTCCTTCCCCAGCTGGCAAGACCTCTACTCCTTTTAACAGATGCTTTATTAAGGTATGTGATATATATAGAAATATAAACAATAGCAAACTGGATCAGACTAGTAGTCCATCTAGTCTGGTGGCCTATGTGTGAGGATGTGAAAAGTCCTATGGTAGACAATTACGGAATAACCTGCTCAAGAATTAGTTTGGTGGATTACTGTAATGTCATGATTTCTCTTGCGCACCAATCACTACCTTTTAGAATAAGCCAGAATTCCCAGTGTGGAAAATGGAGAGAGGGAAGCTCCTAAGCCCTTTTTATACATCAAAGACCAAAAAAGGGGAAAGGAGGACCCAAGCCCAGTTTATTTCCCAGGGCACATTAGCCTTAAGAACAGACTATGTGACATCCATGAAGAGGTCATTTCACTTTTTTTTTTGCCATACCTGTGTAAGTCAAGACCTCCACAACACTCTCTCCTTTCAACAGTTACATGCTCACTGATGCTAAAGGCACTGTGTGTGTGCTTGAAATTAAACATGTGTGCTAGTCTTTGCAGGACAGTATCATTAGCTCTTATGTGAACTATAAACTATACACATTAGCAAAAAGAGTAGTTACTGCCACTGCAGAGTTGTGAAGAGCTTGATCCTGCACCATGAAAGTTAATGTGAATGTTTCTATTAATTTGAATAGGCCACATGGTCAGGCTCTAAGTCTAGGACTTTCAAAGAACCTTAAGAGATCTTGGTGCTTGGATAGCAATTTTCAAAAGGAGCCCAAGATTTTGTAATACCAATGTTAGATGTGAGCTTTATGTCACATTGCATATGCTAATTTTTACAATTTTTAATAACTGTATTGCTCATAAAGGAGAGAAGAACAATTCAAGACCCTAGATTGTAAACAATCTGCAACAAGAAAATAAATAGCTAAGGTTTTCATTATGTGAATTATCAGAGGGGTAGCCATGTTAGTCTGAATCTGTAAAAGTGACGAGGAGTCCTGTGGTACCTTGTAGACTGAAGATTTATTGGAGCATAAGCTTTTGTGGGCAAAGACCCACTTCATCAGATGCATGTCTGACAAAGTGGGTCTTTGGCCACGAAAGCTTATGCTCCAATAAATCTGTTAGTCTATTATGTGAAATGTTATTCCAGCCATATGACTCTATTGAGAAGAGACTGCCAATTGTACAGCACTATGAGAGGTTTATTCTGTAATCAGAAGTAAAAGTAAGCGGGTGTGCCCAAGTGCACAGCTCTGGTAAGAGTTGACTGAGCTGCAGCAAAATCCTCAGGGAGCTATTTAAAGAGCTGGCAGGAACCTAGGTTGTAATAGGACAGTACCTGTAAGAAATGTTAAGTTACTTTGACCACTGTCTGTAATCAAGTGAGAACTAAGACAGCCAAACCATCTGCATGTTACTCAGGTCAAGATTGTGATTCTGTTTCCCACAAATGTAACATACAGAACAAGGAGAACCAGTGAAGGTAATTTTGCATTGTTCACTTGTGATTCATACATAGTTGAAGAAAGGCTTCAGTTTTATCTAAAGAAATGTTGATAGCTTTTCAGTCATCAAATGAAAGCAGTTTCAGAATGGTGGGGAGGGAGAGTGGAGAATAACTGTCTAAGCTAAACAGTTTAAGCACACATTGAACTGTCACATTAAAGCAACTCAAAATTGATAAAACAAAAGATCAAAAGTGAAAAAACAGGGCTGCCTACCACATATTGTAAAATGTGCAAAGTAGGACAAGTAGGATGATTCTTGCCTTGAATAATATTAGCCTGCTATATTTGCTATTAGCAAAAGAAAAAAAATGATGATGCACTCATGGGAAAAGAAAAGACATCCAAAAGGAATTATACAAAACTAAAAAAAGTTCTGATAAAACAAAATTACCAAAAATCTCCAGGCTGTGATGTTGATTGCTTAAAATTAAAGGTTTCACATCCTAAGAGTATGAAAGAGCAAATTTAAGCAAAACTTTCTCCATGAAACAGATAAAATAGTGAGACGAGATAGCCAAAGCATATTATATTAAATTAGTTAGGATACATCTAGCCAAGATTAAAGAGAAGTGATTAAAGTCTACACAATGATGAAGAAGGGACAGGACTTTGAGGTATGTGTTGAAGGACTATGTTAATTGGCCCAAGTCTGTAGGGTTGTCAAATTTGGTTGGGCATATTCCTAGAGGTTTCATCACACAGCATAATCTTTAATTGAAGATTCACCTATAATTCCTAGAAACTTCAGGACAATCCTGGAGGACTGGTAATCTTGCCAAAGTGGCTGTTTTTCCTTCCCCATACTTTTTTACTTTATGGGCTCTGGATCAGGCCTTTAGTATATATGTGTGCCATATCCAGATTCAAAATGCTCACAGGGATACTCTAACACAGGTAGTCATTAGTATGAAATATTACTGCTCATGAAAAATGCTATTTTAACACCCATCAGGATTTAAGGCCCTAATTCTGGAAAGTGTTTGTGCACACTGTGAGTAGTCTCACTCAAGACAATAACACTCTTCAGTATGCATACAATTAAGAATGCATGTAAGTCTTTGGAGTATGGGACCAATTATCAACTTATATTCATAGAAAATGGCTAGATACAGGAACAATGTAAGCTTTCCCATACATCCCTAACAATACCATCTTTCCTAATACAAATGGACTACCTTTAATAGAGTTTAATTCTGACCTCTCTTCTAAAATTAGCAATGGTATCAAATACAGTTCTGGTGGTGACCAGCAATTTCACTATCTCTTCTGTAAGATGTTGCATTCACCAAAGCAGAAAAACCAAGTTGATATTTACAAAAAGTGTGCTTGGAATTTGATCCCATAGATTAGGTAGGTTTTATATTTATTGTATTTATGGCTAAGGCATTTTATTAATATACTACCTGATTACTCTCTGGTTCTGATTTTTTAGCTTGGACTTAGCCTAGCTTCCGCTAATTGGAGGGGGAAAATGGAACTCTCACAATTAAATGTGGTCTGGTCACATTGTAATGGGTGTTACCAGAAGGCCTACACATCTTAGTAGTGGACCAAGGCACAACTACACCGGATGCTGTAGAGACTGTGTATGGAGATTTCCAAACAACTGTGACGGCCAGCATGGGAGACAATGTGAAAGTCCCTGATTGCAACTTTAACAAGCAGGCAATGGAGGCTGCTGTGATGGCTGATGGGAGACCAGAGTTAATAGCTTGATAGTGAATGATAGATGATACATAGGGTGAAGGCAGGCAATGAAAGGCCTTGAAAGCGAAAACAAGCAACTTATGTTTGCTGTGATAAAGAAGGGTGTCTTAATGGTTGGTTGCAAAGAGGAGTGACATTATCAAAGCAACAGGGTAAGAAAATGATAGCAGCAACATGAATGGATGGGGCGAGGGCAAGACTGCATTTTTCAAGGTCACATAGAAGGATATTGCTGCAACAGGGACATGAGATGAGAGACTGGATGAGATTTTTAGTTATGTAAATGACAAAAAAGGACTGTTAGAGATGTTTTGTAGAGAGAATTGATAAGATTTAGATGTGGCTTGGCTGCGAGAACCGAGGAAGAAATCTAAGTCATAGATGACTCCCTGATTATGGGATGAGTAATAGATAGTGGTAGTGTTGTCCATAGCATTCAAGAAACAAGTAGCAGAGAAACCTGGGAGAGGGGAGTTCTGTTTCAGCCATGCTGAGCCTAAGCTGCAGGGCAATTAAATAATTAGAGAGATAGAAGAATAACTAAGGGTATGTCTACACTTTCCCCCTAGTTTGAACTAGGGAGGCAAATGAAGCATTGCACGAGGAGTAACAGTTAATTCGAGGGAAGGGTTTTGGATCGACTACCACGTCTACACGCGGCGAGTTAATTTGGGCTACTGGCTTTTTAAAATGGCGACCAGATGCAAATATGCTAATCAAGCACAGGATATTTAAATCCCATGCTTCATTAACAACTTCAGTATGCTTCATTTGCCTCCCTAGTTCGAACTAGGGGGCAAGTGTAGACATACCCTCAGAGAGGATAGGGGTCACAGAAGCAGAGGGAGGACAAGAGCATAGCAGACAGCATGATAGGTAGCAGATAGGCCATGGATGATGAGGAAGGAGTAGTGGTTCTGTCCTTTGGCCAGGAAGAGGTCACAAGAGATTTGGCAAGAGCAGATTCAGTGCAGTACAAGAGGCAGAAGCCAAATCAGAGGGTATGTCTACACTACAGCGCTAATTCAAACTAAGCTAATTCGAACTAACGCGTCTAGAACTAAAAACTAGTTCGAATTAGCGTTTTGCTAATTCGAACTAGCATGTCCACATTAAGTGGACCCTGAACCGGGCTTAAGGATGGCCGGAAGCAGTGCCGGCAGGGCATCAGAGGAGGACTTAGACCGTGGAGATGCTGTGTCAGGCTAGCCGAGGGCAGCGCTTAAAGGGTCCCGACCTCCACCCCGGACAGACAGTTCTTAGGGGTGCCCCGCTTGCAAACCAGTCCTGGCTTGGAGTGCCCTGAGTGCCCACACTGGGCACATCACAGCACTCGGCCATCAGACTGGCTGCACTTGCCGCAGGCTGCCATCTGGGGAGAGAGGGCAATTGGGGGGCTGCAGGAGAGCTTCCACCCCCAGAAGTCCACAGAGCCAGCCCAGTCCTCCCCATCGAGGGCTCATACCCCATTCCTCCCTCACCTCCGTCCACTTACCCTTCCCTAGCACCTTTTCTTGATGTACAAAATAAAGGACAATTGTGTTAAAAAATGGAATCTGTCTTTATTGAACAAAACTGGGGGAGACTGGGAAAAGGAGGTGGGAGAGGGGAAGAGAGAGGCTGGGAGAGGAGAGGGCAACTACAATGATCAGGGGTTGGGAACAGGTCCCATATGAAGAGAGGCTAAAGAGACTGGGACTTCTCAGCTTAGAAAAGAGGAGACGGAGGGGGGACAGGATAGAGGTCTATGAAAGCAGGAGTGGGGTGGAGAGGGTGCATAAGTTCTTCATTAGTTCCCATAATAGAAGGACTAGAGGACACCAAAGGAAAGGAATGGGTAGCAGGCTTCAAACTAGTAACAGAAAGTTGTTCTTCACAAAGCAAAGAGTCAACCTGTGGAACTCCTTGCTGCAGGAGGCTGTGAAGGCTAGAACTGGAACAGAGTTTAAAGGGACATGAGATCAAGTCATGGAGGTTGGGTCCATGGAGTGGTATTAGCCAGGGGGTAGGAGTGGTGTCCCTGCCCAAGGTTTGTGGAAGGCTGGAGAGGGATGGCACGAGACAAATGGCTTGGTCACTGTCTTCGGTCCATCCCCTCCAAAGTCCTTAGGGTTGGCCGCTGTCGGCAGACAGGCTACTGGGCTAGATGGACCTTTGGTCTGACCCAGGATGGCCATTGTAAGCTCAGGGCTCAGGGTCGGGGGTCTCAGTGGACCCCCTTGATTTTCATGCACACCTGCTCCTGGGTGGCCAGGCTGGCAGCTCTTGTGCCCTAGACGGCCACTTTCCTGTGCCTAGTGTGGAGATCGTGGACCTTTAAGGGGGCCGGGGCCGGGAGGGGGGCAATAGAGTTTCCCTGGTGTTGGCCAGAGTGGCCACCAGGGAAAGCTGGGGAGGGCTAGCCTCCCACTAGTTCGAATTAAGGGGCTACACACCCCTTAATTCGAACTAGCTAGTTCGAACTAGGCTTAATCCTCGTAAAATGAGGATTACCTAGTTCGAACTAAGCGCTCCGCTAGTTCGAATTAAGTTTGAACTAGAGGAGCGCTAGTGTAATGCCTATGAAAGTTAGTTCGAACTAACATCCGTTAGTTCGAACTAACTCTGTAGTGTAGACATACCCAGAGAGGGACTACAGTAGAATTGGAGGAAAGGAACTCCAGAAAAGGATTAACAGCACATGTGATAAACTTACAGATGAAAAGGGAAAGAATGATGGGGCAAACAGCAGGATTTTTTTAAGATGGAAGAGACTAAAGCATGTTCTTATTGCAAAGAGAAAGAACCAAAGGAGTGTGGGAGGTTAAAGAGAAGAGTAAGGGAGAGGATAAGAGTGGACCCAAAGGGAAATCAGGATATGGGAGGGGATGAGTAGGTCAAATAATGGGTTAAAGGAGGAATGCTGATGAGAAATATCTGCATCTTTGATAGGGAAGAAGGAGATGAGAGCTGAATAGAAGAGAAACCACGTTGAGAGGATGAAGAGGGTCACATAATTTGTCAATTTTCTCTTGGAAGACATAGGGTGAGATCCTATATGGAGAAAGCAACAGAGGCAAGAGGTGCTTAGAGAAATGAGTCAAAGGCAGTTGGGATAGCAGGTGTGATATTCAATGAAGTTAGAGTCTGAGTTGTTTATCAAGAAAGATGGCAGAACTGAAGGTGGAGAAAATGAATTTGGAGTAGAGGAAGTTAGCCTGGTCTCAGAAATTCCACCTGAGATGCTCAACAGTGTGAGACCAGGCATTGAGGAAGAAGATGAAGGGGATGAATTTAGAGTTGTAAGGGTGATTTGCACTTAGGGGTGGGTTAAGAATCCAGAGAGGAATACAGTGAAGTTGTAGATACTATTAATTATGAACATAATTCCACCAATTTTGATGTCTAACTACCTCAACTGCAGATGCTAAATGGTAGTTAGGAATGTAAACAAATGTAGCATTGGTGTTAGTTTTGGAGGCTGGGTTGAAGCTTGGTTAAAATTAATGGCTAAATAACTAGAGTTCCTCAAGGTTATGGGTAAAATGCCCAAGTGATTTAATAGGACAGGATTCAAAGTCACTTGCGAACTTTTGAGACTCTTTTTCTAAATTATTAAATATAGGGTAAGTCTTATGGAGACACACCACAGCCCCAAATTATATAATTAATATTTATCCCTAAGAAATCTTAGATAAACTTTGAAATGGTATCTAATCAAACAGGTTGCAGCTTTCATTTATTCGTTTAGCTCTGCCTGCTGAATTTCTGCATAAAATCAGAGCAAATGGTCACTACAAATGCGATGGGATTTCCCAAACATGCTAAATTTAGAAACAGCAAACATTTTTCAACTTTGTTACACTCACTTCTAAACATTGCTTAAAAAGATCAAAAAAATATTTCAAGTATCCAACTTGTCTTGAACATTTACTTTTAAACATACTTGAATTAACAACCTCCTTGCATTTAGAATCATAGAGTCCAATCCTCTGCTAAAATCAGGACCAATCCCAAGTAGGGTTTGCCAAGACAGGACTTAAAAGCCTCTGTGGATGGAGATTCCACCACCTGTCTAGATAACCCATTCTAGTGCTTCACTACCCTCCTAGTAAAATAGTTTTTTCCCCTAATATCCAAACTAGGCTTCCCCCACTGCTGTTTGTGACTGCTCCTCATCCTGTCATTTGTCACCACTGGTAAAAGCTTATCTTCATCCTCTTCAGAACTCCCCTTCAGGTAGTTGAAGGCTGTTATCAAATCCCCTCTCACGCTTCTCTTCTATAAACTAAATAAGCCCTAGTCTCCCAGTCTCTCTTCATAACTTTTGTGCTCCAGCCCCCTAATCATTTTGTTGCCCTCTGCTGGAGTCTCTCCAATGCATCCACGTGCTTTCTATAACAGGGGTACTAGAATTGTATGCAATACACCAGTTGTGGCCTAATCAGTGCCAAATAGAGGAGAATAATCACTTCCCTAGATCTGCTGGAAATGTTCCTTCTAATGCTCCCTAATATGTCATTAGCCTTCTTGGGTACAAGGGCACACTCCTGATTCATATCCAGCTTCTCATCTACCGTAATCCCTGGGTCCTTTTCTTCAGACCTGCTGCTTACTAAGTCAGTTCCTGGCCTGTAGCAATACCTGGGATTCTTCTGTCCCAAGTGCATGACTCTGCACTTGTTCTTGATGAACATCAGATTTCTTTTGACCCAATCTTCCAATTTGTCTAGGTCACTCTGGACCCTATTCCTACCATCAAGCATATCTACCTTTTCCTCTAACCTAGCGTCATCTGTGAACTTGCAGAGGGTGCAATCTATCCCCTTATCCAGGTCATTAATAAAGATGTTGAAAAAACTGGTCCTATAACTGACTCTTGGGGCACTCCATTTGATACCAACTGCCAACCGGACATCAAGGCATTGATCCCACCTTACAGTCCATGTATCCAATCCGTACTTCTTTAACTTGCTAGCAAGAATTCTGTGGGAGACCATATCAAAAGCTTTGCTAAAGTCAAGGTATATCACATCCAGCGCCTTCCCCACATCCACAAGGCCAGTTACCTCATCATAGAAGGCAATCAGGTTGGTCAGTCATGACTTGGTGAGTCCATGTTGACTAATCCTGATGACTTTCTGCACTTCCAAGTGCTTTAAAATGGATTCCTTGAGGATCCCCGCCATGATTTTTCTGGGTACTGAGGTGAAGCTGACGGGTCTGTACTTCCCCAAGTTCTCCTTTTTCCCTTTTTAATATATGAACTCACTTAGGATTAAGCCCTGCAAGCTTATGATTGTCAGTTCTTTCTGATTTACACAGCACCCACAACAAAGATTTTGCAATCAGATTTAGTTAATTCTTTTGATGAAGCATGCCCCAGCAGAGACTCCTGTTATTTTTCCCAGCAACTGAACTGGGAGGTCACAGCTAAGTGTTTGCACTTCTGCCTACCTGATTACTTGCAAAAATGCTGAGTGAAGAGAGGTGCTCAAGAATGCCCTTTCCAGACAAGCTTTATTTCTCTCTGCTTTTCAGTGTATCAGAGATGTTTAGAAAGGTTTCTTGTTAATTAAAAGAATACTTTATTAATGAATCTGACTCGCTCAATTTAGAATAATTCTATGTAATAATGTGCATATGCAGGAACTGTTAAAATGCTCTAGTTAAAATGTGTTTTAACATTAGTACGAGGTTCATATCACTCTGCTTTCTCTTATTGCAAATTCTCTGACATGATGTCACAGAATTAAGAGGTAGAAGAGCACATTGCATGAAAATAAGAGCCGGTAGAACCAAGAAAAGAGCAGAAATAACTCAGAATAGGAAAAGAGAAGAGAAACAGCTATGCCAACATCTCCTCCCATTTTTCTTCATATTTACAGGATTTTGTAAAGAAAATGTGGTATTAGATATCTTTTTATTGAAAAAACAGTCTAGTTACAGTTTTGTACTTGATCTACTATCTAAAAGCTACAAAAAAATCAATTTTTTTTCCTTCAAGGTTTCATATTCTTAACTTGTTGCATGTACACTGGAGAGAAGCCATGTACAGTGAAAGCTTTATTATCTGGCACTTTATTAACTAGAAAACTTGATTAACCAGCATTGCCCTCTGCCACAATACCCCCATGTCTTCAGGCACACATTCTTGACTTCCGCCTTCCAAGCCCGATGGCTTAACGCTTCCGACAGCTGTGGGGCTTCTGACAGCCACAGTACTGACTGATGACATCATCATCAGGTGCCTCTTTCCCCTCATCCAGCCTCACTGTCTGATGATGTCATCATCAAGCACCTCCTTTCTCTTTTTGCATGCCTTGAGTTCCCATAAGCCAAATACACCAGAGGGTTCTGGGGCAACTGGCCCACTCTTTTGCCTGCTGTTTCCCTTCTCTCTGTGGCTTAGAAGGAAGGGGAAGAGTTGCTAGGTATTTCCAAAGGTGTGGGGTTTGGTTGCCATAGTTTCTTTTAAGTAGGAAGTGGAAGCAGAACAATAATCTATGTTATTATATTCAATTAACCAACAACCCCCATCCCATATGAGTGCCAGATAACACAGCTTTCACTGTATAAACCTAAATAGTGATCAGATTCCGAAAGACTATTCTTTTGGTAATCACTGAGATCCAGAATTTGAAAACCTCAAATATATACAACTTGTTCAAAAAAGTCAGGAGTGTGCAAAGTTTACTTTTACAGTCTGACTTTCCGGGCATCTAGGTTATTGTTTCTATAGCTGTTGACACTGCCATTGATTTTTGTGAGTAAAAAGCAATCCTGACAGGCATGATTGGCTACTCCTCCTTTTGTGTCCATTCCTCTCTTTCTACCTGACACTTTATTTACCTTACAGCTCCTGTTGGCTGCCATTCACTGTTCTTGGCAAATGGAAGCTGCAGGAATCAGTGGCCCAGCCAGTGCCACAGAATTCAGCTATTTACAAAATACACAATATGCAGAGTAGAGCAGTGTGACAAAAACCAGCATTTTCCCCAGTATTGATTAAACAGACACTTTCCCTGAATGCATTTTACTGTCCTACAACATGCTTTTAAAATAGCAGTGAATGGAGATATTTTTGTTCTCTGACACTGTTCTCTCTTTTCATTGATGTGATCTGCAAAATGTCAATTGGTAGTGCCATTATAATTGTAGTGTTAATCACTGTTAATCATCTTTGTAAATCATCATTTGAATGTCTATAAATTAATAGACCCATCAAGTTTTTTTTTCATATTATGTAATTTAAATATTTATTTTTAATGGGGGAGGTGAACAGAAACTCAGTTCAAACACAATCAGTTTTTAGAAAATTACGATGAAAGATAACAAGGTTGTCAAAACCTCAATACAATTCTGCTAATTTTTCAGTTATTTTAAAATCCCACCATAAAATAGAATACAAGTGGTATAAGGGGAAAATAGGGAAAGTTCTTTTCCAGCTGGAAAATGAACTTAAATCCAGTAAGAGTTATGTAACTTCTCTGGCTAACAAGATAGCCTGCAAAGTGCAATCTTGAAACATTAGAAATTTAATTAGCAAAGAGTTCAGTTTTATCATTATGTCTCCGGAGCCATCACCCATGAGATAAGATGTTGCTATATGAGTGTTTATAATTTTGATAGACTGTTTCATAAGGAAGAGCAACTAAAAACATTTCATTGTAAATTCAGTAGTCACCCCAATAACAAGACTGCATTTTGCTTTTCTTCCTAACTTCATTGAACCTTAACAGCACTGATCCTGCCCCATAGTTCACTATAATTTACAAAACAATTTTGTAATGGGGCGGCACTAACCTCTCATAAGTGCCTCCTCTGATCTTATTTGTGTTCCTCTTTCTCATTTGAAGCCTCCTGGGCAACTCAGACCTCCAACTGAATCACACCACCCATGTACACAAACAACCCTTTCCAGGATACACCTTTCACAGGGGCCCATCTCGGTGGTTGGTGTAGTCTCCTGACTAGGGAAGTGAATGGGTAACTGGTTAACTGGTTGCCCAGTATGTTATGCTTATAAGAAGCACACAGGATATTTATAGGGGAAATGTCATAGGCCATGTTTATTAAGAATATAATAGTAAAGTAGCTAGCATATGTTTACATAGACATACACACACTTACACACAGACACCCACCAGTTTTACCAACATTGTTATAGTTACTAGTTTGTTGTTTTTATTAACCTACTGGCCATGTAGGCTGAATGAGGAGCGGGTTTTTATTAGTTTGGACCAAAGCTTTAGTTTTGCCAGAATGGGACCCAGAGAGCCATGGCAAAGCAGTCTTTTTTATAACAGTCTTTTTAATAAGGATTAGTAAGTTTTACACTGTTATGCTGTAATTAACTGCCATTGATGAGTGCTTGTTTTTTACTACAGCAATTCTGTATTAATCAATAGGTGCTTACGTTATTTTTAGAGTTGTTAATTTTCCCTTTATTTTCATTTTGATAGGATTATACAGCAATTTTCGGTGCCTTTACATTTGTTTTTGGATTTTTTTTCACTGGTAAGATACACTGAGGCACATTACATTGCATAAAGCTACATTTTAGCTACATGTCTACAGGTAAGCATCAACTTTATTGGGTGATGCTTAATAGGTAACAATAAACTGGTTCCCTGGAAGCAGCCCCCAACCCACACATGGCCTGCCATGGGCAGAAGGCAGCTCCAGCACTGCTGTACCCCCACATGGGGCCAGGAGCCAGCAGCCCACCCCGCATGTGGCTGGCCACTGAAGCCAGGAGCCAGCAGCCCCATGGGCTGAGGGCCGCTCCAAACAGGCTAAAGTAGAACCACACCTGGGATACTGCTTAGTTGGTTAGCCAGTTAAATGTAAACCTAACATTTAACCAATTAACTGATTAAATCAGGATTTTACATCCCTATTTCCCACTATGAATGAGAGTAGTATCCCCAGGGCTTCCCTTCCTGGCAACATCTTTCCCTTCACTTCAGGACTTTCTTTCCAAGTTCTAACATAGGCCACAGGGAGCTGTCCATGGTGCTGCTACTCTCTCAGCCAACTCCTCACCCTGTGTTCATTCCTTAAGGTTCACGTTGCAACTAACTACTGCTCTTCAGCTCCTTTTACAAGGCCTTGCTGGCCCTCAATTGTCCACTACCTCTGCTACCACTCTAGCCTGCTTGGAGGACTTCTCTATAATCTCTCAGGGCAGAGTTTGGCAAGACCACAGGCCTCCAGGCTTGGTCTACCCGTTCACAAATGGGAATTCCAATAAAAGTGTTCTACAGAGGAGAAGCTATTGCTCCACTTGTGTTGGGGACTATGCCTGAGTATCTGAATGGGTTTTAAATGCTAGTTTGAAATTCCCAATTTAAAATAACAGTGTTTAAATACAGTTTACTTGTCCTCTGTGAACAATGAGCCAAATTCTGCATTGATTTACACCTTGTATATTCCCACTGAGTCCAATGTGGTTGAGTCCAATGAAGTCAATGAATGTTTAAAATTCCCCTAGTTTAGACTTTAAAGTTAGCATAAGAATGGATTGTGGACATTGTAAAATTAATACAATCCATTCTCATACTAACTTTAAAATCTCAATGAGGAGGACACACTATTTATCTGTGTCACTTGAACTTGTTTAGAAGAATGTTTAAACCATGTTACCTGTACTGGATTTGTGAGCATAAGGCTTTGATCATTTTTTTAAAATCTTGATCACTATCTTCTGTAAAACAATGCATTCCAAAAATGAAAGTTCAATTTAATGACTTCAGTTACACTGGTGTAAAACTAATGTAAGGAAGTGGAAACTGAGATTGCATGCCAGACCTCTGGATGTGAAAAAACACTTCTACAAGGGACTACATAACTAGAATGTTAGGACTGACACACATGCAAAGCTTTTCTGAGGTGAAGCTGCCACAGTACTTAAAAATAATCCTTAGTCACTGAAGTACACATGGGTCCTGTCAGAGGCTCCCACAATACTAAGTATTGTAAAATACACAGAATACTATTCCAGTACTCTAACCCTGTAGTGATACCTCAATACAGTAAACATTTTATCTGAACCATATGTGCTAAGTCTATTAGGGGGTGGGAGGGAAGAAATATTCCATTACAGTGCATTACGGGGGGAAAGAAATATTTAAAAGCAGGTAGGTTTCAGCACATTCACAGAAGGGCCACTTTAGCTCTCTTAAATGAAAATGATTATACTCATTCCAAGAATGGTCAGCATGCTGTATGCATGGGTTCTAGATAACTAGAATTTTTCAGTGGTGTCAACACTGTAGTATCAGAGTTCCCTATAAATTCTGTCTATGTTTTACTATTTGTTTTCCAATAAGGCCTAAAGGTCTGAAATAAGATTGCCTATCTATTGCATTAAAAACTGCACAAACAAGTAATTTTTTCTACATGAGCAAAAAAGGTGCATCATTCAACTGAGTTTGCTCAATCACAGTTTGGCATTATTTAGACCATTTGAGTTTCTGGTAAGTAACTTTGTACCATTTTTCACAGCCTTTCTACAGGTTCTGTAAAGCTTCTGTTTCCCCTCCTCCCTCCTCTCACACACACAAGTGCACAAGGACAGAGTGAAGAGGTGCAGGTTAATGGGCAGATATGTCCTGAGAAGAGGCACAGCAGAAGAGGACAATCTGCTCCTAATAAGGATCAGTAGCAGCAGGGCCGGCCCACAACATTTTGGCATCTGAGGCAGGGAGCTCAAATGATGCCCCTATGCCACCTTTTCTCCTGCCTGCCTCTTATGTCTCTTGTGTCCTCCTTCCTCCAGCACAGCACTCCACCATCTCTGTGTATCTAGAGCAGAGAGAATACATATGCACCAGCAGCAGACACAATTTTCTACATGTTGGGTCCTAGTGGCGCCCCTCCCTCCCCCCACAGTCTGGCACCTGAGGCGGCCACCTCAGTTTGCCTCATGGTAAGGCCAGCCCTGAGTAGTAGATTATTCACCTTCTGGGTAAGCGGGAAATTAGGGAAGAAACTGTGCTATTAGTTGCTCGGGATTCTCCTGGGATGGTGTAGGTACTTGCTGCCCCTTACACAGGAGATGCAAGTCTCAGTCTTACCTTTGTATGAGAAGAGAGTAGCACATAATTCTGGTCATGTCCACCAGCCAGTGCACCCTTTCCTGGCTATGCAGGTGTAGCAGTCTCTTCAACTGGAATCACTTATCAATAGCTTCTCTGAACCCAATGCCTTGTGGCACTGTCTGCCAGTTTGTGGGTGATGCCAAGTTCTCCTTCAGCCCTGCTACACTTCAAGCTTACATTGACATGGCTACAGTGGTGAGTGGTGTGAAAAAATACACTCCCACAGCCAGCACAAATAAGACAATCTACCTGCCAGAATAAGGTGCAGATTGGAAGAATGCTTCCATTTACACAGCTATTGCTGTTTGGTGAGGTGCATTACCTACATTGCCCTTTGTCACTGTGGGAAGCACTTACACAATGGTGCTGCAGTGTTGTAGCTGTACCACGGATAATGCAGACATGGCCTCAGAATCTGACAGAAGCCCTTTCTGCTTGGTCTGCAGGCTTTTATCTCAGTTGATAGTCCATCCATTAGCTGAGCCCCCCTTAGTAACTGGAAGGATGGGGTTCATAAATCCCCTCACAGGGACGGACTTATATGCCTACCTTAGGCTATGTCTACAGTACCACCTATATCAGAAAAACTTATGTCACGGAGGGATGTGACTGTTCATCCACCGAGGACATACATTATGTTGATGTAAGTGCTAGTGTGCACAGCATTATGTTGGCAGGAAAGTTTATGTTGCTCATGGGGGTAGTTTTCTTATGCCAACGGGAGAGCTCTCTCCCATTAGCACAGAGCTTCTTCACTACATGCTCTGAATGCTGTGCCATTGCAGTGTTGTAAGTGTAGACATGGTCTAAATCTATAGGAGGATAGCCAGCCACACAGCAAAGGTACAGTTCTCCTTTGAAGGGAATGAAAGCTGAGACTACTAAACATGATGCGAGAGGTACTGAGTACTTCACAAGATAAGCTCCAAACATCAACAGAGAGAGGGCAGACAAAGAGTTTTACTCTGAATAGACACACACAGATATTATCAGTAAAGGAAAAGGCAATTAATTACCTATATTTGTGGAAGACCTAAGCTTTCCTGTGAATTACAGAAGTAGCGGAAAGAAAACAATCCACAATAGGGAGATCACAAATTAAAACCACAGAGCAGATACAAATGGGAAATGAAGGATGATGAAGGAATGTGATATCAAGGAAGATCAGACTCTTTAGGAAGATCAGAAGTGAAACAAGTGGGGATCTGGAAGGTATTTTTCAATAAGAAGAGACCTAGGAAGCTCAGCAACCAACAATCAAACTGAGTCAAGCTCTGGAAGAAAGATTTTAGAACACAGAAACAGGAACTCTATACTTAAGAAGATTTGTGGCCAGATTTAAAAAAAAAAAAAAGGTACCATGCCATCAGAAATGATGTTGCAATCAGGATCCTAAAAAAGGTTGAGGTTTATCACCAATCATTCACCCTGAAACATGTCACCACCAAAAAATGATTTTGTATGATCAATGGGACTACACGATGTAGCAGGCTACTCAATATGAAGGTAACAGACTCAAGCTCAAAATGAGATTAAAATTTCAAAAAAAACTTAGTAAAAAGAACAAGTTTTTTACATGTATGGAAGCAAATTCTGCCCACTGCTTATTTACAATGTCACCTGAAAGTGAGAACAAGCCACTACTGGAAGTGGCGTAACAAGGTATTCTTACATGTCAGATATGCTAAACATTCGTATGCCTCTTCATGCTTCAGCTTGTTTGCTATAAAGGTTTACAATAGTTTGGCTTTGAGTGCAGTTATGTAAAAAAAAAAATTCTACATTTGTAAATTGTACTTTCAGGATAAACTGATTTCATTACACAACAGTAATATGAAGTGAAATGAGTATTATTTATCTTTTTACAGTGCAAATATTTGAAATAAAAAATATAGCATGAGCACTGTACACTTTGTATTCTATGTTGTAATTGATATCAATATATTTGAAAATACAGGGGAAAAAAACACATCCAAAATCATTTAAAATAATTTAATTTGATATTCTATTATTGTTTATCAATTCATTTAAAACTGTGATTATTCACGACTTTTAAAAAAATCTAGTCAATTTGTTCTTTAACTGCAATTAATTGACAGCCTTAGAAGAAATACACACAGTGGTTGAGGAACCTAGAAAATAGTTACGCTGAAAGTGACCTAAGGAAGATAATGGAGAGCAGATTAGATAGAGGAAGTTTATAATGTGACAGCAGAAAATCCCAATGCAATTGCAGCTGCATACGCAGAAGTGCTGTGTGACATAACAGGGACATAACAGTACCTCTTTCTATTGTTCTGGAACAGCTGCATTTAGAATATCGCATATAGTTATTTCCTTACTGCAAAGACTGGAAAAATTGAAGAAATTTCAGAGAAGAATGAAAATGGTTAGAGACTGAGGCTTGTGAAGTATGAGGATTTTAAAATAATTAAATATTCATGTCTTGTCCAAAGTTGTTAATAGAGAGGGAGAAAAATATAAAATATTAGAAGGGTATAAATATCAAGTCTGAAGAGTAATTATTTAAATGAGTACTAAGCGTTTAATAAGGAATATTATTATTTTAATATTATTATATGATGGTACCAATGAGCCAACTGACAACATGACACCACTATACAAGTAGCAAAAATAGTACCTACTCCAAGGAGCTTACAATCTAAGTAGACAACACAAACCAAGAGTAAGGGAAAGGATACAACACATCAGCATAGTCAACAATGGGATGTTCTGCAAGTGTCATGTTAGAGATGATAGTGGTCATCCCTGCACATCTGGCTGACATGGGGCCTAAGTAGGATCCTACCTCCACCTTCAGCTGGTACTGCATATGTGCTGAGGTGGCTTCTTGGGTTTGCTCTGACCAATTTGATTTACTCTGATCACCCAAAGTAAGATCTATTAGACTGGATTAGTCTCCCATGAGAAGCAGTGAAATGCTAGACTTGAAACCTATATTTAACAAAATCCCATTGCAATAGGGCACTAACTTGTGTTTTCAGAAAGGTGAGTTATCTGATCCAGTCTTTCCCATCTTTTACTTTATATAGGGGATAGTCAAGGATAATTTATCTGAATCCCCTCATAAGCGAGGTGTTATACGTACAGCTGGCAAAAAAAAATTCTAACATTTTTCAAAACAAAGAGTTATGGGAGTGGGGTTGTTTTTGTTTGTTTATTTTGCCTTTTTACAAATAAAAAAAACAGGAAAAAAATTTCAGTTTTGAACTATTCCAGTCATAAGGAGAAAGTCAGCACATTGACAGAGTATGAACTTTAGATACATATACAAACCCCTTTTTTTCTTTCTCCAGTCATGCAGCACTCAAAAGTTTTACAAATATCTGAATAATCAGGTCTTATAATGCCTTGAAGGTAGAACAGGAGATGTTTCATTGGCTAGAAATTATTATTGATAGTATGGGTTTATTCTCCTGTTGCTGGACATATGAAATTTTCATTGATGTTAGTGTAGGAGTGACCCTTTTCTGTACATACAGGCTTTATACATTAAAGTCTTGGTAGGAATGCTGACAACATGAGAGTTTGCCAACATTCTGTGTATTCTTCTATCCAATATTGTTCCCCAAAAATAGTCTATCCGTATTTATGAAACAACCCTAGCTCATTAGTTCCCATGTATTAGTTAAAAATGATTAAAGTGATTAACATAATTTCTACAAACATAAAAAATATTATAACTGGTTGTCCCAGCTATATGTTAAAAACTGAACCTTATTCTTTTCCAGAATTACACAAATCCAAGCAAGAAAATCATCCTGCGAACACTCGCTCACAAATGTCAACATTTCCCCTACTGGGGAGAATTAACACAGACGTATACACTACTTAAATATCAATAAAGTCCTGTTTTGAGGCCTTAAGTATTGCATATTCCTTTTGCTAGTCATTTACATAGGACTGAATTTTACCCATTGTTAAACTCTACTCATGGGAGTAGACTCATTTAGGTTAATGATGATTATATGATGCAAAATCTAAAAACAACAATGATATTTAGTTGATTAAAGATCACAGTTCAAGTACACACGATATGCAAATAACAGTGTTGACTCTTTGCTAGTTACAACACCTGTCTTGACATATGAGTTTCTTTCTATTCATTCAAACCAGCATATTAATTTTAACAAAAAAGCAAGTTACTTTTTCCTCAAAAAGCATATACATTGTGGTACTTTTGGCTCGTTCAAACAAACAGACTGCCTCATAACTTTTCAAAGGTTAAAATGTAAAATACTCTTCCACTGGACATCAGGTTGCCAACTCTCCAGGAACTGGAGTTTCCAGGAATTAAAGCTTAATCTTTAATTAATGATTATTTCATGTGATGAAAGCTCCAGAAATACATCCAGCCAAAATTGGCAACCTTGTTTGGGCCTGGCCCAATTTTCAAAAGAACTTGGTTTTGGAGTGACTTCAGGATTCCTGTTCTTAAATGAAACAGAGGCTGGGATCATTCTGAAAATTAATGTATCAGTCTGTGTATAGGTGTGGCTAGAACATTATCTCATGTACTGACTACAACCATTGTCAACAATTAAACAGGAGGACAGAAAAAAACTTCAATTTGGAAAATGGGGTGGGAGACTAATTGGTAATATTGGTCCAGATCCTGGCCCATGCTATGGCCCCTTTACATAGTTCTGGCGAGGGACTAACATCTTGGGGGACTGCTACAAACTGGAATAGTTTAGCTCACTTCTAAATTGGTTTTGAATGATACAGGGGTGATAGCACTCTTGAGCAGTCCTTGAGATTGGGGGGTGTAAACTATGCACAGAGACATTTTTGTTCTCCTCTCTCCTCACTTTAGAGCTCAGATACAGGGGAAGAGTTAGCCTTTAACTCCTGAAAAGGACCAAAGTTTTACGAATTTCTGGTCTTTTTGCCCAAACAGTGTTATTGTTTCTTCATGATGACCAGTGAGACAGGCTTGACCACAACGCAAAAGAACACTTTTAGCATCTTTGAAAGTGGCTGCATAATCAGTCTGCATGTTTCTCCAACACATTAGTCTTTCCCATTTGGGGACTCATATTTAGCCATGGGATTGAGTCACAAGCAGAGTCAATTTGTATTTGTGGTTTCCCTCTATCAAGATTCAATAGTAAATCTTTGTTTACCTCACAAATTCTCCTCATAACGTGGTACATTTAGCGTTTGCTACACAGACATGACCCAGCAGTAAAATAGTAGCTAACATTAGATACTGTACACTGATAACTAACATATATTGAAAGTTTGTTATAATAACCTATTTTTCTAAAGAACATTTAAAATTATGTTGCTGAATCAACATTGGATGTTGTCACATTTTCAAGAAAAAACTTTTTGTTTATAATAATCTCTCAATTTCTGGGCAGTAGTTTAGTAGAAGTTCACATTTTCAATAAATATATAATATGGTTTGTGTACTCCTCTGTGGAAAAGTAAAAATTTCCCTGTGAGTATCATTATAAATCCTTACAACACACTGACATGATCTGACAACATGAAGCAATTCTACAAGATAAATGATGTTACAAATCCAGCAAGGGCATCTACTCCAAAATTCTAGTATTGTTCCCAGTAGCAGAGCCATCCATAGGCAGTACATTTCTGGAATGTCACCAAAACCAGTGCGCCCATGGCTTCCAGTATCACAGATAACAATGACTTTACATATTGGTCATCTAAAATCTCTCTCAGTCTATAGCATGCAAATAAGAGAAGTTTCCCCAGTCATTTTAGACTCACAACAATTTGTCTCCTCTCCAAACTAAGAGATGATTGTAGCCTATTTTTAAATAGGACTTTATTATGGAAGGTATCAAATCTAGACCTTAACAACATCCTATTCAAATATCAACTCATTGATCTTGCTTGCTTTTATCGAAGTACCTGTACAACAACATTTAAAAGCTTCAGAGGTGTAGCCAAGTTAGTCTGTAATAGGAAAAACTTAAAAAGCAACAAATAGACTAGTAGCACATTAAAGACTAACAAAACATATAGATAGTATCATGATCTTTCGTGGGTGCAACCCACTTCTTCATATGACTGGAGTATTAGAAGTCCAGATCCAAGAATAAATAAGGGAAAGGGGGTTAAAAAGGGGGGGGGGAGAAAAAAGGAGGAGAAAAGAAAAAGAGAGAGAGAGAAAGACAGTTGGGAAAAGGCCAGACCTTGCCTACAGACAACCCCCTAACCTCAAACAAATTCTTTCCAGTAACCAAGCAACACACCTCCATCATAATCATCCAGGAACCCAGTTCTGCAATCAGCTCTGGTGCCAAAACTGCACTAGTGATTTCATCACTGGACCCAACCACATCAGCCACCAAATCGGAGGCTCATTTAACTGCACATCCACTAATGTGATCTAGGCCATCAAATGTCAACAATGCCCCTCTGCCATTTATATTGGCCAAACTGGACAAGCTCTATGGGAAAGAATTAATGGACACAAATCAGCTATCCAAAAAGGCAACAAACACAAACCTGTTGGAGAACACTTTAATCTGCCTGGACACTCATTAATGGGTCTCCAAGTCACCGTATTGCTTCAGGCCAATTCCACAAGCTAAATACACAGGGAAGGATTGGATCTTAACTTCAATCACAAGTTTAATTCTTAGGCAAATGGTATGAACAGGGACATCGCCTGGCTCACACACTATCTTCCACATCCTAATGACTTAACCAACCAACCAACCAACGGAGGTGCTAATTGTTCTTATCAGCCTCTTGAAACTATTTGAACCATCTACTCACTCTCTCTTTTTTCTTTCCCCCTCCTTTTTTCTCTTCTCCCCCTCCCCCTTCCCTTATTTATTCTTGAATCTGGACTTCTAATACTCCAGTCATCTGAAAAAATTAAAAGGTTCAGGGTACAATTTTAATTTCAGCAATGATTTTACACTATTTGCAGGAGAGCTCAGATGATTTTTTTTTAAATAAATGAATCAAACATAAAAAGACTTTAAAAATCATAGTAATATTCTTTATTCTTGCATAGTTTGAAATCAATACAGAAACCATATCTGCCTCTTATTTGACTAACAAGTAAAATATATGTCCCAGAATGATGGATCTGATAAAATAATACTACTGTATTTTGATTTGTTTAAGGTGGCAGAAAAAGACAGAATATTCCTGTTATAGCAATTTATGGATGCACTGTTTATTCATCACTTTGCATTCAGAGATGTATGTTTGGAAAGAATGACAAGAGATATAATATGCATAATTTATTTTTAGACTGAATCCAGGTATGAGCTGTGACTACTGCAAGGCAGGATCTCCAATAATTGCTTTGCATTGGTTTTCTAGAAGTTAAAAGACTGATAAAATTAGCTAAAGTCCTGCATGATTGTTCTACAGAACCAACAAGCCTGGATCCTAACAGGATCAGAAATTTTGAATTGTTTTCAAACTGTATGGCCAGGTTTAGATGCAAGCAAACATCAGTGAGGGAGTTACAGCCACCACTAATTTATTACCTACTAAGATCCCAATCTCCAGTCAGAATCTTACCTTTATACTGTCATACAGAGAAATAATATATTTGGTTTTATTTTTGCAAGCTAATAACTTTCAGGATATAGTATTGCATATTCCATATACAGAGCTAACCCAACCCTTTCTCCAAGCCCAACAGAAGTTCCTCAGTTAGGAGACCCAAAGATGTTCATCTGCATCAGGTGAGTGGGGATGATGAAAGGGGAACTGCACTAGAGGTCTGCAACCTCTGTGGGGTGGAGCTCATGACTGAGTGGCAGCATGAAGGGTTTATCCAAGAAATCTACATCTACATGGATTTATCTGTCTTCTCTCCCAAGAGCCCAGAGAAGTTATTTTAGCCTTTGGATTAGAGAACTCTCCACTGAACAGTTCTGCATTCACTGGGGTTTGAAAAAGGCCTTGGAGATCTCTGTTGACCATGCACCCTGGGGTACTTGTGCTACAAAATGAGCTGTGGATTTAGCACTTTAAGAGAATCTGACACCTCATATAATATTCTATCAACATGCATTCTTCCACTTTTAAAACTTCACTGGTTTTTTCTACTTTTTTTATTACGAAAGCCAAAAGGACTATTTATATATATAAAAAAACCAGTATTTGTTTCCTAAAAGTTCATCTCTTCCTGCTGCTTATTCCCTGCTGATTATAAAGTCATTATCACTTGTTTGTGACAATTTCCACAGCAACCATAGTGATCTCACAGAGGGCTATGACTTCAGGTGGAAAATAAGCAACATAAATCCATGCAAGTGTCACTTTTTACAAATGAAAACAGGGATGCAGAAAGAAGAAAATGTTATATGTGGAACAAGAGGGTCTAATCAGAAAAATATTCAAAGTTTTGCACAAGGCATTACTGGATCTTTCTTATAATAAACATGTCAATGCAGAAAAGACAGCTTCCAGCTGAGCACCATGCTCTCAACACCCATAATTCACACTGAGTAGCAGATGTTAAATGAGAAATCCATTAAGGCCAATTAGATTTTCCAGAAGGTATAGTAATAGTATGTGAAGGCAATCCCCTGTTACACAACAGCACCAAGGGGAAAAAAGGAGTCAAATAGCTCTAAACGTGAAGTCATATTCATTGTCTGAGAAAGTGACCAACCAACAGGAGGGTCTCTGTACTGAGTTGCCTGCAATCATTTCAAGTTAAAAAAAATCCACCCTCTTTTGCCTGCTCTTTCAACATGTATAAAACACTTTTGTGGGATGTGATGGGTTGTCTATGGCCATGCTATACAACACTGAAGGGTTTAAGAAGGTAGCCAGGAAGACAATTAACTTCACAGGCTGCACATGGAGGAGAAGCCAGGGAGCATGGAACTATTTGAAAGCAGGATTAGCTGTGTAAATACAGATGTGGGCTGTATTAAGGCAAGTAGCTGCCAGCAGATGGGGGCTGCGAAGAAAAGCCCGCCCCTTCCTGGCAAGAGAATTAGGTGTGGGAAAAAGGACTGAGGGGAAGAGGGCTAAGATGAGGCTCCCTGGACTTAAACCCAGCACAGAGTGGGCCTAGATTCCCTGTCAGACGCTGAAGGAGCAGGAACATGGGGCAGTGTAAGAGAAGACTGCCTAGGACTTGAGGGCTATGTCTACACTCGCGGCTTCTTGTGGCAGAAATATGCAAATGAGGCTAAGCGTGGAATATCGCCGAGCCTCATTTGCATACCTAATGAGCCACCATTTTTTTTCAGAAGAGGCTCTTGCACAAGAAGGAGCATCTACACTGCCCCTTCTTGCGCAAGAAAAACCCTCTTGCGCAATGTCGTTACACCTATTACTTTTCAGGAAGAATGGCATTGCGCAAGAGGGTTTTTCTTGCACAAGAAGGGGTAGTGTAGATGCTCCTTCTTGCACAAGAGCCTCTTCTGAAAAAAAAATGGTGGCTCATTAGGTATGCAAATGAGGCTCAGCAATATTCCACGCTTAGCATCCTTTGCATATTAATGGTGCAAGAAGCCGTGAGTGTAGACATAGCCTAAGGGTAAAGTGACTTTGTTCTCTCAGAGATAACAAAGGGGGAACATTAAGTGATCCAGCCAGAAGAGAGAACACTGTGGTTTGAGAAGCTGTAGGCCACAGGGAGAGACAAAACAATGGCATTCAAACCATGAAGGGGGCACTGATCTCAAGAGCTAATCCCCAGAGCAACCAGGGTTGGTGCCAGAACAGCAGTAAGTGGTACACCCCAGGAGATGAGACAACAGGAAGTGTAGCACAATTGTGATCATGTACTATGTATAACCAGACAATTAATCCATGCCTTTAGATAATCACTTGTAAGTATATTGCAGAGAAGGAACCATGGAGGCCCCTTTCTCTCTCCCTAACCTAACCCACTGTGTATGCATTGTCATACTTGGTACGCTGTGGTCACCTTGATGTCATCTGGGGCATGGAGGAGATAAGTAACTTCCCAGCATAAAACAGAATTTACCTTTCATGGAGGAACTGTATTCTAAAAATATCGTGGGCAGAGATGCAGTGCACCTCTCCTATGGTTGTATGTGCTTTGCACTGCCAACATGAATTAAAAGGTTGTAACTTATTTTTGATCATTAAACAGCAAAAAGGCTGTGTTTACATTGGCATGATTTTGCACAAAAGCACTTGCTTTTGCGCAAAAACATGCTGCCTGTCTACACTAGTGGGGAGTTCTTGTGCAAGAACACTGATGTTCTAATGTGTGAATCTAACAAAACATGTATGGTATCATGAGCTTTCAGATGAAGAAGTGGGCTTTGCCCATGAAAGCTCATGATACCATCTACATGTTTTGTTAGTCTTTAAAGTGCTACCAGACTATTTGTTGTTTTTTAAGTTTTTTCTGTTACAGACTAACTTGGCTACTCCTCTGAATTATTTTATTGATAATCATGAAGTCCTCTTGTGCCTTGAGGGCACAGCTCCACACTGAGAGTTCTGGGAAAAGCACTCAGTTAGCAGGCCCAACTCCTCCTCATCTTCCAACATCCATGCAGAAGTGTAGTTGTTGTGCCATTTCAAGAGACTCTCCACTCTTTTCTGTGTCCAGCCACATCAGCTAGTGGGTAAGGAGGGAATGAGACCATGGCACTGTAAGCTTCCCTCCCCCTTTGCAGACTCTAGTGCCAACAAATGCATTAGCTCTGAGTAATTTTTTTCATGCAGGGTGAGTAGCACAAAGGCAATGGTGAAAGGGACGGCCATTACCCCATTGCATACTTGTGCTTAAGCCAAACACAAGCTTGCCTTTACATTTCGAAAGCAAGGTAACCAATCAAACCGCTCTGTTTAGCAAAAGGTGTTAATTGTACCATCAATTTGAAATATAATTTCAAAAAATGGTTTTAAAGCAATTTCAGATAGCTCACTATGCCTTTGTCCCTCTGCCAGTTTCTGTGATTTTCACAATACTTTTTTCTTTCCCCTGTTACTGTGTGAAGGACCCACAAAACCACTAGGGAAAACTGTCTAATTATACAGAAAACCATAAAATTACTCTGAACAAAGTGCTGTCAAATACAAACAAAACAAACTGGGGGAAAAGAAGGAAAGCATTTTTCACTACTAATTTCTTTCAGCTGTAAACTGTAGGATCATTACATGTAACTTATCAACAGGTTGATAAAATTTTCAGACAGTAGGATAATTTTTAAGTTGGCAGTATAAATTGTTAAAATGTAATCATGTGTTCTACTTTTTAGAAATCTATAAAATGGAAAAAAATGTAGTAAATTATAATATCAAATTATCCCTCTTATAATTACACTGAAACCAATGGATTTGTACCAGGGATTAATTTGCCCAATGGTTTAAAACAGAGCATAGTTCTTTGAAGTAACATACATGTTCAGCATAACATAATCCAAAATAAAACGTTATAAAAATCACCTAAGAAAGCACTAAAATAATTTGGGAACAATAAATAATTCTGGATTAGACACTTGAGGAACAAATCCAATTCCCACCAGTATCAGAGGTAAACTTCTCTTGCTTTCAATGGGATAAGAGTTTGACCCTAAGGGAACACTTAGTTTCACCTAGGGGCTGATCCTGTAAGCCTGCCATGTATGGGATTCTCATGATGTATATGAGGTTTACAGAATTGAGCCCACAATTGACATCATTCAAAGATAATGTCACATTTTTAACTTAAAATAAAGATTACTTCTTTGTCATGAATATTTTAAGCCTGTAAATGTTTCAGGGAACAAAAACAGATCAAGAAAAATATGGATTAGTATACTTAATAGACCCATAATTTGTCTTTTTCAAATATTGGAATAAAATTGGAATACTTCATTGAACATTAATCTTTTAAAAATTACTATTAAATTAAGGCATATACACAAAATTATGTACTTGGAAAACTACTGAAAAAAGCAACTTTGGGTATTTTCAGCCAAAGTTTGGGTATTTATTTGGTTGATAATCATCTGAAATTTCTTTTATATTTAGGAGAATCTATGCATATCTCCTCCCAACACAAAACACACAGAGAGGGAGGAATTAATCATTAGAGTTTACAAAGACAATGAGAAAAGAGAAATAAAAGCTCTGCAAAAACTGTTTGTCTCCATAGTTTGTCATCAATAGCAGATGGATGGAAATATCACTTTAAAACTCACTGAGAGCTATCTTATTGAAAGCTGACCAGCAGCATGATGGAGCTGGCCATCTACATGACACACTGTAGTATAAATTATTACATTAATTTTCCTTCTGAGTGCAAGCTATTGACATCTATTCTTAACACTGTGCCCAGCTACAATTTTGCACACAAAACAGATTGCTTCATTTAGTCTTACTACAGGAGAAGTTGGGAGTGGTCATCTCTGCCTCCTAGTCTCACAGGCAAATGTTTTAGTAAAACATTCTCCCTCCCTGTGCTCAGAAAGCATGAAAGCACACAGAGCCAGGAGTAGCCAGTCAACGGACCGATTCTCTCTTCCACAGGCTTTAACTCGACCCTCCAACACATTAAAAAGGTTTCAGGCTTCTTTGAAAAAAAAACCCTCTGCCAAATGATTTGTTGTGTTCTATCCAGCTGTGTTTTCATTAGTCCAAATCACTCTCTAGTCATCGTCCTACATAGTGCACTTGATGCGATTTAAAGTGTGCAGTCTGACAGACAACGAACGTCTACATTTCATTTTGCCATTTCCAAAAGACCAGAAATCTGTCAGTATGCCACAGTACAGTATAAAAGAATGATTTAAGGGACTGTGTACATGCCATGGAGGATACCCTTTGGAAAGTTGATTCTCTCATAGTGGTTCAGCTCTATATCCTCCACTGAAACTGCGTCCAGATGGAGTCTGTTTACTTTGCACTTAATGAGAACTGAAGGAAATGTAGCGATGAAATATTAAAACTCTTCCTTGCTCCTAGTACGGCTGGTTTAATCTTTGTAAAGCCCAGCTTGAACAAAAAGGTGAAATCTTTAAGGTCAGACATCACTGCTCTCTCCCGAACACGTCTTTAACCAGAGAAAGGGATATAGGCAAGGCTGGTGGTTGTTACTCTGGACAGCTTTTGACTCGCGATAACTAATTTTTTGCAGATGAGTCAAAAACAACCTGAAATGCTGCGAATCCTAAGGGTTCTATAAAAGTTGAACCCCCCTCCACCTGACAAGCACCCGCCCTGCTATTAGCTAGCGGCTCTGTACTCTACTCTGAATCTTGCTCCCTACAAATTCCACCTTAAGCTCTTTTACATATGGTACAAATGCACAGACGACTGCGCTGAAAAGCTATAAGTTTTCATGAATGACTGAACCGAATGCACTGTGCGAGGAAGCAGCAATCCTCTGGGCATTTTGAAAGGGGATACAGCGTTGGATCTGAACAAATTAGAAGCAGAGGGAACACACGTTATTCTTCTAAAGGCACCTCAGTCAGAATTGCTTTGACTATAGGATATTTCACTTGGGGAGGGGGGCAGTTTCCTTGCTTTGTCTCCACAAAGTGAAAGCAGCGGCAAAAAGTAAGCGGGATTTGATCGGGAGTGGTGAAGGAGATCGGACAGGACAGTTAGTCCTTTTCCTGCATTTCTAGATAGATGCCAGCGTTGGGGGGAGGGACAGTAATGAGTAATTTAAACTCTTATAATGGAGGATTTTGCAATGAGGCATGCACAAGATCTTCCTCAACAGTGGCCCCTGCCCTGGGGCACTGCCATCCTGGATGAGTGTCCTAGTGGAGAAAAACATCAGCCCGACCCCTCTCCTCCCCCATGCCCGTGGCCTGCCTCTCTTGGGACTAGGGCGAGGTGGGCAACTCACTGTAGAAGATGTACTCGGTGTAGCTGCTCCAGATCTTGTCCTCCCTGTACTGGTTGATGAAGGCGGCGGTGCCGGTGGAGTTACAAGCCACCATGTGGAAGCCGGCCTCCGAGAGCCGGTCAAACGCCTGCTCCAGGTAGGTGAACTTGAGGTAGAAGCGGGCGGTGTATTTCTCCGGGGGCCGGTCGGGGTCCCGGCTCTCGTTGAGCGTGTCCCCGAACACCTCCTTGGCCAGCGCGATCCTGCCGCACACCATGATGCGGGCCACCCTGCGGAACTTGGCGTCCGCCTGGCTCTCCCGCACCGTGGTGTACGAGCCCCGGTAGCCCACGGTGAGGAAGCCCGAGCGCTTCTCCAGGCCGGCCCCCGCCGTGCCCCCGGCGGCCGCCCGCAGCAGGAGGTCACCGCTGCCCTGCGAGTTGCTGTCCTCCAGGTCGCTCTGGCAGCCCTCGTCGTTGAGCGAGCCCTGCTTGGTGACCTTGGGCGAGAGCAGCTTGACCAGCTCCCCCAGCTGGAAGTACTCGGCCTCCCGCAGCAGCCGCTCCTTCTCCGGGAAGTGCTCGGGCAGGGCCAGCTGCTTGTCCCGCAGATAATCCAGCACGTACCTGAAGAGGAAGCCGTCGCGGTCGATGAAGAAGCGCGCCCGGCTGTCCCTGGGCAGTTCCCTGGCGGCCGCCTGGCTGCCCCGGCGCGGGGCGAACATGCTGGCCAGGGTGCTGTCCGGCACGCTGAGCAGCGTGGAGTGCTTGGTCACATACACCTGCCCGCCCACGTTCAGCTCCACCACCTCGGGGAAGGGGCAGCAGGACGGCGCGGCGGCGGAGCCCATGTCACTGATGGGCAGGATGCCGCCGCCCGTGTCCTTCAGAGCCATGGCTGCGATGGACGGAGGGAGCGTCTCCAAGCCCCCCTCGCCTGGACCGCGCGCGTCTGCTCGGGCGGACCCGCTGCCCCCTCCCCCCCTTCTCCCCGCGGGCTCCTGGCGACGCCGCGCGGCTGGGAGGGCTCGGCCCACGTGGGCGCCCGGCTCTGGGCCCCAGCTGCAGGGACTTCCCTGGGGAGAGTCCTCTGGCCCTCACTGCCCCATCCGGAGGGCTCTTCCCGGGCGGGGCTCGCCTCAGTGCCCCCAGCGCTGGAAGCGTCGTCCCGGGCGTGGGCCCCGCTCCCTGCCTCCACAGAGAGTACCAGCACCAGCCAGGGGGCTTTCCCGAGGCGCTGGTTCGACCCCCAGCCTGCAGAGTGCGAGGGACGGTGTGTGGGAGTGGGACCAGCTCCTCCGCGGAGTGAGCAGCCCTGCCTCTGTCCGCCGCTGCCTCCCGGTTGTGCCTGAGCAGCAGCAGCAGCTCGGAAAAGCCGCGCTGACGTCAAGCCCCGGCTGCAAGGAGAAGTGGCTGGAACTTTGCGAGCAGCTGTCACTTAAAGGGGCAACCAGAAGGGTTTTACTAGGAGTGGGTACACGCCGGAGCCCGCCAGGTTTTATCCCTAGTCTCCTGTACGCTACCTCCGAAATGACTCTGGTGAGCTAGAAGAAGCTGCACGACTCTTAAATTCAAACGGTAGAGCTGCAGGTATATAACCAAAAAAATTAGCCAGATCCAGCAGGGTACAGGCTGTGTTGGGAGTGGCGCAGATTGGGGGATGGAACTGAAGAATCAATAGATCGTCTCTATTTCTGGATTTGTGGCTAAAATTTGGAAAGATCCTGCAACCAGATCTGAGTTTTTCCTATGCTGTTTCCGTGGGGTGCATCAGGGTCTGGATTTTCAAGAGGAAGTAAGAGCAGCTAAATATATTATTTACTTAGGCAGTGGAACTTGGGTCAGTAGAGCTCCCCAAAAATGGCAGGTTCCATTAAGATCCAGATGGCACATCCCGGTTTGGGTGGCACTGTTGAACCAGGACGCATTGCTATTTGTAATTCTTGTTAGTAGAGAAGCGTCTAAATTTGTTGTTCTGCGTTTAAACTGTGGAATTTGCAAAGTAAGAGTTAAAAACCAGCTGGATGCTGGTTTCCAATCTACATATTTTCAATCGTTCATGAAAAGATGCACGGGGCTAGATTTTTTATATATATAAGATGAGTTTCAGAACTACTTGATACTTATGTTGCCTAAATATATGTTAGAATTAGGGGTTTTGAGGCCTAAAATCAGCTAGACCCTTCAGATTGCAAGTGCCACATCTTACTATTTGCAGCCTATTATGCTCCGATAGATCAGATGTGGGGGAATTTTGTTTAATACAGTAAGAGCTGCTAGACTTGCTCTCTGTTTAGGTAATAGAAATTGGAATTTGAGTCAGCAACCTGCAGGACCTGCCTGCCACATCTAGGTTTTTTGTTCTGCTGTTGTATCATGGCTCAAGATATTTTGGTATAGTAGAAGGAGCTAGACTTGTTCCCCAATGAGGTAATGGAATTGGAGCACAAAACCCAATAGGCAGGTAGATCCCATTTTTCTCCTTTTCTGGCATGTCTCACCCAACCAGTGGGGGGCACTGATCACCAAGTTCCTGCACTGGACATGTCAAAGAGGATCATAAGAAAACTCAATCTTTCATTTCACAGAAGTAAGGAAATGGTGGGAGTCACTGAGTTTAGATTAAACTACAGATATGTTTGATACAGTAAAAATGTTTGATTTAGTATGATCTTGACCACTAACTGTGGGGTTAAAAAACGAAGTGGTCATGAGACTGAATGATCTAGAGCAGTGTTTCTCAACCAGTGGTACTAGTATCCTTAGAGGGTACCCAAGAGACATCTGGGGGGGTATGTCAACACAACTGAAATTTGGAGAGAACTGAATTTCTGTTTTAAGTTTTACAGCACTTTATTATTTTTGTACTTTTTACACCCAGAAATTTCATCTCCCACCCGACTACGATTAAGTTGTTTAAACAAAAGTGTTGAAATGGTAGAAAAAAATTGTGTGTCTGAAAATTGTAGGAACTGGGGGTACTTACAATTTTTTTTGAAAAAGGGTACTCTATAAAAAAAGGTTGAGATACATTGATCTAGAGGAAAGGGTGTTTTACAAAAATTGATTGAATTTCCCTGTCCTTTTCAATGTTCTGGGTTGTTTTGTTTGAAATGCTCACAAAGGACAGAAATTTTGGTGTTCCAATGCCTGGTGCTTGGAAGATACGGTGGTTTGTTCATTGGTCCATTTTAGTGTCCAGTAAAAATAATTTCTTTGTTTTGCTTTAGGATATCCTGACTCCTCTGAATTCAGTGAAAGTTCTGTTATTGATTTCAAAGACTCCCTTTTGCAATTAACAATTGCATCATTTTTATTTATGAGATCCAGGACTGGAACATGAAATAGCTGGGAGGGGACGCTTCAGTGTAGGACTGAAATGTGGTAAGGCTTTTTAGGGAACTAATCTTTCACTCCCTACCTCCTCTTCTTCCCAAAGGTATTGTGCCCATTCCTGCCTGGTGTCATGCCTCCAGTCACCACTAAGGCAGTAATTGATTCCCCCAAACCTCTCAACCTCCTATGATGCTCTGGTTCTAGAAGCATTACATATTTAACAATCTTCAGTGAGGTTTCTAAGGATGTTTAACTTGAATAATGCAAATTAGAACATTCGCCATGTAGGTTTTTCCAAGTTCAGCAGATTTCACTCGATACTTACATAAAAGTTAAACAAAGATGTGTGTAAAATAGATGTTGGGCTATAGGAGAACATTTGTTTTCAGGTTCATTAGGAAGGAGGGAGAATCTTTCCATTTAATGCTCTGCCAGTGTTTCAGTATCTAAATAATCTTTATTCTGAATGCTAGTCACTGCTTTGTTAAAGATCACACTTGCCAGTTATCATCCCATTGGCTCTTTTTATTTAATTAATTAATGTATTTATTTATTGGTGCTCAGGTACTAAAGTCCAATCCTTCTTCCACTGGAGTCAGTGACAAAAGTTCAATGGACTTCAGAGGACCAAGAACTCGTATGAATGGTATGGACACCACATGCCCAGCAGAGGAAGCATCATCATTTTGTTATGTGTTTGTGTAATGCTTAGCACAATGAGATACTGGTCTTTTAACCATATGCCTTGATTAAGTGAGGACCTGTGATGAATGGTTAAACTAAAGAGATTGGAAAATAGAAGTTGTGCCATGACCTACCACCTTTATTTACATGACTATATGTGTGGGTTAAGGTTTTTGTTTCCTGCCCTCAGTTCTTCCAGTTTTCAAATGGAAATAGAATGACTGAAAAGAGTTACTTTTGTCTGGAGATTATTGTTCAACCCAAAAGAGATGGTTGGAAAATTTACACAATTTTTTTTTCAAGTTTCAGTCAGCTCTGCTTTAACTAGTTTTATAATTAAGTAAATACTTAAATAATTAGAAGTATATTCTAAAGAGGAATAACTTTATCACAAAAGAGTAATCCATATTAAGGCAAATGGTTGAAATACAATAATTTTAATACGTATTCACTGTTGTAATCCTAGGTCATTACAGCCTTATGGCATGTGTACATTTATTTGAATGTAAATGGAAAAATGAAGGAGGCACACTTAGCTTGAATCAGTTTCATGTAAAATTTCAAAATATAGCAACAGAAAATAAACATGATGCATTATTCTTTTCGGGCAAAGACCAAAGAGTAATTGAAATTTGGTTCATAGTTCTGGGCAAAAAGGAAGTACAGAAATTCCATAGCCTTCATGGATGCCCTGTTAATAAGATGCCTGTGGTGCTTTGGAAGGGTCTTCCTCAAATTAGTGGAATTGTGCCTGTGTATAGATTTGCAGAGTCAGGCCTGAAGAACACTTTGTCACCTAGTAAAAGTCCTAAGTGATACATGTGCTGCAGAGTTTAGTACTGTAATAAATATAGAAATTATAGGTGATTACTTTGCATTCCAACAAATGACAAAAAAGTTGTAGATTATAGTGCCAGTTTACAAAATTTACTGCCCAATTTATTTATTTCTAGCACAAGTATGTTTAGATCACATTATATTGTAATAAATTGGAGCCCAATTCTGCAAGCACTTACATAAGTAACTTTACTCATAGGATAAGGGACCTACACATACACAGTATTGTAAGTTTACATAACACTATACATTTCAATTAGAATTATACATTAGTTAGTTACACTGTTGGGACTGAAATGAGAATATAATGGCATGCACATTTAATTTTGAGAAAAACATGGAGACTTTCCTTGTAGAGTACATAATTACTGATTGTTCTAAAAGTAACTATGGTTATTCACTTTTATTTTGTTTGGAGTTCCCAAAAGGGTTTCATGTGTTCAGCAATAGATCTGATTTAACTTTAACTAGACAGGCTAATCCAGAAGAGTTTGGGAAGTTTGCTACACAAGTATTGTGGGAGTTTTGGTTTTTAATGGTTTCTGTGTACTCATGTTCCAAAAACATTTACCGAGGTTGCTGTAAAGTAGACTCTGGTATATTGCGACTGCATGAGTTTGCCTGAATTGTTCCTTACTTAAATTAAATCTGCAAAACTTGATGTGTCCTCAGGACCCAAAAGCATTTATAAAAGGTTGCAGCAAAGTCAGCTCTGTTATACTGTGACTGACAGAATTATTCCCTTTATTGCATCACAATGTACCCAAAAACATGTTTTCCAAGTCCATTTAGCATAATTAAAACAATATTTCAATAGAAACAACATTTTTATTAAAGCAGATGTGTATGGACGGTAACAGATTGTCATTATGTTTGTCACAAGAAAAATGGCCCATAAAAGCTCCTTTTTCCCTCTTTAACCCTAGTGTAGTAAAACTAAATATGACAGAAAAAGTGCCGATCTCAAAAAGCCACATTCCCATAAGTACTCAGCCAGATTATTGGTTTGTTTCTAGGGCAGTGGACAATTTTGATGAGAATTTGCACTGAACTTCTATCTGACTATTTTAATGGCATTTGGCATTTGAATATTACACATCTTCAGTTCAGGGAACCAAATCACCCTGTGGCTCTCACTAAGATGACTCTCTAATATCCATGAACAGTTCAAGTCCAGAAGCACCAGGTTCTGACTGTATGGGTACGTCTAGACTACAGGCTTTTGTCGACAGAAGTTTTGTCGACAGATACTGTCGACAAAGCTTCTGTCGATAAAGAGCGTCTAGGCTACAGCCAGTTCTGTCGACAAAGCAAGCTGCTTTGTCGACATGGCAGTGTAGACGCAAAGGACAGTTTAGATGCAATAATGCCTTCTGTTGATAAAACTCTGTCGACAAAAGGCGTTATTCCTCGTAAAATAAGGTTTACCAGCGTCGACAAAACTGCTGAGTTCTGTCGACGTTATGTCGACAGAACTCAGCGGTAGTGTAGACACAGGTTTAGTTTTGTCGACAAAAGTCTACTTTTGTCGACAAAACCCTGTAGTCTAGACACACCCTATATGTAAAGACATGCAAAGCAGAGCAGAGTCTCTCAAGCCAGGAGCAGACAGAATTCTGAGCTTATGTGTGCTGAGCCTAGAGGTCTGCTGGACAAGATTGAGAGCTTCCCAAAGAGGTCTAGCCTGCCATCCTTTTGTCCCTAATCACTTAACAATAGGGTTAGACTACAGAACATAGTTTTTAAAAGTCAGCTCCTAAGCACAGGGCTGGATTAGGGGGGAGGGAGCTAGCCGGGCAGCTGCTCGGGGCACCAACCAATGGGGGGGAACCTGATTAAAGTGGTAAGGGGTGCCGCGCACCCGGGGCCAGGCTGCACATACACCGCACGCCCACTGCCCAGGGCACAACTATGGCTCGGTCCGGCACTGCCTAAGAAACCAGAGAAGCTAGCAAACAGGAACAGCAAAGGGAGTTTAGAGAGGGAGCTTGAAAGTCAGATTCACCTAACATAAAACACAGCTCTTATTTTGAAATAAATTTACTAGCGTCCACACAGCCAAACCGCTATTTCGAAAGTAAATTGAAATAGCAGAGCGCTTATTTCGAATTTGATGAACCTCATTCCATGAGGAATAATGCCAAATTCGAAATAGCTATTTCAAAATAAGTGCTGTGTGCACACATATTGAAATAGTGGGCCTCCAGCCTTCCCAGGGTGCCCTGGTGGCCACTCCAGCCTCAACCAAGAACACTCCTCTGCCTCCCCTCTACCCGGAGCCCTTAAAGGGGTTGACACAGGCTATGTGCCAGCTCCAATCCTGCCAGCCCAGAGCCAGCAGTCACTGCCCCGACCCAGTGGCCCCAAAACATGAGCCAACAAGCCACTGGCAGCTAGCCCTCCACTGCCACCCAGAAGCAGTCTGCCAGCTCCAGGAGCCTGCCAGGGCCTGGAGAAGGCAGGTGCCTTCCTGGTACAGAGTGGAGATCATGGACCTAATTCAGGTTTGGAGGGGATACCCCCAGCATCCATGATCTCCGCACTAGATGGAGGAACGTGGCTGTTTACGGCAGGATAGCTGCCAGCCTGGCCACCAAAGGCCACATGCGAACTCAGGATCAGGTTTGCATGAAAATCAAGTTGGTCCAGCGAGACCCCCCAACCCTGAGCCCTGAGATTTCCCTCCCCCTTCTTCCCGTTGTTTCCCCACTCCAGCTCCCTCCTCCCAGGTTTTCCCCTCCCCTCTCCCACCCTTTCTCTCCCCTCTCCTGCCTCCTTTCCCCAGTCTCACCAGAGTTTCATTCCCCGTGCCCCAGTTTTGTTAAATAAAGAGAGTTTGTGTTCATGAAAATATGTATATTTTATTTGACATCAGGAAGGGGGGTTAGGGAAGAGTAAGTGGAAGGACGTGAGGGAGGAATCAGGTACAAACCCCGACTGGGGCAGACCAGGGAGGCTTTTAGTGCTCTGCAGACCGGGGAGGCTTTTAGTGCTCCTCAGGGTGGAAGCTCTCCTGTAGGGCCTCCTGGATACTGACAGCCCCCCAATGGACCTCCTGGATGGCAGCCTGCAGAAAGTGCAGCCAGGCTCGCAGCAACATGTCCAAGAGAAGCACCAGAGTGCCCAGGGGCAGCTCTGGCTCCATGTTGCAGAGTGCGGTAGTGTCCCGAGTGAGGGCAACCAGAGTATGCAGAGACAAAATGCTTTGCTGTCCCGCATTGAGGTAGGCAAGCAAGCAGGGAAACCTGAGAACCAGCTATCTGGTGTGGAGGGGTCCCTTTAAGCACAGGCCTCAGATAGCCTCAGGCAGCAGCCCCACACAGTAAGTCCTGACCTGGTGCCCTGCCAGACCTGGTTCCAGACAGCCTTAAATGAGATTCAGCATCTACTCAGTGTGGATGCACTATTTCAAAATAGCAAAATGCTATTTCAAAATGCATTTTTTGTGTAGATGCATTATTTCGAAATAACTTATTTTGAATTAACTATTTCGAAATAAGATATTTTGAAACAACGCTGTAGTGTAGACATACCCTTATAAACATTTCGGTTACTAGGTACATTTACTGCCATTAAATATGACAGCTCCTGCCATTTCCTTCATTTTAGTGCCAAACTTGAAAAAGGGTTTCAAAGATCCTTTGCAAAAGATCAAAGGAGATGGCAATCACATTCAAAATGGCAACTATAGACTTTTAACCTTTTCCCTTCCAACACTGGCTATTTCCAGCTAAGGGGAATGCTATAGAAAACATCACTCCTAGGATAAGTCTCATACAAGTACGAGTTTGGCAAGAAAGCTTCATGACACTAATATCTCTGACCTCACATTTTTCCAGATTTTATCGGCAGGGGAATTATTTATTTAAATACATTATGAAGGCATAGACACAATTTTACCAGCAGCAGCTGGCCAGCAAAATCCAGTGTTAGGAGACTGATAGCAGACTTACTCATAGAAACACTAATTTTACAAGTGTAATTATAATTTTTTTCTCAGCCTTTGCTTCCTACTTGTCAATAATGAACAATTAGTGAAGAGTAAGGCTATTTGTGTAGCCAGATGTGTATATTTTTGTTATAGTTGAATGAAAATATCTCTATGCAGAGAAAATCTTTTCCCGTATCTCCTTTATTTATCAACTGATTTTGATGAAATTTGAAATTATCAGAGTTTTCCTTTTTTTCATTTTTAGAGGTGCCTCATATTATGAGGCCCTAAATTATAGCTTAGTTAGCTCATTCCTTAAACCAGCACGGAGGGCTAAGGGAAGACTACAGGTGCATAGGAGCACATGGCTCAGACAGCAACATCCCTTAGCAGAGGATCTATAAAGAGGACAGAATAGAAGTTTATGGAATGCAGACAGCGAACTTAAGAGAAATAGTCAAATGAAAAAGTCCCATTCAGTAACCTCATATATAGGCAGAAAAACTAAATATTGACACATTTTGTAAGTATTTATATAAAAATGCTTAGACTAAATGCTAAGCATAGCCACATCTAGGGCACCTCTATATTTATGGGAAGATAGATGCTCCAGTTGATCTTCTAGCATCTAATTTAGCAGGTCTAGTCTAGACCTGTAAATTGAATGCTGAGGGGAGCCCTCACTGACATTCGGAACTCTTGCTTTTGCAAGGAGTAAGGGAAGCCAATGGGAGCATTTACTTCTGTTGGCTTCCTACTGTATAGACACCCCCAAGTCTTGGCTTACGGTCAGCCAACTGCAGCTACGCATTTTGCATAAGTGGAGTTGCATTCCTTAAGTAGACCTTCCTGGTCTAGTATAGACCAGACCTTAGAGGCAGGTGACTCAGGCAATGTGTGAATAGCTCTGAGGATTATGCTCATACTGCTGGTCACAGTTATCAGTGGTGAGTGCAGTTTTGGAGGCTCAAGCTCATTAAAACATATCTTTGATTGATGATGGCTGATAAGTGGCTGGCATCACTTGCTGTTTTATCACCTGAAAAAGCCATTGGCCAGTCTTTGAATTTCTCTGATGCTGTACTTCAGTTTGCAAGGGCAAAGGCAATAAAGGACTAGGTTTAACACCATAAGGACGTCACTTGCCATAACACTATTTAATACTGGTCCTCCCAGTGTTGTTACATGCTTCAGTTTCTTGATATCAGTACAGTTTGTTATTCTTAAAATTAAAAAGCTTCTATAAACTTATAGGAAATTATTTTTTCTATTTGTTTATATATGCATGGATAAATCCAGATTTACAGATATTAGCCTGCAATTTTTTCATATAAATTAGATAACAGGAATAAATCTTGCATGCAAATTGTACTTCAAAGTTGTAAAATTGACTACAAATGCAATTTAAAAAATTAGGTACTCAAAATTTTAATAAATTGGGGGAGCAGGAGGAGGAAGTATGCTGGAGATGATCCCTGCCTGGAATGCCATTTGGTCCACGGTCAGCCCTGATACTAAAATGGAGGAACTGGAGTGCCTGGTATTAAATGGAGATACTGATATAATAAGCATCACAGAAACTTGGTGGAACAATGATAATCAATGAGACCCAGTAATAGCAGGATTCCAAATATATATAATAATAGAGTTGGTTGTGTGGATAAGAGCGTAGCACTGAATGTGAAAGAAAGCACAGAGTCAAATATAGTAAAAATCTTAAATGAACCAAAACAGTACCATAAAATCTCTATGGATAAAAATACCATGCTTAAATAGTTAATAGGAATATTTACTGACTACTTGACCAGGATAGTGATAGTGACCGTGAAATGCTCAGGGAGATTAGAGAGGCTACAAAAATAGAAAACTCAATAACTACATGGGATTTCAACTATCCCCTTATTGACTGGACTGAATATCAACTCAGGATGGGATACAGAGATAAAATTTCTAGATACCATTAATGACTGTTTCTTGGAGCAACCAGTCCTGGAACTCTCAAGAAACAATTCTTGATTTAGTTCTAAGTGGTTCACAGGATCAGGTCCAAGAGATGAATGTAGCTGAACCGATCAGTAATAGCAAACATAATGTAATTATATTTAACATCCTTGTGAAGAGGAAAATACCAAAGTGGGGATGGATTAGAGTTGTTTGGAGCCCCTGGGCTGGAGCAAGTGAAAGCTCTTCCCCTCTTCCTCCTGGAGTCCCCCCCCCCCCCTCCCGACACCTGCATTCCAGCTGGGGGTCAGGAATGACCCATGGGCAGAGCAGGGCAAGCTCTTCTTCCCCAATTCTGCTGCCAGGCTGGATTGTTGGATGGGCAAGGCCCAATGTCCCAACCCCACTCCTTGACTGGGGCACCCCACTCTCCAAGTGCAGTGAAGCAAACCTCTGCACCCCAACCCCATGCCCCTGAAGGAGCAATAGGGGGGTGGATTGGGTTGGTGCATGGGGCACCCATTTTTCTGGCACATTCCAATTCTTTGGGATACCTGGACGTGGGCCTTGTTGGCCCAGTGGCTAATCCACTACTGCACCAAAGAAGTTCATCACAATGGCATCTAACTTCAGAAAAGAACACTACTCAAAAATGAAGAAGCTAGCTAAATGGAAATTAAAAGGAACAGTTACAAGAGTGAAAAGCTCCATAGAATTTTTTTAAATGCCATAACAGAGGCTGTCAAGGCTGTTTCTCAGTCTGGCACTTCAAGTGCAGAAAGTGGGGGCCCACAAGAGACCTTAAAATACCCTGCCACTAAAAGCTTCTTTTTAAAAAAAGCTCCCCAAGTCACAGGCTCCCTGACCTTGGGTGGTATTCTGCCACCACCCAAATGCGCAAACCCTTGGAGTCAGGAAAAAGCACTTAGGAACCTCTCCCTGTGGGGTACCCCCAAGCTCTTTAACCCTCCCTTAAAAGAGAGCTTGAAAGCAAACTGTAATTTCTTAATAGCAGACCTTCACTTTCAGGCACATGCCCACAGAACCTTCTGCTTTTTCTTAGGACATAAGAATTACATTGTAGTCTTAAAAAAGGTGATTTTATTAACAGAACAAAGAAGATATATTTGGTAAAGTATACTTGGTTGCTAAGTGCAGCTAATAAAACAGATGAAAGCACAGAGAATTGCTTCCCTGGGTGTACAGGAGGAGTTTAACGAACTAAAAAACAAAGTAACCTAATCATGTCTAACTATAAACATTCTCTGTTCACTTACATATCCTTTGTTTCAGGGTTCAGTTTTTTCCTTAGGTATAAATATCACTAAAAATCCATGCCTTTATTCCTGGTTAAGTCCATCTCACACTCCCTAGCTCCAGCTCGAAACACAAACACAAAGGGAAAATTGTTTCATTTCACTTGAAACGTCTCCCACTCTCTTCCCATTTGCTCTCCTGGCTTCTGATCAACACTTCCTGGATACCCACTGGTTTGGTTTTAACCTTTTAATTACTGAATGCTGTGATGTCTAGAAAAGATGATTACTTCCCCCATCTATCACAGAGGCTCTGATTATGTATGCCCCAAATTTAAAAAAAAGTAAAATGACCCAAATACTGGCACTATAGGCAAACAGAGTTAGAGAGAGAGAGAGAGAGAGTAAGGGTATGTCTACACTACCCTGCTAGTTCGAACTAGCGGGGTAATGTAGGCATACCGCACTTGCAAATGAAGCCCGGGATTTGAATTTCCCGGGCTTCATTTGCATAAGCCGGGCGCCGCCATTTTTAAATCCCGGCTTGTTCGAACCCCGTGCCGCGCGGCTACATACGGCACAGAGTAGCTAGTTCGGATTAGGCTTCCTAGTACTGTACTCCTAGTTCGAATTAGGAGGGTAGTGTAGACATACCCAGAGAGAGAATGGTTACAGACTGAAAGGCATCCTTTAAAAACTGGAAGTCGAATCCTACTGAGTAAAATAGAAGGGAATATAAACTCTGTCACTTGATGTTTAAAAGAACAGTTAGGCTAAACGGAATTTTAAGAGCAACTGACAAAAACACAAAATCAACAGATTTTTTTAAAGTACATTAGAAGTAGGAAGGCTGCCAAACAATTAGGGGAACTGCTGGATAATAAAGGAGTACTCAGAGAAGACAAGGCCATTGCAGAGAAGCTAAATGAATTCCTTGCATTGATTTTCACTGAAGTGGTTCTGAGAGAGATTCCCATACCCAAGGCATATTTTTAGGTGAAAAATCTGAGGAACTGTCCCAGATTGAGGTATTGATAAAGATGGGTTCAGTATAAATTGGTGAATTAAATAGTAATTAATCACCAGGACCTGATGCTGTTTACCCAAGAGTTCTGAAGAAACTCAAATATGAAATTGCAGAACTGCTAACTATTGTACATGATCTATTTCTTAAATCAGCCCCTATGACAGATGGAGGATAATGAGTATAAATAACACTGATTTTTTAAAAGGTTCCAGAAACAATCGTAGCAATTATAGGCCAGTAAGCCTAACATGAATACTAGGCTAACTGATTGAAATAGTGAAGAATACAATTATCAGACACGTAGATGGACACAGTTTGTTGAGGAAGAGTCAACATAACTTTGGTAAAGATAAATCATTCCTTAACAACCTATGAGAATTATTTATAGTGATCAATAAATATACGCAAGGGTGATCTAGTGTACATAGTATACTTCAACTTTCAGAAAGTTTTGAAAAGGACTCTCACCAAAAGCTCTTAAGCGAAGTCAGTGGTCATGGGGGGAAAAAAAGGAAGGTTCTCTCATAGAACAGTAATAGGAAGCAAAATGTAGGAATTAATGGTCAATTTCACAGTGGAGAGGGATAGAAAACAGGATCTCCCAATGATTTATATTGAGACCTGTGCTGTTCAACATATTCATAAATGATCTGAAAAAAGGGGCAGTGAGGTGGCAAAATTTGCAGATGATTCAAAATTACTCAAGCTAGCTAAGTTCAAAGTTAACTACAAAGAGTTACATAGGTATCTCACAAAATTTGGTGATTGGGCAACAAAATGTCAAATTAAATTAAATTAAATGTTAATAAATACAAAGTAGTATATATTGGAAAAAAGAAAACAATGTATACATACAAAATGATGTTACTACTTAAGAAAGAGAACTTGGAGTCACTGTGGATAGTTCTTTGAAAATACGAGCTTATTGTGTAATTGCAATTAAAAAAAGCTAACCAAATGTTAGGCTGTGTCTAGACTACATCCCTCTTTCAACACAGGGATGTAAATTTTAGACACGTCAAAATTTTTTGAGGAGTACAGGATCTTTCAAAAAAGCCTGCTGTATTTGAAAGAACCATGTCTAGACCGCGGTTTTACTTTTGAAATGGTGCTTTTTCAAAAGAGCGCCGTTACATGATTATGCAAATGAAGTGTGGGATATTTAAATCCCCACTTCATTTGCAATTTCAACATGTCTAATTTACATCCCTCTGTCGAAAGAGGGATGTAGTCTAGACACAGCCTTAGAAACCACTAAAAAAGGGAGAGAGAGGGAGAGAGAGAGCACGTCCACACTTGCTCCCTATCTTGAGATGGGATGCAAATGTAGCTGATCGAAATTGCTAATGAAGCATGGGATATTTAAATCCCCGCTTCATTAGCAATTTCGGTCAGCTACATTTGCGTCCCTATCTTGAGATAGTGAGCAAGTGTGGACGTACCCAGAGAGAGAGAGAAAAGGTATGGAAAAGCTTTCATATGAAGAGAGATTAAAAAGATGGGGACTCTTCAGCCTGCAAAAGAGATGACTAGGTAGTGGTATGACAGAAGTCTATAAAATCATGGAAATTGTAGAGAAGGTGAATAAGTAAATGTTATATAGCCCTACATATGAGTTGCAAAAAAAGCAAACATGATTCTGGGATGCATTAACAGGAGTGTTGTGAGCAAAACACAAGATGTCATTCTTCTGCTCTTTTCTGCACTGACTAGGCCTCAGTTGGAGTATTGTGTCCAGTTCTGGGCACCACATTTCAAGAAAGATGTGGAGAAATTAAAGAAGATCCAGAGAAAAGCAACAAGAATAATTAAAGGTCTAGAGAACATGGCCTATGAGGGAAGACTGAAAGAATTGGGCTTGTTTAGTTTGGAAAGAAGAAGACTGAGAAAGGACATGATAGCATTTTCAAGTACCTAAAAGAGTGCCACAAGGAGGAGGGAGAAATATTGTTCTCCTAGGCCACTGATAATAGGACAAGAAGCAATGGGCTTAAACTGTAACAAGGGAGGTTTAGGTTGAACATTATGAAAAACTTCCTAGCTGTCGGGGTGGTTAAACACTGGAATAAATTGCCTAGAGAGGTTGTGGAATCTCCATCTCTGGAGATATTTAAGAGCAGGTTAAATAGACATCTATCAGGGATGGTCTAGATGGTGCTTGGTCCTGCTGTGAGGGCAGGGGACTAGACTCGATGATCTCTCGAGGTCCCTTCCAGTTCCAGTGTTCTATGATTCTATATAGCACAAGAACGAAGGATCACCTAATAAAATAAATAGGTAGCATATATGAAACAAACAAAACTCAGCACTTTTTCAGACAAGATACACTCTACCGGCTACGTCTAGACTGGCCACATAAGACGGAATAGGCATGCAAAGCAGGCAAGTCAGAATAGGGAAATCCGCGGGGGATTTAAATATCCCCCGTGGGATTTAAATAAACATGGCCACCGCTTTTTTTCCGGCTTGGGGAAAAGCCGGAAAAGAGCGTCTAGACTGGCGTGATCCTCTGGAATAAAGCCCTTTTCCGGAGGATCTCTTATTCCTACTTGCACACTACTTGCAAGTAGGAATAAGAGATCCTCCGGAAAAGGGCTTTATTCCGGAGGATCGCGCCAGTCTAGACGCTCTTTTCCGGCTTTTCCCCAAGCCGGAAAAAAAAGCGGTGGCCATGTTTATTTCAATCCCACGGGGGATATTTAAATCCCCCGCGGATTTCCCTATTCTGACTTGCCTGCTTTGCATGCCTATTCCGTCTTATGTGGCCAGTCTAGACGTAGCCTACCTGTGGAACTAATTGGTAAGGGATATTATGAAGGCCAAAGTAAAAATAGGTTCAAAAAATAATTAGATAGCTCCATCAATGCCTATTAGCTAAGATTATCAGGGACATGACCCCATGCTCTGGATATCTGACTGGCTAAATTTTGATACTGGACAATAGGGAAAGGGTCACACAATAACTGCCCTTTTCTGTTTATTTCCTCTGAAGCACCTGGCAATGGTCACTGTCAGAAGAGAAGATACTAAGCTAGATGTCTGACTAGGAATGAACGGCCTTTCTTATGTTCTGAAGATATTGAGTTCTCAAAGCTCACTTGATGGTTTTGGTGCATAGCGTTTCTAGCAAGCAGGTTCAGTATGTCTGAGTGGGTATATAGCTGCAGTCAGTGTGTCACACATTCTGCACACTATATAACTAAGCACAGATTTTTTCCTCCCTGATGTGGTTTATATAGAAATTGTGTTGAACTGGGAAATCAGACTTAAGTTTTCCTTATTAAGAAAAAAGCTAGGGACATTTAATACATTGGTATAGTTAACATAAAATTATAGTTGAGAATTTACATTCATAAAGATCAGGAAATTCAAAGATTTGGCTCCCACATGTAACATAAGTAGGCCACGGTGTGCTAAAATAGGGGTGAACTCAAATATACACTAACACAATAGATGCAAAGCTAAAGCTGCTGTGGGAACTATAACTCAGAATTTCCTGATTGTAATGCACTTCATCTATCAGCCATAGCCTTGTATTAACACTGAAAGGTGCAATGAGTATCTATGACTAATCCAGTAAGTGACAAAAAGAGTTCCAGGTTTTGGATCTGATTTCTGCAAATACTTTAGACATGTAAGTGAGTATACATGCATGGTGAGCCCCATTAAGTGAAATGAGAATATTTGCATATGCAAAGTTACTTATGTGCATCTGTATTTGAAGGATCAGGAGTGACATTGACAAGGCAGATAAGAAATCTTTGTTTCTATCTATGGGTATGTCTACACTACAGCACTAATTTGAACTAACTTAATTCGAATTAGTTAATTCGAAATAAGCTAATTCGAACTAGTGCATGTAGACTTAAAAACTAGTTTGAATTAGCATTTTGCTAATTCGAACTAGCATGTCCACATTGAGTGGACCCTGAACCAGGGTTAAGGATGGCCGGAAGCAGTGCCGGCAGGGCATCAGGTTAGGACTCAGGAATGTCTCAGGCTACCTGAGGGCTGTGCTTAAAGGGACCCAACCCCCACCCCGGACAGACAGTTCTCAGGGGTTCCCCGCTTGCTTGTCTAACTCGATGAGGGACAGCAAAGCAGTCCTGGCTTGGAGTGCCCTGAGTGCCCACGCTCGGCACATCACAGCACTCAGCCATCAGCCCAGCTGCACTTGCTGCAGGCTGCCATCCAGGGAGAGGGGTCAATCGGGGGGCTGCAGGAGAGCTTCCATCCTGAGGAGCCTGCAGAGCCAGCCCAGTCCTCCCCATCGGGGGCTCGTACCCCATTCCTCCCTCACCTCCTTCCACTTACCCCTCCCTAGCCCCCCTTCCTGATGTACAAAATAAAGGACACGTATGTTCAAAAATAGAAACTCTCTTTATTGAACAAAACTCGGGGAGACTGGGAAAAGGAGGTGGGAGAGGGGAAGAGAGAGGCTGGGAGAGGGGAGGGCAACTAAAATGATCAGGGGTTTGGAACAGGTCCCATATGAAGAGAGGCTAAAGAGACTGGGACTTTTCAGCTTAGAAAAGAGAAGACGGAGGGGGGATATGAAAGAGGTCTATAAAAGCATGAGTGGGGTGGAGAGGGTGCATAAAGAAAAGTTCTTCATTAGTTCCCATAATAGAAGGACTAGAGGACACCAAATGAAATGAATGGGTAGCAGGCTTCAAACTAACAACAGAAAGTTCTTCTTCACAAAGCAAATAGTCAACCTGTGGAACTCCTTGCTGCAGGAGGCTGTGAAGGCTAGAACTTTAACAGAGTTTAAAGAGAAGTTAGATAAATTCATAGAGGTTGGGTCCATGGAGTGCTATTAGCCAGGGGGTAGAAATGGTGTCCCTGGCCTCTGTTTGTGGAAGGCTGGAGATGGATGGCACAAGACAAATGGCTTGGTCATTGTCTTCGGTCCATCCTCTCCAGAGTCCCTAGCGTTGGCTGCTGTTGACAGACAGGCTACTGGGCTAGATGGATCTTTGGTCTGACCCAGTACGGCCATTCTAAGCTCAGGGCTCAGGGTTGGGGGTCTCAGTGGACCAACTTGATTTTCATGCACATCTGCTCCTGGGTGGCCAGGCTGGCAGCTATTCTGCCCTAGACAGCCACTTTCCTGTGCCTAGTGCAGAGGTCGTGGATGAGGTCCACGATGTCCGCACTAGACCAGGTGGGCGTCCGCCTCTTGCGGACCCGGGCAGCCTGGTCCCGGGAAGAGGCGGAGGCTGGGTGGCAGCGGGTGGCTGGCTCGAGCCGTGCCAGGTGCAGGGTCTCTGGCTGGGTGCTGGCAGGCACCGTAGCCATCCTGTGTCCCTTTAAGGGCTCCGGGAGGGGGGCAGACGAGTTTCCCTGGTGGTGCCCAGAGTGGCCACCAGGGAAAGCTGGGGAGGGCTAGCCTCCCACTAGTTTGAATTAAGTGGCTACACAGCCCTTAATTCGAACTGCTTAATTTGAACTAGGCGCTAGTCCTCGTAGAATGAGGTTTACTTAGTTCGAATTAAGCGCTCCGCTAATTCGAATTAAGTTTGAACTAGCGGTTTGTATGTGTAGCGCCTATCAAAGTTAATTGGAACTAACGTGTGTTAGTTCGAATTAACTTTGTAGTGTAGACATACCCTCAGTTACTTGGCTGTTTTTGATAGGAATGAGGCCTAAACAATTTTGATATGCACAATTTTAGCATGTTAACTAGTATGTATGTTATTATGTAACAATAAAATGATAACTTAGAGCTTATTTATTTGCCTCAAAGAGAAAGCATGGTATAGTGAACTATACTATCTTTTGTTTTTTCAATATGAATATCATTATAAATCTTTTGCTTTATCCTTATATTCTTTATATTTTTGTCTTAATTTTTTTACTGAAGCACCAAATCAGAGAAAAAGACAGAATGTCTTCATCTTGCAGGGTGCTGCATTCAAAAAAGAAACCTATAGAATGCATTATAATGACAAATTAATGATAGCTTTGGAATACAAGAAGGATGCTAGAAGTGACAAGGCTCTACAGAGTAGCAAAATCAGCTAGTAAATCTGAGTGCAAAATTCAATGGTATCTACTAGTAACCATGTAAATGTGATTTTACAGTCAAGGGAGCTGTTGATATTGTTTTTATTACAATTATTTTGCAATCAAAAGAAAAGGAATAGTGATATTTATGGTAGAAGCCTGTCTAGCACGATTTGAAAATTGGTCTTTTCCATTACTTAGAAGACAGTAAATAAATAAAAATAAAATAATCAAAATCTTTGGAATGCACCAAGCTTTACTTCCACCTCCACTGGTGTAAATCCAGATAACTAAATTGACTTCAATGGAATTACTCTAGAATAAAATGAGAACAGACTCTGCACCAAACAGAATACAAAAAGAAACCTTCATTGGGGGAGGGGGAGGAGCAGAGAATAAGATTAAGAATCATGTGTTTCAGGAATAATATTGTACATTCCCATTTATTTCCTATTGTTACTCTGACAGAGAATAACTTCTGTTGTGATTGACACATAAACATAAGAATTTTTTTGAAGGCAACATGGATTTTAACAGTCCAAGCTATATGTTATTTATTTTCAATGACAGTAAAGTGTCAATTGTAAGAAAACTAAAAGGAAATAAATACCCATAACAGTCTCATAAATTTTCAGTTAAAATATTTTCAGACAACAAGGCTTTCATTTTAAAATGAACTTTACCATAAAGTTATATAATGCTGCAAGTAATGACTAAACAACGAGATAAACTCTTCCATATTAAAAAGGACAAGTACATGAAAAGCATCCAACTACTTTATCAGCTGTGAGTTAATCTTTCAATTCCTGACAGATCTTCAAGATCTGACATACTTTATGTGCTGAAAAGGACTTTTAGGAATTATCTCTTTGTACCATCAACTCATTTTTTGCATCAGTGTTGGAAGAGATTGTCATTTCATGATAAATGAAACAGCATATCTATAGATTAGAAAGGAAGCCCAAATCCTTAGTGAGTGTGGCATCTCTTGCAAATATGCTCATTGAAGAAATGTAAAGGAAAAGGCATTCATGGAAATAATGGAAAAAAGGAGATGTACTGTTGCAATGGAAATGTGCTATATAAGATATTAATGTGTAATTTATAGATATTACTATAGAGGAACATAAGCTCAAGAATAGAAGGCCGTTAAAATGCCCTCATAAAAAGGAGAAGAATTTCAACAAAATAAGTAGGAAAATGAGAGGTTACTCATAAGAAGAGAAGCAGGATGTTACGGGCATAACTTAAACCTAGCTAGAAGGTTACATTAACTAGGCTATTAAAGAATATAGATTAGATCCAGCAGGCAGAACTGTAAAATGGAAGATGTGGCCCTTTTATATGCAATGGGGGAGAGATTGCATAATCCCCTTTTATTTTTATGCAGGAAGGAGATGAAAGACACTTTAATACCTGTCAAATCAGAGACAAAGCAGCACCATACTGACTCTTCCAACAAGCTTGCAGACCCCATGCTATATGAAAATCAAGTGGATGGGATTCTTCAGGTTTTTAGGGGAGTAATCAACAAGAGGTTGAAGCAGTGAGACAGACAAGCCAATCTGTAGAGCATCAGACCAATGCAAACACAGAGAATTTTCATTTAAACACTGTGAGTTCTGTAGATGTAAAAGATCATAGAGTATCAACTTAGTATTATGACTAAATTCCTGTGGGAGCTCATGCTGACAGTGTTAGCATCAATTCCTACCCCCTTTCAGTGAGGGTGGGAAAGCACCCGTGTGGGTCAAAAACCAATTGCATAATGTTTCTTTGATTAGGGGAGTCTTTGGAGGGGTAGAACAAAGGCACAGACCATCTGTGCTGACCTTGCAACATCAGTATGGCTGGAGGAACATGTCCATGCTCTTAATACAGTCCCATAAGCCCCTCTGCCTACAAAAGGAATTACATGACCATGTGTCCATGGGCATCTTGGCTCTTCTTTTCCCCTTCTGAATGATTTTCTGTGTAAAAGAGTGACATGGACCTGGATTTGTTTCAACGTTCAAGGAAGGATAGTGAAGAAACTGATAGTTACTAGAGCTGAAGTATTCTTATGGATTGAATTTGAAGAGGTTTCATAAAATAAACTAGTTACAGGAATAGTTCACACACACACACACACACACACACACACACACACACACACACACACACACACACACAAAACAGATGGACTGTGAAATGACTGCGTAAATGAGGCAGCATGTGAAAGGTCAGGAGAAGCCAGAGTAATAATGGGAGATTTTCATAACCTAGTTATAGATGTGAGTGAATTAAGTGACAAAAATGAAGCTGGCAGCAGGTATGTCATGTGGAACAGGATTGCTTTTCAACTCAAAATGTTTCAAGATACTTTGAAGAAGAATAACATTCAGAATTACAGATCCCACCAAAATTAAAATGTGAAGGAGAACTGAATATGAACAGCAATTCTGGTAGATTTCTTGGGCTTAAGACTGAGCTCCGAAAAAGTTAAAGGTGAAACCCAAAAACATGTACTATTAGATAGCAAAATGACATGCTATGTGCCCTGATGATTAAAATCTAGTGGACTGAGTTACTGTTGAGTATGGGGAATGTTTTAAGAAAATTATAAAATATACTCTGTGCTGCAAAAAGATAAGATTAATTGAAAATAAATAAAATACTAATAAATGAATTCATATGGAATTTAAACATCTTTGGCTCTGACTGGTGAAATAAGTAACCAATTAGTTAATAACATTTAATTCACAGCTAGTGTGGATGAAGATGGGTAACATTCAAGAAGGGATACACTGTACTTCCACGATGTCATTTTTTTATTCTACACATTGACGTTTTTCAATTAAAAAAAAAAAGCATTTTTATCCTAGTGAAAGCTTTTTATTAAAAAATGAATATGTTTTATTTAATCCCCAGCTTTGCTATTATCATTATTGATTGGTGATAGAAAGGACCTCAGCATTGTACAGGATATTGAAAGGAATCAAGTATTACCCAGAGGAACTTACAGTCCAGAGCAAGTCAGTGTAGCTACATTGGGAGTGATAAAACACATTGGAGATACACTAAACTGACAACATCTTTAGGCTCCATCCTGAGGTACTGATGAAATAAAAAGAGTAAGGGATGCAGGGAATATGAAGACATTATATAATAAATGTAGGTTGAAGCAGATTTTTTTGAATGAGTCTAGAGAGTTTAAGCTAAACATGTAATAAATTGCCAGTGCAGAGATTTGGTGAGGGGACTGACATAGTCTAGGAAAAGGAAAAACTTAAAAAACAACAAATGGTCTGGTAACACTTTATAGACTAACAAAACATGCAGATGGTATCATGAGCTTTGGTGGGCACAACCCACTTCTTCAGATAACCCAAGTTTTGAGTTTAGGATGTGCAGACCCAAAACAAATAGGGGAGAAGGAGGAAGGGGAAGGAAAAAAATGGAAGGAGGTGGGAAACAAGGAGCAGAAGGTTTGACAATATCAAAGGGAAAACCAGATAGGCAGAACTGGTAATTTATAAGATTGGATAGCTAAAAGAAGGATCACAGGATAGCAATTAGAGAGGAAGGGCACTAACGCAAGAATCTACACAGACAAAGAGCTGTTGGCACCTTCATCGAATGTTAGGTTGATAATGTCCTAGCCATCCGTTATCTCAACTGAGGAGGCCATCAATGTGAGAACTGAATTTGTGTATGAATTGTAATTCCAATGCCTCTCTGGGTACGTCTAGAGTAGACTATATCTCTCTGTCAACAGAGAGATGTAGATTAGGCACGTCGAAATTGCTAATGAATCAGGGATTTAAATATCCTGCACTTCATTAGCATAAACATGGCTGCTGCTTTTTTCTAAACGGAGCTTTTTCGAAAAAAAAAAACCCCAGGCAGTGTAGATGAGGATCTGTCAAAAAATAAACCCCAAAATAAATGAGATTTACAGGATCTTTCGAAAAAGGGTTTATATTTTTGACAGATCTGCATCTAGAATGCCATTTTTTTCCAAAAAAGCTCAGTTTTGAAAAAAAGTGGCAGCCATGTTTATTCTAATGAAGCAGGGAATATTTAAATTCTTGCTTCATTAGCAATTTCGACATGCCTAATCTACATCTCTCTGTTGACAGAGAGGTGTAGTCTAGACACAGCCTTTGTGTATTTGGCTTGTAGAACTGGTTTGTGACAAGACAGCCACTTGACGATCTTTTAAAGAGTGATTAGGTAGATTGAAGTGTTTTCCAACAGGTTTCTGTATGTTCCCTTTACATATATCTGATTTGTGTCCATTGATTCTTTCCCATAGGGACTGTCCAGTTTATCCAATATATATAGCAATGGGGCATTGCTGGCATTTGATGGCATAGATCAAATTACTGGATGATCCTCTGATTTGGTAGCTTATGTTGTTGGCTCCAGTAATGAATTTGCTTGTATAGATATGTGGGCAAAGTTGGCACCGCAGCTGATTGCAGGGCTGGGTTCCTGGATGCTTATGATGTGGTTGAGTAGCATGGTTACCGGAAAGAATTTGTTTCAGGTTGGGGGGTTGTCTGTAAGCAAGAATAGGCTTTTCCCCCCAAGGCCAATTCATCCACAAATTCAGTTCTCACAGTGATGGCCTCCATTTTTTCCTTCCTCCCTTTTCCTTCTCCCCTATTTATTTTGGGTCTGCACATCCTAAACTCAAAACTCTGGTCATCTGAAGAAGTGGGCTGTGCTCACAAAAGCTCATGATAACATCTACATATTTTGTTAGTCTGTAAACTGCTACCCGACCATTTGTTGGTTTTTTAAGTTTATCCTGTCCAGACTAACTTGGCTACCCCCTGAAGCTAGGAAAAGGAAGAAAGCCACCTTTTGTGACAATGTTTGGGATAGACTGATGAGGAGCATAATTGGATTAAAATAGGCCCAGGAAGAGGAAGATGCCACTGTATAGATCAGAAACATCCAGAATAAAAGGAGAGTTTTAGCCACATAAGCATGAAAAGTAAAGAAATGTGGTGAATTCCTGGCCACACTGAAGTCAATTTCAAAACTTCAATTGCCACGAATAATATTTTACTCATGGATTTGTCAGATAGTATTTTTAAACTCAATCTGCACCACTCCAAAATTATATTCTGAATTGTGATACAACAGAGAACAAATTTGGTGTGTCCTATAACATGGAATAATCATCTGAAGAATTTAACCCTGGTCTAAAATAAGTTCCTTTCCCACTCCTCATCCTTTATAGACCTGAGGGCATTCTCTACACTAGAATGAAATATTTGATACCAAAATATCAATGACTCATACAAAAAAGGCCTGAAAGCCCAGAGAGATACATGTAGAGAGAGGGCAGAAAGTGAAATATTAACTGTTACATTTGAAAAGAGGAAAGGAATCACTTTTTGAACACACTAAAAATCACCTAGAAGAACAAAACAATTCATCTTCCAACTGTGTAAGAGTACACTCTAGAGACCTTAGGGGAAAGTAATTTTAATTCCTGCTCCTTTGTTTTTATAAAGGGCTGATCCCTGACAATGAATGAAATTCTCCCCTGTGCAGTGCAAATACAGAGTCTGTGCATGACATAAATCTCATTTAAACTTTCAATATTGAGTTTAAGTGGGACTATAAAGTGTTGTGGAACTATTGTGAATTATGCCATATAAGCACATTATCTTGGTTTCATAATGAGGTTGCAATATAAATCATTATCAGCAAAACATTATCACCCCCACAGGTCAGCAATGCCCCATTGTTTGCTATCACCTGCATCCCACAGACAAATATTTCACTTCATTTCCACTCTCTGTAATGCATATGTTCATTACCCAGAGATTTGTCTGAGTTAGGTTACATTTACATTTAAATGACAAGTTATGATTCATTTAAAAGATCTTTTGGTAGCATAAATAGCCTAATTAGAAATATATCATTATGGCACATTATATCATCCAAGTCTTTATGAGCCAACATTCAGGCAGCCTTTAGTGTTTATTTTCAGTGACGTCCAGAAACTGAATCTGATGCCAAGCTTGGTCATGCAGAGAATGGAAATCTGAGGAGTCATTTTCATTTATAATAAACATTCCCAGCTGGGAACACAGCTGCTAACTAAGGAAGCAAAGCTCATGCTCTATGCTACCTGGGAAGGTCTAATTATTAAAACACCTAGGTTGGGTCTCAAGACTATAACTGAACGAGATTGGTATTCATTTAGGAGTATCCCTGAACACTGGAAAAACAAGACAGCTGAAATAACATCATAACACTTAGCAGTGGGGGTTATTTTATACAGTGTTAAAAATTGAAAGATCAGTCAAATGAAGCTGAAGTAATAAGCTTCCAGGGGTATGTAACTTGAAAAACCTAAGCCCTGGTCTACACTAGGGAGTAATTCGAAATAATCTCCCTCAGGTCAAAATAATAAGTGGAGCATCCACACTACCAAGCCTTATTTAGAACTAAGGGGCTGGTTATTTTGAAATCTGTACTCCTGCTTTCCTTGGGAAATAACATTTCTTTCAAAATAGTTATTTCAGGAGTTATTATTTTGAATTTAGTTATTTCAAAATAATTTCCTAGTGGAGACATGCCCTAACTGACGTAGTTTGTCTGCTCTCCTTATACAAAACCATTTAAAACCAATAGTTGAGCAAAACACACAAAACATTTCTGCTCCTACCTATTTAGCACTTTTAAGTGAGGACTCAGAAGAGCAGGTGAAAAAGAACATTTATGAAAGTGGATCCCCTTTGTCCTGTTTCTAAAAGCAAATGATGTAATACATTAGTGAGGGAAACAATTTTGTGTCTGATGGCAATAAAGAAAATAATCTCTTTAAACACAAGAGTTAATGTTTCTGTGTTCTTTAGTGGAAGTATGGACCTAAAGCAAACAAATCCAAAAGAAAATAAGGAATTAGGCTCAAATTCGATCAGAGGAATAGCTGGCATGGTACAACAAAACTGGTCTTATATTTACCTATACTGCAACCATTATTTCCCCAAGTTTCATGCCTTTGAATATCTAGAAGGGAGCTGGTCCCCCAGGTTTTGAAGTCTGCATGCAGGATACTTGCTGAGCTGATTTCTCCAACTACAATGCACTTGCTATTTAGCATAAGACTTGAATTGCTGAAGAGCTTTGGTTCTGCAGATCTCAAAAGCTGTGCAAAAATCACAGCTCCTGGGCCTGGCCTACACTAAAGGGGAAAGTCAACTTAAGATATGCAACTCCAACTATGTTAATTGCTTTTGGGCCATCCACGCAGTGGGAGGTCAAAGGGAGCAAATGCTCTTCTTGACTTCCCTTACTCCTTGTGAGGAGCAGAATAACTAGCACTGACGGGGGTGTCCTCTCAGTTTGAATTAGCGGGTCTTCACTAGACCTGCCAATTTGAATGCTAAAAGGATCAACCTCCAGAGGGTGAATATTCTGTGTAGTGTAGACAAGACCTTGGAGACCTCATCAGTGGTTAAAGAAGTAGGAGATTAGGATAGAAGGGGAACTTACTAGTTCTGGTGGCTGCCACGATGTCTCAGAGGAAGCTCGGCATCATGTTGCTGTGATGAGTTGTTCCATAGGGAAGAGCATTGGGACAAAAGAACTATATCTGAAAATCATTTTTGTCTAGGGTGACGATATGACTCATTTTGGCCAAGACAGTTCCTTCTTTAAAGTCTCAATCCATTTTTTTTTCAAAAGGAGGCATTTGTCCTGTTTGCTCTTGCCTACCCTGCAACAGGAAAAGAATTAATTAGCAGGGCTATTATGTTGCATCTGTGATTTTTTGTCCATGTAATAGACAGGTTGCTGGTGATACTGGTGAATTTCTTCCTCTATCCCTATCTCCCTAGAGACTGGGGAGCAAAAGAGGAACTGTTGACAGGTCAGCTCTTCATGCAGAATCTTCTCTCATTACCTCCAACTGTAGCTTCACTTACATGCAATGTAACTCTGTACTGTGCAGTTCAGTTCTAGAATTCTGTGAAGCCCAGTTCTGCAGAGCTCCTAACCTCTGCAGGATGGATGTTCATCCTATGATATATTAGATTAGACATTCAAGAGATCTGCAGGATCATAGCTTTTGTACAGTTTAGGACATATCAGAACTTCTAGACATCCTCAGGGAACATTCTAATCTTTGCATAACAAAGATTTGTTTAAGTAGGATTTTGATACTCCTATTTAATTGCATAAAATATACACACAACTATAGACACATAGGGCCAGAAGGTACTTCGTTAGGTCATCTAGTCGTCTAGTCCATCTCCCTGCAGTGAGACAGGACCAAGTATACTAGAACATCCTAGACAGGTGTTTAAAAGAGACAAGATGGGCGAGGCAATATGTTTTACTGGACCAACTTCAGTGAGTGAGAGAAACAAGCTCTGTAACATGTTCTTGAAAAACTCCCTTGGAAACCTGCTCCAAAGCCTAACTATCTTTATAGTTAGAAAGTTTTTCCTAATACACTAACCTAAATCTCCATTGCTGCAAATTAAACAAGTTCTTTCTCATGCTACCTTCAGGGAACATGGATAACAATTGATCACTACCATTTTTAAAATATCTCTTAATATATTAGAAGCCTTATCAGATACTCTTCAGTCTTTTCTCAAGACTAAACATACCCTATTTTTTTGAACCTTTTGATCAGGTTTTCTAAACCTTTTATCATTTTTGTTGCTCTCCTCTGGATTCTCTCTAGTTTGTCTAAATCATTACTAAACTGTGGCTCCCATATTGGACATAGTACTTCAGCTGAGGTCTCACCAGTGCTGAGCAGAGCACACAATTAACTCCCTTGATTGACATACAACACTTAAATTAATACATCCTGGCTGCCTTCCCACAGCCTCCGGCCCTTGACTGATTTTTCTGTGGGTCAGTGGCCCCCGACCCATAAAAGGTTCTGTACCTCTGTTCTAAATTATAATAATTTCCTTTGACCCATCCCCGCTTGAAGTCAACTAGCCATTTTATAAACACACTCTCCATTCCATTGTTCAAGTCGTTAATAAAAATATTGGCTAGTTCCAGACCCAGGACAGAGCTTTGAAACCACATGACTAGATTCATCCCCCAGTTTAACAGTGAACTATTCTTTGAATACTCTCTTTCAACCACTTTTGGATCCACCTAATAGTAATTTAATCTATATCAGAGAGGCAGCTGTGTTAGTCTGAATCTGCAAAAACCACAAGAAATCCTGTGGCACCTGATAGACTAACAGATTTATTGGAGCATAAGCTTTCGCGGGCAAAGACCCACTTTGTCAGGTGCACGAAAATGTGGACTTGCCACTGTTTGCAGGGAGCTCATCTCAAGTGTGGTGGCATTCTAGGAAAAAGCATGAAGGGGCTTGTCAGTTCTAAATTTACAGCTTGTAAGTGCTCTAAGGGTTAAGGGAGAAGACTCCCGTAGATATTAATGAGAATTATGTTTACTTACTTGCAGTTGTATTGATTTCTTTGTACAGAAACTTTTCCTTCCTGTAAATATTCTAACTGTAATTTCCCAGCCCCAAAGAATGTATTTTAACCCCTTTTCCTTGCTATATTTTTCTGTGGTTTGCATTATTAGTAGCTAAATAGAATACAGTTTTATATTTACTCTGGTATGCAATGTTGAGACCACTCTGTGTCTTCTGCTCACCATTATGCATTTCATAAATCAGTATCTAATCGTTCAAGAATAGATACCCTTCCTTTTCTTTTCTAAAGATGCTATAGCACCAGAGTGACCGACCCTATGTTCAAGATTTTCTCTGCTTAGTGCCAAGGTCATGTTAAACCCAAGGGCTAATCAACATCTTTTAGTTCTCAATCTATATCCATTTTAGTTATTTAGAGTTAATATTGCCACTTGATGGTCTAGCATGAGTAAGGGGCAACTCATAACCATGCTGCCCAAAGAACAGACTAAAGAGAAAATTATGACTTTGACCGTCACAATTTGGTCTCTGCTTTTCCCCTGGCTTTGGAAGGAGGGAAAATGTCAGCCTTTATCAGGCTCACATTATTTTTCCCTCTGCACTGTCCATAGTATTGGTAGGGAGGATTTAAACCTACATCCTTCCCTCTCTGCTACTTCCTGCTTATCTGTGTGGGAATGCAGATAACACCTGTGTTGAAGGTAATGCACCTAGAGGAATACATCCCCTTAATCCCTTGCAGAGATGCATCGGACAACCTTCATTCTTGTCCTTAATGAATGAAAAATTGAGAGATAATGCAAAAATAAAATCTGAGCAGAGATTAAAAGGCAAAGAACCAGGCCAATGGGACTTTAAATTCTAGAAAGGCTGCTACAAACACACATATCTGTATTGTAGAACAATAGATAACTGTACAACAAATGTTTCATACTGCCAAATTCTCAGTAAAAAGCCTACTTAAATTACAATGAAAGACTCAAGTCCTAGCATAATATTTATTTGGAACTGTGGCCTCTTGTGTTGTAAGATAGAAGGAATTTCCTCTGCTGTTTTGCACTAGTCTTACCCTGTGCAGATGCAAATGTAACTAACGGTACCAATTTGGAGAAGGTGAGTAGGCTGAGGAAGAGACATGCAAATAAAAGGCTTAAGACTGGGACCTAAAGGAATCTATTTAAATGGCACAAATTATTCTTACATTTGAGGAATCTTTTCTCTTTTAATTTGGGTGTTTTTTTCTAACCAGATGGCTAGTCCCAAATTCTCATAGGGTATGTCTAGAATACATGGCTCTGTTGATGGAGCCACGTAGATTAGTTTATGTGAAAAAGGGAAATGAAGCAGCAATTTAAATAATCACCGCTTTATTTACATCGAAATGGCTGCCGCGCTGTACCAATCAGCTGTTTGGTGGCACAGCATGGTAGTCTGGACGCTCCGCGGTTGACAAGGGAAGCCCTTGTCGACTGCCTCGTTATGCCTCGTGGAATTTCCCTTGTCGACCGCAGAGAGTCCAGACTATCGTGCTGTGTTGCCAAACAGCTGATCAGCACAGCACGGCAGCCATTTTGATGTAAGTGAAGCAGCGATTATTTAAATCGCCGCTTCATTTCCCTATATCTAGAAACCTAATCTAAATGGTTCCATCGATGAAGCCATGTAGTCTAGACATACCCATAGGTATATAGTTTGAAAACAAACAGCAACAACAACAAAGAAATTATCTATGGATTTTGTGTTAAACTAGTAGGGTTTATGAAACATTCTTTCTAGTTTATCATGCCAATGCAGTTAATATTAATTTCTGTACAATTTTCCTTTTTGCAATAAGAGGCCATTTATTTTGAAATCTGTATTCCTGCTTTCCTCGGGAATAATGCTAATTTTGTAATAGTTATTTCAAAATAGCATTAGTGTGGATGCTCTGGTGCTTCTATTTCGAAATAACTACTCTCAAGAATAATTTGAACTAATTACACCCCAGTGCTTCCTGGGGCTCTATATCGAGGTAGCACATCCTCATTAACAGAGCCTGCCTCAGACTAATTTCAAAGCTTCCTTGTAGTGGGGGCACACTATTTCAATTTTATTAAATCAGGAGTTTTTAAGTCAAATTTAGTTGTTCATAATAGTTTCTTAGTGTAGACATGCCCTAACTCTTGGGCTGTTACATCAGGGCTGAAATCTTGAGGCAGTAGCTGGCCCAAGGAATGGGACTGGATACTGAGCAGATACATTGGGAAAGGGAATGAGGTGTCTCTAATGGAATGGAATGGCTATGGAGCTGTTCCAGTCCAAGAGAAATTAAACTCTTGGGGTTTTATCTTAACCTCTAGCCCTGGGCCACCTCTAGTGCAGCCGTAGCTGAATTTATCTTTGTTGTACAGCTAGTATCAGTCTGCAGAGAGGATTTGCATCCAGAAGCCATCCACTTCCTCTCCACAGAAATCTCTGTAAAAATCTCTGACACATCACCATCACAGCTGGTGAGGGGCTAGATTTGTCCTTTGGGTTCTGAGCACAGACAATCTTCTCACCCATTTAATAAAAGGAAACATTTCGTAAAAGAAATCAAAGGGGATGCTTTATTTTTATTATTCCATATGCAAGATGGAGTGCAAAGTAAATATTATCAAGAGAAAGTGAAGCCTTTGTTTCAAACTTGGCTGTTCCAGGAGACTATAACCTCCTCTACAAATAAGCTGGATATTCATGCCACTGTTGGGTGTTTTTGATCCTGCCTCTTTCCCTTATTGTTTCCATAGAATCATAGAAGATAAATGTAGGGAAATCTGTTTAGGTCATCTACTTTGTCCCCTGCCAGGAATGGATTATGTTCACTGGTGTTGTGCCAGCTCCCCGACTACCTCCAAAGCAGCACTTATTTTTCCTCTGTGTCAGGGGTAGAGTCTTACTAGCAAAATATTGTGAAAAAAATACTGCAGTATTTTCAGTGGAGGCCAGCCAGCAGAGGGAAATAAAGTGAGGGGAAGAGACAGATGGGGAAGAACACAAAGGAGAAAATAATGGAGCAAAAAACAGAAAAGAGACGTAGTAACCGTACAGAAGGGAAAATAAGCATAGAAGATGAACAGAAAATAAACAAGTGTATAGGAAACATTTTAAAAGGATAACCCTCCCTCCCACTCCCCGCAAGATTAAACTGAATGAGTGAAAAGGGAAAAATAATAGAAGTCATGTGGAATGAAGTCAAATGATGACAACTAATCTCTGGAAAGAAAACAAAGGAAGAACTTTTACTTTTTAACCTCAAGGTTTTTATCTTGGAAGCCCAATCAGCCAGGGCAGCTGCAAGATAAGACAGGTTTATCAGCCTTTTACCTAGCAATTGAAAAGAGGATAGTTTGGGTCAGCTAAGGACACCAGAGTCCAATTAAGGGCTGCCTGTAACCTTTAACCACTATTCCTCCCTTCTTCCCTCCCCCTCTCTGGTGAGAGAATGTGAGGAGAGATGGGAGATAAGTTGCAACATGGAAAAAGGCTTCTCCTGAGGGGAAGTTTGCTCCCCACCACATAGGGGAAGGACTGGAACCTAGAGGTCAGCATAATGAGGCAACATCCATAGAGGACGCTGGGAAATATATTCCCTTCTTTGTGTTATGAATTTATTTCTTTTATTGTGGCTGAAAAGTACTCTTTGGGCCTCTCCTTATAAATAGGGAAAACCTGGGGGCATATCTGCACTAGGAAATTATTTTGGGTGTGTCTAGACTACATGGCTCCATTGACGGAGCCATGTAGATGAGTTTACTCGGCAAAGGGAAATGAAGCAGCGATTTAAATAATCGCCGCTTCATTTACATCAAAATGGCTGCCGCGCTGAACCGATCAGCTGTTTGTCGACACAGTGCAGCAGTCTAGATGGGGATCTGCCAACCACAGAACCCTTCATCAGCAGATCTTGTAAGCCTTCACATGCTTTGCACTAGACATATATTGTGAAAGCTACCAAAGTCAGAGAACAAATGCAAAACAAATGTTTTTCCTAGTTAAAAATGAAATTTTATGTAAAATATAATTCATGATTTACCTAATCATGGGATCCCTACAGGGCAGCCTGGACCCCACCAAGGAGCACTTCAACATCAGACTGAGCAGGTGCTGCATGGTAGCGGAGTGTGCAATCAACCATTTAAAGGGGAGGTTCAGGAGTTTCCTCACCTGCCTGGATCTCAGCAAACACAACATCCTCTTCATGGTAGCAGCCTTCTGTGTGCTCCACAACTTGCGTGAGAACAAGGGGGTAGACTTTTCTGCTGGGGAGGGGGGGAATAGTGGCTAAATGACTGACCACGGCATTTGAAGAGCCAGACACTAGCACCATCAGGAGAGCACATCAAAGAACTGTGCTCATCAGGGAGGCTGCTAGGGAGAGTTTCATCCAAGGCCAGCTGTGACCCTCTCCCTGCACCTCTCTACAAGCAGCCCCTGCATTGCCATCTGTCTGCCTTTCCTCCTCTGCCCCTCCTTTCCTCCCTCACTTCCCATGTTCCTCTTCCCCTGTAGAGCAAATAATAAAGCCTTTTCTGAAAACACAGGACTGTTTATTGGAGGGATATGCTATAGGGGTGGGACTGTGGAAAGAACCTGCAATGGAGGAGATGGAAGGGGGTTCAGGGATGGGGATGAGAGTGGCACCTGCCTCCAGGAAGTTGGGAGGCTTTGGCTGCCCAGGAGATCACACCACTATATGATCTGGGGCCCTGGCAGCCCCTTGTGGGGAGGCTAAGAGAGGAACTCATAGGGGTAAGGACAGGGAAGTGGATGGTGGCCCACTCCATGTGCAAGGCCATGTGCTCCATCACCAAGGTGAGGGAGAGCATATGGCCTCATGCTGATACACCAGCTAGTCCCAGGCAGCCTCCCTATGCTCATAACCAGTGGCCCACTCCAGGCGCTCCTCCTCGAGCCCCTGGATGAGGGTCCTGCAGTATCTTTTTCACCTACATATTCCATAGAGCCATGCAGATGGCATGGGAGGTGGGGGACACTCCAAGCTCACAACTGGCCCAGCTGTGAAGAAACGTTTTAGGGGCAGTCATCTCAGGAGATATTGTGTATAAACCCTAGCCCTAATTTCTGAGCCGACACCGAAAGGCTCATTTCAGATGATGGTGATGTATTTTGAGAAGGCCATCTGTTGCCTAGACAGCAGGCACTTTCCTATTGGGGCATAGATGTCCCAGGGGAGCATCACTACACCCACAGCCTGGAGACAAGTAGGCATGGGAAGGTGACAGCTAGGCCTGGAGCCTGCGGGCCAGAGGGGGGGAAATGGGGTGGCTTAGCTCCTGTCTGTGTCCCACACCTGCTGAGTTTGGCACTGTCAGCATCCTGCAGAGAGAAAACTTCTATCCCTGCCTGCTGGAGAAGGGGTGGGTATTGGGGGAGGTATGTATGTGTGGCAGACACTGCTTGCTGGAGAGAGTGCTACTGGGTTCCCCTCCTCTTTCTCCCCCCAGTAGGTTCCCATGCACAGCAGGTTCTCCTCCAGAGCGCCATGCTTGACCAGGAGCAGATGCTGCTCAAGTGCGGGCATACCCTGTGCCGTGAGCAGCACTGCTGTGTGGTTCCATGACCCCAGACTACTTAGTGCTGGCTTGTCATGGGAAGGTGTCCCACCACAGAGGCTGGAGTAAGGCAGGCCTCTCCAGGACCCTTGTAAGAAGGTTCGAGGAGGTCCTGCGTGAGAGCGACATGGGGCTGAGTGCTCCAGACTGGTGCTCCACGTGCACCCACGAGCACAGGCTATTGTGTGACCCCCAGGCTGAGTTGGCCAAGTGAGTAGGATGCAGACCCTTGCAGCCTGCCCCCATGCATATATAGAGAAAATTATAGAACTCACCTCAGGTTCCTTCCCCGGGTTCATCCAAAGCCTAGGAGACATCTGGGGAGGGGAGGGGCAGAGGAGGGAGCAGGTTGGCTCCAGGGTGAGGAGCAGATCCCCTGGCTGGTAGGCATGGTCACCAGGCTGGCCTCCTCCTCCACCTCCACCTCATCTGCAACCCTGTACAAAGATTCTGGAGGTTGGTCTTCTCCCCTCAGACCTCAGTGAGGTCTCTGCATCAGTCCAGGCCAGAACTCTTCTGCATCCTTGGCCAGTGGCAGCCAAGGGAGCAATAGGAGTGCTGGCAGCCATGAGAGGCTCTGAGGCAGCATTGCGATCAGTCATGGCTCCCTGAGATGCTGCTGTCTCACACAGGTATTGCAAAGCTGGCCACATATGAGAAGCCCTTTTCCTACTGCCTGGAGTTATAAGCTCTGCAGGAGAAGAGGAGCAATGGAGATGTCAGGTGTGGCCAGAGCAGTCAGAAGTGCAGCTGTGAGAAGCCTCTGGAAGCAATTATTTCAAATTAGCAGCACTGAATCACCCACACTAATGCTATTTTGAAATAACAATTTTGAAATTAGCATTATTCCCTGAGGAAAGCATGAGTGCAGATTTCAAAATAACTAGTTCATTATTTTGAAATAGTCTACATCTACACTGAAGTGCTATTTCGAGATACCAGAGGTATCCCAAAATAGCTCTTCTGCATTTTTTGGGCATGCCCATTATTTTGAAATATAATGGGCTTGCTATTCCTACGTCTGGAATGTAAACCTCATTCCACGAGGAAGAAGGGACTTTTTGGAATAGTGATTTATTTCGAAGAAAGTGTTGTGTAGACAGCTATTTCAAAATTAACTCAAAATAGACTATGCAACGTGTGTAATTCAAACTGAATAGCTTGTTTCGAGCTCCAGGTGCAGTGTAGACACACCCATAATGGGCTTGGTAGTGTGGACACTCTGCTTATTAATTTGACATAAGAGAGGTTATTTCGAAATAATTATTAGTATAACCCACGGCTTAGAGAGGAATACAAACTCTCCAGCTCGGAATTGGTTTACTCCAGCTTTCCCCATCCTTCCACCCACCCAGCAGATGGAAAAATGCTGTGCCTGGTATGGCAAAGAAGTTTCCCTGCCACACCCACACCAATCAGATCTTAGAGTTAGCAATAAGACAAAGAACATTTGAGGAAAATATTCCTGTTTTTCACCATCCAGGCCCTTTTTTTTAAACTAGATGCTTTTTTAGCAGACTTATAAGATTACTGGGGATCTTTTTATTTGTTTTCATGTGGCATATTTATCCTGGAGCCTTTCTATCCATTATTCATCAGAGGTATTGTGTTTATTCAGTGATGTAAAGCTGACTTTAATTTACCTTTTTAGTAGGATCTTTTAGGATGAATATTCTTCTGCACAGTGGTTTTTCTGTTGCAATTAGATGGGAAATAAGGAGCCAAAGAAGGCTGGAGAACAATAATGTGATCTGCATTACAAATGATATTCAATTTCTAAAGCACACATTAATTGTATCTTGTTTGGCTTTAGATTTTGGAAATAATAGTTGTAATAATTTATTAAGTCATTAGTAACAGTACATGTACAGGCAATAATGCTGCATCAGCCAGCTGTTATAAAGCCATTAATTAGTACAGAGAAAATATAGCCCTAGTGCATAGTTGTCAATATGTATAGTCAACATCATTAGTAAATACAGTAAAAGTATTGGCTATGATTAAGATTTTCTAAATTAAGTAGTAATGTTAGGTACTTCAGTTTTTGAGTGTCCAACATGACACACTTTAATGGGGGGCTGATTTGCAAGAAGTGATGTTCAGCACCTTCTGCAAAACAGACCTCTTTGAAGTGTCCCAAGTTGGACCCCTAAATCACTAGTCAGTTTGAAAATCTAAGGGAATCCCAGCACCACTGCAAACAATAAATAGGCATGCACATACACTGAGGGTATGTCTAGATTACATGGCTCCGTCGATGGAGCCATGTAGATGAGTTTACTAGCCATAGGAAAATGAAGCAGGGAGTTAAATAATCGCCGCTTCATTTACATCAAAATGGCCACAGTGCTCTGCCAATCAGCTGTTTGGTGGCACAGCGGGGCAGTCTGGATGTGCCATTGTCGACAAGGGAAGCCTTTGTCAACCGCTCCGGTAAACCTCATTTACCCAGACGTAAAATGTCAAGTTTAAGCATGAATGACAGTTCAAAGGTTTCTCTATCAAGTCTGGTGTTAAAACAGAATTATTGGACCTAACCAATTCAGTTATAAGATCAAAAACACATATTCCTGCTCATCCAGAAATATAATTTATACCATCATGTGCCGACAGTGTCCATCTGCTATGTACATTCGACAAACTTCTCAGACACTTCGCCAAAGAATTAATGCACACAAAACGTATATCAGACAGTATCACAAAGAAAAAAACAGTTTCTTGCCATTTCAACCAGAAAGAGTATTGTCTCAATGATTTGATTACCTGCATCCTGCTTCAAAGACATTTTAACACCAGATTTTAAAGAGAAACCTCTGAACTGTCATTCATGCTTAAACATGACACTTTACGCTTGGGTCTCAACAAAGATACTAATTACCTTACCCATTACAAAGATAGCTTCCCCAATTATCACCTCTAATATCATTAGCTCACAGACATTCACCTCTCCCTCCATCCCCCCTCTGTTCTGAAATTTGATTTGTCCTTTTTATATGTGTTCACTTTTTTTTATTGTATTCCTTTGGTATATATGGTCATGCTAATTTTCTTCCACAATTTGATCTGAGGAAGTGGGTCTGGCCCACGAAAGCTCATCACTTAATAAACCATCTTGTTAGTCTTTAAAGTGCTACATAGTCTTGTTTTTTGTTTCAGCTAAACTAGACTAACACAGCTATATCTCTATTACCAGTCTAATGAAAAGAAGAATGTAGTCCTGACACAGGTGTGGTGCTCATACTATTACCTAGCTTCTATATTGACAGACTTGGTGTTAAAACTTTATGTAAAGCAAGTAAATAGATAGATCTGTGGTAACAGGCTGAGCCCACACTAGAGCAGAGTGAAGCGCTGAAGTTCTGTTCTTCAGTATCTTCTGCAACATATATGGAAAAAGAGGAAAGAAAGGCAAAGTGTATAGGACACTTTTCCCACACTGCAGACTGAAAACATTCAATACTTGTCCTGTGTCTCTACTCAGTGGATATCCTTCCAAGGTGTGTCTACACTTCAGGGCTTAACTTGAAATAAGTTCCGCAAATTGAGCTACGTCAATAGCATATCTTATTTAGAAATAGCTTATATCAAAATAGAGAGCGTCTACATGGCACTTATTTCAAAATAGAGCACTCTTCCTCCAACTTCCGTTATTCCCCATACAATGAGGGTTACAGGAGCTGGAATAAGAAGACCTCCAGCTTGATGCTATTTCAAAATGACTGCCTGCTGTGATGATGCGGACTAAATTATTTCGGAATAGCACTAGTTATTTTGAAATAGTGTTGCAGTGTACACATATCCTCAGGGGCATAGTGGGAATGTCGACACTGAAGTTATTTCAAAATAACTCCCCTTATTTTGAAAAAACAAGGTGAGTTTCCACACTGCCATGCTCATTATTTTGAAATAAAGGACTTCTTATTTTGAAATAATAAATCCTGCTTGTGAAGAGGAATAGCTTATTTCAAAATAGTTATTTCGGGAGTTACCATTTTGAAATAACTTATTTTGAAATAACTCCCTAGTATAGACATAGCCAGTATGTCCCCCCCAAAATAGGATTTATTTAGGAAAAATATATGAGTTCTATTAACTGATTTTATCTTTGTCAATATTTTCTACTCTAGAAAATATACAAATATCATATTTGTATGGGGATATTTAATACTTCATGAGAATGAAATCATAGGTCAAAATCAAGATTTTCTTCCAAAGTTAGAGTAAATTATCTTAATAATAACAAGTGGCATGAACTTCAATTCCTAACATGGAACATTTAGGGTACTTCTAGATAGCAGGGCTACTTTGAGATACCGGAGGTATCCCAAAATAGCTACACTGCATCTTTAAAATGCACCCGTTATTTTGAAATTGTTTTGAAATAATAGATGTGCTATTTTGGCAAGCCTCTAACCCTTGAAGGCTTAAGGGGTCTGTCAAAATAGTGCATTATTTTGAAATACAATCGAAATAAGATGTACAATTTGCAAAATACAAATTATGTATCTTATTTCGAGTTTAGGGTGTTGTGGAGACACATCCTTACATTTCAATAGTTCACATATTCCATTCAGAATGTCCAAATTGTAGTTAGTGAACTTTGCTTTTCTAAAAATAGATGCTATTCTGCATAGGGATTAGATTGGTTCTTGCCATGCCATTTCCTTAGTAGAAAAATGAAAAAAGCAGTTTTGATTTGTGGTCTGCTTTGCTAATATATATATAAAAAGTAATTTGTTTAATTTCATAGTCTCAATACTTAATGACTAGGAACAACATATATTAAACCAAAAAAGTTTACACACAAGCTGACAGTTACAACAATCAGGACACAAAAGTGATGATGACACACCACATACACTATGTAGAATTTTGCAATAATTCGATTCTATTGAACAAAACTAAATTGCTACACAAATTACTGCCTTTTGTTTTGATTACTGAAATTTAAGCTAACCTTTTTACTTTATGTTTTGACCATCCCAAAATACTATCTTTCTGAGGCAGTTTTTCACATCTTTCAAATGATTGCTGCAATCATTTTTTAAAAATGTAGATATTTACAGTGGTAAAACTAAAATCAATCTAATTATCCACAGCAATTCTACCTTCCATCAATTTGCATTATAAAGGCATAAGAATTGGCCATTATTTAGCACTTCTGACTACAGTTTCAAAGAGGTATACTTATGTACACATACCATTTGTTAGAATTCTGAAAGCAATTGTTTCATCTTTTAGTGCACATTTTGATAGTAGAAAATGGAGAGTGATTACTGAATAAGAAATCCATCATAAAATACATCTGTAAACTACATAGCCATTATAACAGGATTTATTTTCCTTGAGACACACACACTGAAAAATTAGCCCACAATATGTCCCAATCTCAAACAGGGAGGTAGACCTGAAAGGCATGGAATATTAACGGGAGTTGCAATGAAAAGAATCAGGGCTTTGGGGTGGCAAAAAAAGTGAATAGTGATAGAAATGTAGCCGTGTTAGTCTGGGGTAGCTGAAGCAAAATGCAGGACAATGTAGCACTTTAAAGACTAACAAGATGGTTTATTAGATGATGAGCTTTCGTGGGCCAGACCCACTTCCTCAGATCAAATAGTGGAAGAAAATAGTCACAACCATATATACCAAAGGATACAATTAAAAAAAATGAACACATATGAAAAGGACAAATCACATTTCAGAACAGGAGGCGGATGCGAGGGGGGGGGGGAAAGGAGGGAAGGTAAGTGTCTGTGAATTGATGATATTAGAGGTGGGGAGAGTGGGATGTTTGTGAGTTAATGGTATTAGAGGTGATAATTGGGGAAGCTATCTTGGTAATGGGTAAGATAGCTTGAGTGTAAGATAGCTTCCCCAATTATCACCTCTAATACCATTAACTCACAAACATCCCACTCCCCCCACCTCTAATATCATCAATTCACAGACACTTACCTTCCTTCCTCCCCCCCCCCCCCCCCCGCATCCCCCTCCTGTTCTGAAATGTGATTTGTCCTTTTCATATGTGTTCATTTTTTTTAATTGTATCCTTTGGTATATATGGTTGTGACTATTTTCTTCCACTATTTGATGTGAGGAAGTGGGTCTGGCCCACGAAAGCTCATCATCTAATAAACCATCTTGTTAGTCTTTAAAGTGCTACATTGTCCTTCATTTTGCTTCAAAAAAAGTGAAGATACTGTTTTTCTAATGCATACATAGCTTCATTTGATTTGTACAGCTCATGTTTTAAAAGTTAGGAAAACGGCAATATGTTTAAGTGGCTATCTCCAGAAAAACATTAATGTCATATGTTCGCATGGGTTATTGAACTTTGATGTGGCAAACACCTGATTTTTTTTGATAAATTGCATGCTTTCTACAAAAATGTCCAGTATCAAAAAAGCCAATTTCCTTAAAAGAACATTTCAATGGAAATGTTTTCACCAGATGTAACTGAAATCCTACCATGAACTACAATATCCCTCAATCAACCACACAAATATCTCTCCCCTCCTTCACCTCTTAACCTCTGAAAGTCTGCCTTTCTCCTATCATCCTCGCCCAGTTGGGATCAGAATACATTACTTGAACAAGAATTCGGATTCATCAGTCCAAAATGTCGCAACATATTAAACATATTACCTAAACATATTAACTTCTATTGGACTTAATCAAAGGCTTATGTGCATTGTGGAATAGGGACAGACTTATGCACATGCCGAAGGGCTTTGTTGGACATACACATGAGTGAAACTGTTGGGATGATGTTCTCTTTGAGGCCCAGCTGACTTTGGTACTTGCTTCTCCCCTTAGTTCACCAGTGTATGGACCTGTTAACCTCCCCACAAAATGTTACAGACTCATCCTTTCTAATAGTCATTTGGGGGAAAAGCTGTCTGATGAGAACCTTTTCAAATGGTAAATTAGAGCATGAGGGGCTGGGGAAAATAGCTTTGTAGCTGTTTATGGTTGAATCACCAAGTGATTATTTTATGTTATTGGATAGCAATGGCCAACTTGAGGTAGACATTACTGAGTGAGATTTTTTGGCCTATGGCAAGAGGTCAGACTGAATGGTCCCTTCTGTCCTTAAACTCTATGAATCCATTAATTTTATGTATTGAAAGGCACAATATAGGAGCCTATTACATATTCATCTTTCATAAATAGAGGCTCCAATTCAGGAAAGCATTTAAGAGCATGGTTAAGTTTGACAGACTTTGATGCTCAGACATGGGCTCAAAGTTAAGCACGTGCTGAGGTGTCTTTCTTCAGTAGGGATATTTTTGTGAATCAGGGCCTGAAATAGTAAGGCTAAAAAAAAAAAGAAGACAATTATAATATAATGTTTGGACATCAAAATAAAACATTTTGATGATGTCATTTCAGTGTTTCCATATTGATTGAAATATTTCTGAATATTTTGAGATTTTGAATTTTGTCCTCATTTGAGATTAAAAGAAACAGATAGATGGAAATTCTGTTTTCTGACTAGCTCCATTACACCTATCTTCATGGTGGGTTTTAACTGATGGTTAAAGTTATCAAGTTGCAGTATGTGCTTGCCATGGAAAAAGGCTATGTAGAACTCCACACCACATAACTCACCATCTTCTTCTGGTCTCCCGCTCTATGTTTGCTGGGTTAGCTGGGCAATGTGTAGGCCCTACTTGAAGAAAGTTTTGCAGTATTTGAGCCTATATAAAAATAAAAGATGCTTTATCATTAATTATTATTATTTTATTTTATGATTATAAATTATTGCAAAGTCTATTGACAAACATTGGCTCTTCTCCACTTCTTCTACACATGGGACATAATAGTGATGGAAAGAAAATAGAAGTAGTGCTTCTAATATCATAGCTTTTTATCAATGCAATCATTCTTTTATAGGATGCAATGTTTGCTAAACTTTATTTACTTCCCTAATTAAAAATATGTTAATGTATGGTACAAAAACATGCAAAAATATTTATATGAATTGAAATTGGTATTCTGTTATTATTCATGGTGTGATTAAAATTGCAGTTAATAACACTTTTTTAAATCTTTCAGGTATTTGTGATTTTTAAAAAATTTGACAGCCTTAATATATATATAATTAAATTAAATAAATTTAATGTCCACGCAAAGACCACCTAGGTTGGCTGCAATCCTGTACAACATTTAACAATGAAACACGTACTGCATGGGATACCTCTGCCCTTCACTACCTACCGATGTACCTCTAGCATGAACTGCTGGGACTGCTAGGGTAATCAATGCAAGAAAATGGATTTAACCTTATGATGGCAAATAGTAACAACTACTGTTTAAATGGGAATTCATTAGTGTTTGTTCACTTTAATGAGGATGCATTTAACTAAATAACAGTTAAAAAGCAGTTAAATAGTATTTACTGGATTTTAAATACATGTGAAATACACACATTACAAAATAAAAAACAAGAGTTTTATTTTCCTGGCTATTCAGCAGGCCTCGGTAACAGTGCTGAGCTTTCATAGGCACCAGCCTATCAGCACAGTGGTGTTTCTTTTGATAAAGACAAATGTTCACGAGGACCTTCATCAAGAGAAACAAATTCATTTCCAATTAGTTCTCAGCCAGCTATTCAGTTGGCTAAACCATTGGGCTGGTTTTTGCATCAGTTCTGGGAACTAGCAAATCCAGCACAAACTCAGCTTTAAATTACAGATAACACAACAAAACTGTTCACAAACCTATTTTTAAACTCTGAACCATTGTTTGCACCCTGTACTGTTTATGAGACTTCATGTTAAACTTTTTTTTCAACAAGCATTTGGGGAATAGCTGTTCTTCAAACTGAATTTACATAAAAAAGGGGAATTTATACATCATCAAAAGTATTTGGTACGCTTTACTATGTATTGGAAATTTATCTTTCATTACTCATTCATGGTCACACACTGTGAATAATGAATAACAATCAAATAAAGGCCCCAATTCAGTAAGGTCCTTAAGCATATGTCTAACTTTAAAAATGTGAGTATTTCCATTAAAATCACATACTTAAATATACCTTGCTGAATCATGGGTCAAGGAAAACAATTTGCAAACTCTTTATAAACTGACATTTGTTCTTAAATAAAATACACAAAGGTTTGCAAATAAATACTTTCTCATGAATTGTTCACAAATACTGCTTTTTGAGAGAGAGAAAAATGGGATGTTTGTTGGATATTTATTCACAACAAATAATTTGACCAGTTCTACTTCTCAGGGCAACACTTGCCTTAGTGCATTCAATATACTATACAATATGTTATATGCTAAACAAGGGCTATTCAACATGCGGCTCGTGGGCTGAATGTGGCCTGTGGACCGTTTGTTTGTGGCCCTCAGTGTAGTTTGGGTTTACACGGGGCTCAACACATGGCCCACGGATGTTCCTTTGAACATGGTCTCCACTGGGAACACACTTCACAATGGTGAGTCAATATAATGGTCTTCTGTTGATAAGCATTTTAGTAGTTAAGTTCCTGGACGGTCATTGCTCATTAAAAGTACTGTCACATGGATGGAAATTCAGTAAATATTGCATTTTATTAATATCAGCAGAACTGACTCAAATGGGGCCTGTGTGTTGTGTAGTCTTGCCTTAATCTTTATATTTGTGCCCATTAGTGTGAAATAAGCTATTTGCATATATTTTTACATGTTTATAAAACCACACTTAAGTTGCGGCTGTCTGCATGTGCTGTGAGTATCATTGTGGCCCCTGGGGCTTCCAAAGTTGAGTAGCCCTCCTCTAACTATAAAGCATCTTAGTTTTAAAAAAAGACTTTTAAGCAGTACTTAGATACCACAGTGATATCACTGGAAATACTATAGATGGGAAAACAACAAGGAGTCTTGTGGTACCTTAAAGTCTAACAAATTTGCCCATGAAAGCTTGTTGGTTTTGGAGATACATACTATAGACAGAGAGACAGGATGGTTAACAGTACTTTGCAGTCAGATACTTGTATTTGTTTTTAAGACTGAAGTTTGCTGTTAATTTTATAAGAAGATTTTTTGTTCCAGCTTAACTTTGTTTTCCTTTCTGAAATGTTAGGCACTACCAATGCCTCTTGGTATTGATGGAAAGAGTCCAAATGACTTCAGTGGACTTTGGATCAGACCCACCGTTATGTTTCTTTTAGAATCAAAAAATAAAGTGAGAGTCCCCTGTTGTGTGATCTTGGCCAACACTGGTATGGTTACTGGGGACTGATTTGAGAAAGCTCCAGACAAAAACCATGAGACTCTGTATCTAGTGTTGTGTCTTTTGCTCTTTATGCAAAAAAGGTAATAGAAAGCAACTACCTGGGTACAGTGGAGTCCAAATAACTATACAAACTATATACAGCATTCAAGGCCTAAACACATACATTCATTACTGTTCTGGCAAGTTTCTAAACAGAATACAGAGGGCTTATGGACTTTTTAGAGGAAAGCTATTCAAGTCCTAAACACAATACTCTTCTCACTTTAATGTAAAAGAACATTTAAAATGATGCAAATACATAATTATCACTAAATATGTGATCTGTTAAAAGTTAAGTCTGAGAAGTGGATTATGACTTTCCTCTGGGTACTATCTTTTAGACATCATAATAGCCCTTTCTGGTGTAACTGTAGCAGCAAAATCTTCCTTCTCTGTAGTGTTAGGGTCACTTGTGGTAGAACCAGAGACATGAACTCACTGGTAACATCACAAGTCAGTATATGATATGTACTGTAGGCTCAGTTTTTTCAACAGGCATCAGTGAAGTAGAACATCCTGCTGAACTTGTGCTCAAAAAGATGGTTTATGTATCTTCTCCATGACATGTGTGGTGCCTCCTCTACCTAATGAAAAAGGGGACCAGTCTGTGATTCAATCACTCAACGTTTCCATAAATTATCTCAGCAGGTATCTTGAAACTCTTGGGAGGCGTTTTGAATTCAACTGTCACAATCTATTCAGGAACTCTAGTCCTTGAAGACAAGAGTCAACACTACTACGATCTGTGCTGAATTAGTTTAATTTATACATTTCTGTCCATTTAGAATAGGCATCTACTGCAATCAAAACATATGTCTCATAAATAGTCCAAAGTAGCCCATGTGGACTTTTTGTGTGGGTTTAAGTCACCCCCAAGGAGGCAAAAGGAGCCCGTTTAGGCATTAAATTGTAATTGCTGATAAGCTTGATGTTCTTTTGCTGCTTTCTGTATTTGTGTATCTTTCTCTGGTCAGTAGCTAGCACACAAAGTCATGGCAAGGACATTCATTTTACACTTTCCAAATGGCCCAGATGTAATTCTTAAAGAATGCAATACCAAGATTCATAGAAATAATCATATTGGTACCACACATTGGATAACTTTGGTCAGAAAGGACTGTTATGTATGTATCATACAGTTGTTTGAACCTCCACCAACTCACTATGATCCCATCCACCATAACCAGCACTGGATCATTTTTAATTTCACATTATACCATGGCATTTATCATCAGAGGAGTGGGGAGACAGGAGTCAGTTTGTGTCAAATAGGACATAACACTGGTCTGATCTCCTTCTTATCTTCTACTTCCAATAGCAAGCAACCAACATTTGCATGTTGGTTGGTACTTTTGAACTCATTACTATAGAAGTGAACACACTATAATATTACCCAGCTCTGCACCCATGCTGCCAGAACTTTTTTCAATGAAAATTAGAAAGTAGAAGTTGATGATCTGTAATAAGAATAAACTGTTTCCTATACAGATATTAGTGAAACTCTTTAACTCTCCAACTGAATTCAAATCTTGCCTATCAATTTGAACATAGTTACCATCTGCCTAGGTAAGAGATTTAGAAACAAAGGCAATAGTCCTTTCGATATGAACTTCCATCACATGGGAAATTACTTTTTCTGTTACACTGGGGGAAGTGTCAGAAGCTAACTGTATAGTAAAAAATATGTTGAAACATGTAGAGGTCCCTTCAGAGAGTTGCAGCTTTTTGGTATGCTGTGTTGAATCAACAACAATTCTGTCCAGTATGTGAAAGTTATTGTACCAGATGTAACACTGTTGGTGTAGTGGCCAGAAGCCCTGGTAATAATAGAACATCACCAGAAAGTAATGCAATTATGAGACATTAGCTTTGTCTTGTTGTCTTCATGGATTGGTATTACCCATAGTATCACAGACCATCACAATGATGAGTGCTAAGGACTCAAGCTCCCATATATTTACTGTATCAGAATTACCAGGTGAGAATCACCAATAGGGAGAGCATTTGGTTTGGAGACTTGAAGAGCACACGATGAACCATGAACATAAGTAATGACCTCACAAGTTATCAGCTGTCACAGCTATTGGAATATGTGCAAGGTGTCACGCGTCAGAATTTTCAACAAGGTTCCCTCTAAACTGCATGGCAGCACAGCCCCACAGCTGCTTAATGAGCCCTGCCTACCCAGGGGCTCACTGTTTTGCCCACAGAGCTGCCTGGCTGTGAAGGGAGCACTTCTCCTTCAGCTACAGAAGCAGTTCCCTGCTGAGGAGAACTCTGTTGTTCCTCCATGCACAGAGCCCTGCCAAGTTGCTGCTCAGATTAGAGGGAACCTTGTTTCATACTTACACCCCCTGGAGAAACATTGCAATGAGTGAGGTGATTATCTGGTGGCTGTCCTGTTGGATGTTTCACACTATGGTTCTTTGCTTATTTAGACTAGGCAACCACTTTAAATAGAGTTTCTTTTACATCATCTATTATCATAAATATGAATGAGCATGTCCACTCCTTTTTCTTATTTTCACTTCCACACTATGAATGTTTCAGTGCCCCATTTCTCATAGGGTACCACCTTCATTACCCTTATTCTTATTAGCATCTATGTCAATGAGTTCCCATAGCAACTTCAGGTTATTACAGAATTCCACACAATTTTACTATTAGGCATCTTGCAGTATTAACTCATACCATACAGTATATTTTCCAGCATATTGCTGCACAGTTTCCAGAACATCAGCACTTAAATCTTGTACTATATTCTTGTAATTTACTGACCCAGGGTTATCCCTCAGTCAACTAGTCAGGTCAAACTGTTTCAGGCCAGAGGAAATTGCTCAAAGGTCTAAAACCTATACCCTTATGTTGCATCCTTATCTTACTTATACTTAACCCACAACTTATACCCATTAACCACACATAGATTAACTGCAAGCAAGAAAAATTCTATGAATACACAATCCAGTCACATAATTATAAAAGCACATCAAATTATTACCATTTTATGATTTATGCAACTTTTTATTTTAATGATAAGGCTACAATATGTAACTCCAACTTTAAACAAAAAAGAATATGATTTTTTTTCACTCTGAGCCCATACCTTAGGCAGCTTCACAAGTGACTTTCAAAGTCTCTTAGGTGCTCTTCCCCACTAGCTCCAATGAGCACTATATTGCCCAAATAATAGAGTGTGAGGAGTATCCTACAATATGTTGGTCATGGCTCATTGCCAAATAGAAAGTGTAATAATGAGGTACTTGCTGTCTGTCATCAACCTTCATATAAATGTTGGCTTAAACTAGATTAGTCTTGGAGAAATGGAGTGAATGAAGTAAGCACATCCTATATCTAGATGCAAAACCAAGTTAATGGTAACCTTTAAGTCACTTCAGCTATGGACACACATTTTCATTACAGATAGGGATGTTCCCTTTTGCTCCAGTTACATTTTGATAAAGTTCCAGAGTCCAGAAAATGCTGAAGTTCTACCTCTAACCTTTGGGCATATCACAAGAGGTACTGCACAAACTTGTAATATTTAGAAATTGTACTACATTCTTTGCTTTAACATGAGTTAAGGTTCCAGTGTCATCCTGAAAGACATCAGCTGCCTTGTCCAAAAGTTCAGCTACTTTTTATTTTGGGTAGGATTCCTAATTATTTTTAAAACCTGCAGCATTTTATGCTTTGCTAATCCCACTGAATCTCTCAGCCACTCACTACCAAACAACAGCAGGATTCCTTTCTTTGCAACACAGAGGTTTAGCATATATCCTTGCAGTTATATGTTACATTCACTATAATAATGCCCCAGAGTGCAACACTCTCCCCAGTACGATTTTAGTAATACTGAGATTTTCTGCAACTTCACCTCTTTAAAAGTCTCTAATAACCCTGCTGTGAAATTACAGAAACAGCAGACTCTGACTTAAGCTCAATTTTAAATCTTACTTCTTCTACTTGAAAAGAAACCACCTAACAACATTGCATTTGTCTTCTAAATAAAAAAAGAAAGTTATAGAATTGCAGTCACATTCTCATACTCCATGTTGTCATCCAGGAGCAATGGGTGAACCTATGACTGGGGAAAGCAAATCTCCCATTCTCATCTGTAATGGATCCACCCATTTGTAGGCACCCCTCTGTGGCTGATTAACTACAAGTTCTTTGCCTGGTCATTTGGTACTTTGTAGCTCCCTTGGTCACTTCCCCCAGATGTTGCCCTGTCTGATCATCACAAGGTTCTGAGGCTAGAATCTCACTAGCCCTGTCTGCGGTACCATCAGTTCTTGTATTCAACTGGTGGCCAGTCTTCAGGCACTGGACCTGGGCCTCACCCAGGTCTAGAGTTCATCTTGCACTTGGAGCTGTCCATAGTGCTGCTGTTATCCCAGTCAGTATATAGAACTACCTGGGTCAAGCTCCTGTGAGGAACTGCCAGGCTATTTTATACTGAACTGCTGGGCCCAGATTGGCTTCTTTTATACTGAACTGCTGGGCCCAGATTGGTCGCCATGGAGACAGCCACTCTATCCTGCCTGGAGGACCTCTCTTCTGCTCCTCTCGCTGGGATGGAGTGTGGCATGGCCTCCAGCCTCCTGTAGGGGGTACTGGGGTCTAGTCCACCCCATCGCACCATCCCTTCCATCCAAGGCAACCCCCAGCTGTCCAGGGCCCTGTAGGAGCCAAGCACCCTCCACTGTATGGGCAGGCCACCCCTCCTCAAGCAGGTGGCATGTGCTCCCAGACTTCACTCCTCCCCCCAGCCCAGGAGGATGGGGAAGAAGGAGAGCAGGCAGCATGTTGCCCCAGCCTTCCTTGGAGCATGGGGAGGGTGGACCCCCTCAGTCCTGGAGGGCAGGTAGTTCTCCTGGATCTTGAGCATGGGCAGCACCTGGCCCCAGCCTCAGGAGGGCTGGTGGCATAAGCCCCAGTCTCAGAGGAGCTGAAACCCAGACAGCCCTGTAAGACTGAGGAAGATGCATTGAAGAGGAGCAGCAGCTGGGGCAAAGTGTGGTTAGAACTAGGCTGGCAGTTTGGAAAGGCATTGCCTTTCCCTGTCTCTCATACCCGCCGCCCATGTTGCCATCTGCTAACTCAAGATATTAAAATCATGAAATAGAAAGAGGTGTGGCTATCCTAGGAGATTGACACTGAGGGGCATCCAGATGCCCCCGGATGGACAGAAATAGAAAGGCCATGTTCTCTACACTGGAAGCAGAGGGGCGGCATAGGAACAGGAAGTATAAAAAGGTGGGTCTGGAAGCTCAGCTGGGTGCCAGCTGCTGAAGCAGTCAGATGCCTCTTGTGTGTCCCTGTGTTGGAAGACTGCCACAGGCTCTGTGATTCTGAGGATACTGACACTGCTGGAGCCACCTGTGTACCAAACTGCCAGCGGCCTTCTAACCACAGCCCCCTAGATTGTGCTGAGTGTTCAGCCCCTTTTCCAGAGTCTCCTAGAGTTTGGTGGGGGCTCAGCTGCTTTGCCAGAGCCCCAGTTCCTCAACCCTTTCCTGCTCTATCTTTCCTGAGGGTTTAAGCCCTGGAGTCAGCTAATTCCCTCCCTGTCAAGGCTGCTGGTCCTAGGTGTGACAGTGAAAAGGCATGGCCACCCCGGAGATTGACAGCAAGGGCCAACCCCACGATGTATATGCTGACATATGCTGTTGCCACTAATGCTAGAAAACTGTAGCGAGGACTCTTAAAAGGGCCGGGGGATGAACAAGGAAGTCTAATGTGTATTTTCCATTTCTTACTTCTATAACTCTCTACCTCTATGAAATACAGACTGAGAACTAATCACTCTCTGAAAATGGACCAGGAAACTCAACTTAAATTAGCTTTTGTAGGGTCATTTTCTCCTTCGGGGAAAAAAACAAAACAAAGCTGTAAAGGCCAACAGTTAAACTGGCTGCACAATGCAGAATCTGTCATTCGTTCTTCCCCTTTCAGGGAGAAAGATGTAGTGATGAGAAGAAGCAGAAGTTGAGATTTTTCACCTATAATGAACGTGCGGTCCCTGAGAGGAATCCAACGCAAATCCCAAAGATCTTAGGATGTCTATGTCATATGCCTGCCTTCCTCATGCTGTCCTGTTCCCCACCCTCACATTTCTAGGTATATGACTGACATGGGAGCCAAGCTGACACAGGCTCCCTAATCATATCTCGACAGTAGAAGAGACTATAAAAAGGGCATTCATGCTGCAATGAACAGTGTTAATTTATGTTGCAAACACAAAGATTGTTGCTATGGGAACATGTCATCCCCTTTCTGACTGCCCACTTCCTGCAACAATGTAATTTAATATTATGTTGCTACCTTGGAGGGGCTGCTTCCGGCTACATGGAAGGAGGTACAGGGCAGATAGGGGCTGTTCCTTGGGACTGCACTGCTGTGAACAGCGTGTGTACTTGCTCCTATGCCGTGAAGAGAAGGTAAGCACATGGTCCATATTTTGAAGTTTCACATTAAGAAAAATCAAGCCTACAGAAATAATTCAAGGTTCATGCTCACTGTGGTTGCAGATGCAGTGAAAGAATTGGGTTTTCCTAAATAAGCTGCACCTATATTTCTATTTTAGAATGTGCTTCAAATAGTCACTTTCTATCATGCTGTATAGAGGGAGATATGTAGAACTATAGCTCTTGTGTCTAAGTCTTTGCACTGATCATTTATCCACAGAAAATAAGAGTACACAGAAGGCTTACCTTGATAGCAGGTGGGCTGTGCCAACCCCTCCTTTGCTGGACACAAAGGATGGCAGATACCCTATGGTCGTGAGACTGCATCTGTTCCTTTGGATTCAGCATTGGTTCCCTTTCCTTAAATGGACACTGAGATCCTTTACACAGAGAAGAGTTTGAAACCCATTTATATAAAGCAATATTAGAGGTACATGCCAAAATGGGGATAGGGAACAGTAATAGTTAAACAGTAAAACAATAGCACAAACCCTTTTTCCACCTCCAAAGAGACCAAAACTTTCCCCCATATCCCTGCCTTCCCCCAAAGCCTCTAATCCTACCCATGGCATACACAGAGGGAGGAGATACACTACTAGGTGTGGTAGCTGGGCCCCTTGCCTGTAGAGGTGCTGCTCCTTGACCATCTGGCCTTCAATTGCCATCAGAGCACCCAGGCATCTAAGTCCAAGATGCTCGCAAATCCCCATCTAGCAATGTCCATTATAGTCCTTTCTCCAGGCTTAGGTACCCTCACCTAAGGTGCATCTACACTGCACCCATAGGTCGAAATAAGATATGCAATTGAGCTATGAAAATTGCATATCTTATTTCAATCTAATTTCGAAATAGCTTATTTCAAAATTTGGCACTGTCTACACAGCATTAAATTTCAAAATAAACCACTGTTCTGAAATGTCTCTTAACCCTCATGGAACAAGGATTTCAGGGATGTCAGAATAGCGATCCTGTTATTTCAAAATCTGTTTCAAAATAACGAGCTGGTTCAAAAGACGCGGAATAGCTATTTCAGGATACCTCACGTATCCCAATATAGCGTCATAGTATAGACGTACCTGTCGAGAGCAACAATGTTCTCCTTTTCTCCACAGAGCCCCACCCAATTGTGCACACCACAGCCAAGAGGACTGGACTCCTCCAACTCTTTACCCATCTAGATTGTTGAGCCTCTGGGAATAAGTTGGTCACACTTAAGCTCCATCTGCTGATTTGTTATAATACACCGGTCGCAGAGAAGAGTCTAGGTGGTTTTTCAGATCAGTCTATAGGATAGATTTTTCACTCAAAGCAGAATTCTTTGGTAGGTAAAACTACAGCTTCTGAATTTAGCATGCATCTTGTGTACTCTCAGTGATGAGAAAGCTTAGTTTTGAATAATGAATTCTGCCCAAGCCACAAGCTCTCAGTCTTTTCCCTATAAATTACTGATAAATTGGTACTACAGATCTAAACAAAGAGACAGAGAAACTGACAACTTCTCCTCACAATGTTGACCTCATTTTGCAGATGCTAAGACTCGCAAACTAGCCACATTCTTACTATTTTAATTAAGGACAAACATTGTTTTACTTCTCATTACTATTTATGGCTTTTCAAGGACATGTTTGGGTTCTAACTCCAAATAAAATCATTTCCCTTAAGGGGTAGTGCTGATTTGTCACCTCACGAAAGGGTAAAACATTGGAGAAGAATACAGCATAAGTTAATTTATTTACAAGTCCTTGCTTCAAGTGATTAATATCCATCTGAACCACAAGGAATCTGCTTTCAAGTTTTTTTGTCTATTAAAAATGTGGCAACATTTCTTTCAACATACACTTGTCAGATATTCACAGTAATTCTCCCGTCTACAGCATGTTTGAAAACCAGTGTTTTACTGCTCTTAAAATTATATGACTGTCTTTCATCACATTCAAATTGTCTTCGAGCCAAAATCTTTGGTCTTTGATGTTCCATCCTTAAGATCCAATAGTGTGGTTTACTCCCTTAATCCAAATTTACTCTTTTAGGGTACGTCTACACTACAGCGCTAGTTCGAACTAACTTAGTTCGAATTAGTTAATTCGAACTAAGCTAGTTCGAACTAACACATCTAGAACTAAAAACTAGTTCGAACTAGCGTTTTGCTAGTTCGAACTAGTAAGTCCACATTGAGTGGACTCTGAACAGGGCTTAATGATGGCCGGAAGCAGTGCCGGCAGGGCATAAAAGGAGGACTTAGAGCATGGAGATGCTGTCTCAGGCTAGCCGAGGGCTGCGCTTAAAGGGTCCCGACCCCCACCCCGGACACACAGTTCTAAGGGGTGCCCCGCTTGCAAAGAAGTTCTGGCTTGGAGTGCCCTGAGTGCCCACACTGGGCACATCACACCACTCGGCCATCAGCCCGGCTGCACTTGCCGCAGGCTGCCATCTGGGGAGAGGGAGTAATTGGGGGGCTGCAGGAGAGCTTCCACCCCCAGAAGCCCGCAGAGCCAGCCCAGTCCTCCCCATCGGGGGCTCGTACCCCATTCCTCCCTCACCTCCTTCCACTTGCCCTTCCCTAGCCCCCCTTCTTATTGATGTACAAAATAAAGATAACGTTTCTTCCAACATTGACTCTGTCTTTATTGAACAAAACTGGGGGAGACTGGGAAAAGGAGGTGGGAGAGGGGAAGAGAAAGGCTGGGAGAGGGGAGGGCAACTAACATGATCAGGGGTTGGGAACAGGTCCCAGATGAAGAGAGGCTACAGAGACTGGGACTGTTCAGCTTAGAAAAGAGGAGACGGAGGGGGGACAGGATAGAGGTCTCTAAAAGCAGGGGTTGGGTGGAGAGGGTGCATTCAGAAAAGTTCTTCCTGAGTTCCCATAAAGAAGGACTAGAGGACACCAAAGGAAAGGAATGGGTAGCAGGCTTGAAACTAGTAAGAGAAAGTTGTTGTTCTTGACAAAGCAAATAGTTAACCTGTGGAACTCCTTGCTGCAGGAGGCTGTGAAGGCTACAACTAGAACAGAGTTGAAAGGGAAGTGAGATCAAGTCATGGAGGTTGGGTCCATGGAGTCCTATTAGCCAGAGGGTAGGAGTGGTATCCCTGCCCAAAGTTTGTGGAAGGCTGGAGAGGGATGGCACGAGACAAATGGCTTGGTCATTGTCTTCGGTCCATCCCCTCCAGGGTCCCTAGGGTTGGCCGCTGTTGGCAGACAGGCTACTGGGCTAGATGGACCTTTGGTCTGACCCAGGACGGCCATTGTAAGCTCAGGGCTCAGTGTCGGGGGTCTCAGTGGACCCCCTTGATTTTCATGCACACCTGGTCCTGGGTGGCCAGGCTGGCAGCTCTCCTGCCCTAGACGGCCACTTTCCTGTGCCTAGTGCGGAGATCGTGGACGAGGTCCACGATGTCCGCACTAGCCCAGGAAGGTGCCCGCCTCTTGCGGTCCAGGGCAAGCTCCTGGGAGCCGCCAGCCTGGTCCCGGCAAGAGGGGGTGGGCTGGGGGGCATCGGGTGGGTGGCTCTGTGCCGTGCCAGGTGCAGGGTCTGCTAGCTGGGTGCTGGCAGGCTTGCACCTGGCACGGGCACCGTAGCCAGCCCGTGCCCCTTTAAGGGGTCCGGGGCCGGGAGGGGGGCATAGAGTTTCCCTGGTGTTGGCCAGAGTGGCCACCAGGGAAACCTGGGGAGGGCTAGCCTCCCACTAGTTCGAACTAAAGGGCTACACAGCCCTTAGTTCGAACTAGCTAGTTCGAACTAGGCGTTAGTCCTCGTAAAATGAGGTTTACCTAGTTCGAACTAAGCGCTCCGCTAGTTCGATTCAAATTCGAACTAGCGGAGCGCTAGTGTAGCGCATAGGAAAGTTAGTTCGAACTAACGTCCGTTAGTTCGAACTAACTTTCTAGTGTAGACATACCCTTACAGAGCTAAATCAGGACCATATTTCCCTAGTTCAAGCACAAGCAATTGTGTTTAATCGTGTTCGTGTATATAGTAGGGGAAGAATAATTCTTCAGAAATCGCCAGGTGAAATTCTATGGCCTGCGTCATGCAACAGGTCAGATTAAAATGATCACAGTAGTCCTTTTTGTCATTAGAATGTATGTGTCAGATCTTCAGCTGGTATTGTTTGGTATCACCCTGTTAGAGTCACCAGCAGGTCACATAATCTTCATCAGAGTTTACAACTCTGAGCAGCACAGTAGAAGATAAGGGACTTTGCCCTGTGGCATGGAGCTTTCCTCTGCAAGGACCCTAAGCAGGAGCCCAACCCACTTTCTCAGACATTGTTTTTTTACAGGAACTGTGGGCTCATCTTAATATGCTGTTTGATCAGAACGGAGCTCTTCAGATCCAGGTACAAGCTGAAGCAGCATCTGCCAGCTCTTGCATCCACTCTCTGAGGGTATGTCTACACTACAAAGTTAGTTCAAACTAACGGACGTTAGTTCGAACTAACTTTAATAGGCGCTACACTAGCGCTCCGCTAGTTCGAATTTGAATCGAACTAGCGGAGCACTTAGTTCGAACTAGGTAAACCTCATTTTACGAGGATTAAGCCTAGTTCGAACTAGCTAGTTCGAATTAAGGGGTGTGTAGCCCCTTAATTCGAACTAGTGGGAGGCTAGCCCTCCCCAGCTTTCCCTGGTGGCCACTCTGGCCAACACCAGGGAAACTCTATGCCCCCCTCCCAGCCCTGGACCCCTTAAAGGGGAACGGGCTGGCTACGGTGCCCGTGCCAGGTGCAAGCCTGCCAGCACCCAGCCAGCAGACCCTGCACCTGGCACGGCACAGAGCCACCCACCCGATGTCCCCCAGCCCACCCCCTCTTCCCGGGACCAGGCTGGCGGCTCCCGGGAGCTTGCCCTGGACCGCAAGAGGAGGGCACCTTCCTGGGCTAGTGCGGACATCGTGGACCTTGTCCACGATCTCCGCACTAGGCACAGGAAAGTGGCCATCTAGGGCAGGAGAGCTGCCAGCCTGGCCACCCAAGAGCAGGTGTGCATGAAAATCAAGGGGGTCCACTGAGACCCCCGACCCTGAGCCCTGAGCTTACAATGGCCGTCCTGGGTCAGACCAAAGGTCCATCTAGCCCAGTAGCCTGTCTGCCGACAGCGGCCAACCCTAGGAACCCTGGAGGGGATGGACCGAAGACAGTGACCAAGCCATTTGTCTCGTGCCATCCCTCTCCAGCCTTCCACAAACTTTGGGCAGGGACGCCACTCCTACCCCCTGGCTAAGACTACTCCATGGACCCAACCTCCATGACTTGATCTCACTTCCCTTTAAACTCTGTTCTAGTTGTAGCCTTCACAGCCTCCTGCAGCAAGGAGTTCCACAGGTTAACTATTTGCTTTGTCAAGAACAACAACTTTCTCTTACTAGTTTCAAGCCTGCTACCCATTCCTTTCCTTTGGTGTCCTCTAGTCCTTCTTTATGGGAACTCAGGAAGAACTTTTCTGAATGCACCCTCTCCACTCAACCCCTGCTTTTAGAGACCTCTATCCTGTCCCCCCTCCGTCTCCTCTTTTCTAAGCTGAACAGTCCCAGTCTCTGTAGCCTTTCTTCATCTGGGACCTGTTCCCAACCCCTGATCATGTTAGTTGCCCTCCCCTCTCCCAGCCTTTCTCTTCCCCTCTCCCACCCCCTTTTCCCAGTCTCCCCCATTTTTGTTCAATAAAGACAGAGTCAATGTTGGAAGAAACGTTATCTTTATTTTGTACATCAATAAGAAGGGGGGCTAGGGAAGGGTAAGTGGAAGGAGGTGAGGGAGGAATGGGGTACGAGCCCCCGATGGGGAGGACTGGGCTGGCTCTGCGGGCTTCTGGGGGTGGAAGCTCTCCTGCAGCCCCCCGATTGCCCCCTCTCCCCAGATGGCAGCCTGCGGCAAGTGCAGCCGGGCTGATGGCCGAGTGGTGTGATGTGCCCAGTGTGGGTACTCCGGGCACTCCAAGCCAGAACTTCTTTGCATGCGGGGCACCCCTTAGAACTGTGTGTCCGGGGTGGGGGTCGGGACCCTTTAAGCGCAGCCCTCGGCTAGCCTGAGACAGCATCTCCATGCTCTAAGTCCTCCTCTGATGCCCTGCCGGCACTGCTTCCGGCCATCCTTAAGCCCTGTTCAGAGTCCACTCAATGTGGACTTGCTAGTTCGAATTAGCAAAACGCTAATTCGAACTAGTTTTTAGTTCTAGATGCGTTAGTTCGAATTAGCTTAGTTCGAATTAACTAATTCGAACTAAGTTAGTTCGAACTAAGTTTGTAGTGTAGAAGTACCCTGAAAGCCTAAGCTGTCCCTACCTGATAAGTTTGATGGGGATCATGCCAAGTTAACCAATGTTGGCTCCAAGTCCTGTTGGGGCCACAGTCAGTACTGATCCATAGGGTATGAATGGGTTTAGTACTGATTATGCTCAATGGAGATACCTTGAAAGTGAGTGTTTCAAACGGGTCCAGTCCAGATGGATCCAGTCCTGTCCATAAATAATTTAAGAACTTTGTACAGACACTGACAGATATTCTTCAGTGTCTCTTCAATTACACTATTCAATTGTTGCTGGCCAGAATTCTACCATCTCACGGGGCTCCCAATTGTGCTATGAGGTCCCAAATCAATGTAAGTTGAACAAGCCCAGCCAGGCCCCACCTTTGCCCTGACAAAGAGAAAACTCTCACTGAGCATTGTGGTTGGGCCTGAATTGTTACATGCCCAGGCACATTTCAGCAGGGTGCCTAACCAAAGACTAGGTTATCTCTGGGTCATGGAAGGCCCGAGTACATTAAGTGGGCTAAGGTTGGTTTACACTCCACTCCTCCTCACAGCATACCATGTTGCTGCCTGGCTGCCAGAATCTTGGAAATCCTTAACCAGCACACTACCCTGCTGTGTCTCCCCCTTCCACTTAGACATCTTTTTTATTAACAACTAGGAGTTCATTAAGGAGCATAGATTTCCCATTCTTTGCAAGGATTCCCCTACTCTTGTCAAGGTCACTGATGAGTCATTTCTGTCTTCAAGCCCCGTCTTACATCAGACAGTCCCCCTTGGAGGTTGCTACTCTTGGTGGTCACCAAAAGATCTTGCAACGTGGAATCCTCCATGCTCACCAATTATCGTTTATGTCCCCTGGTTCATTATTCATGACCCCAAATCAGCTAATACTTCTGTAACGATTACTAAAAACAGCCACAATGTGAATCTGCAGGAGATGTGGTCATGATGAGAAAGATACAGTTCTTTCAGTTATGAACCACACAGCCATACTACAGTTGTGTGCACATACACTATGTTACATACAGCAGGGCTGACAGTCTCAGTAGGCCGCTGAGCAACGTGGAAGGGGGCCCTTTCCATGTCTCCAGAAGGGGAGGGGCCTTGGGCAAAGGAAACAGAACTGGGGGCATCCAGACCTCAGCACTGCCCAAACTATGGTGCACCCCCACAGCCCTCCGCACTGCTTGGAGTGCCCTGTGCAGCACTCTGGCAGAGGTTTAAAGGCCCCAGGGCTCTGGCCACTGCTGCTGCCATAATAGTAGCAGTGGTATTGGGGAGCTCTGGGGCCCTTTTATATCCCCAAGCAATTGCCCCCTTTAACCTCCCTGTTGGCAGGTTTGGTTACATATAACAACCACCAACAGCCGGGAAAGATTCAACAGCATTATAGGTGTCACCTGCTTCAGAAAACATCTTTGCTATTTTCTGTACTTAGCACAAGAAAAATTGATGCTATGATGATCATTCCTGTGCATTGTGCCTTTGCCTTTTCACCTGGTGATACTCTGGAAAGGCAACTCACTGATTGAGATGTAATCTATTCATGGGGGCACTTCTGGACGATTGCTCTTATAGGCTGATTTCTAATTCTACTCCAGTGGAGCCACTGAATAACTTAACCGGCATCCTGCAAAGCGACAGTGCTCACACATAGCCAGCATGTAAGTAAGTGACCATATTAAGGGACTCAGTGCAGCAACCTGTGAAATACCAGACAAAACATATATAACCCTCATTGCCGCTCTCATAAATGTGCTGTCCTTTGAGGTGAATTTATTTTTTCAGACTGGTGGTCCTTGCATAGGCAGGAAGTCTGATGGGTATTCCAATTTTAATCATGGGACTACTTATGCCATGCCAACAATTATTCAGTACACTCTTTCCTATGGAATTTTAATGCAGGTGTAATGAATCACTATGTTGCTACTCTGCAATGCTTTGCAGATCTATATGCACCATATGCACAAAGGATGAAAAGTAAATAAATGTATGCTGTACTCATTCTTATTTGTGGATATTAGTGTTATTTAGAAATATCTTCCCCTGGCAAATTGACTCACTGCGCAAAATGCACAAGAGTACTTTAGAATAGATCCCATTATCACGCCTACTGCTGAAAATCAAAGTGCTGTTACTGCTTTTCACAAGGAATAACTGCCAGTAGCATTTTCCATTCTCCAGTGTATCAAAGATGTACTCCCACCATGAGGCTGGCAATTCAGACATGAATGCATGACTATCATATTACTCTATAACAAATACATACAATGTGGTGCATCAGTTTATGACCAGAATATTGTTTCATGGGACCTTTTCACTTTAATAGGCCATTGTACACACCCTGAACAATAGGATTCTCAATTTTGTTTGGTACCTTTAAGCACTATTGTAATACAAACAGCACCCGGATTCATATTTACAAACAGGTGAAATTTTTCAACCAACATTTTTGATTGAACATTTTAAATTCAGCAACACAAACATTTTGTGAATTCAGGTCAATTTTGCCAAATTATTGGGGTCAAAAATTCTGAACAAAAAATTAATTTGCGATAGATATGGTAATCTCTGTAATAGCCTTGAAAAACCTTAATGAATTAAGTTTAATTATCTTTAAAGCCCACTCTAATAAATGAATAGTTTATGCATTATTCTGGTTGGGCTTGGACTTGGTGGGGCTGATTTGTGGTGTAGGAAACTCCATAAGGGCAGGGGAGAAGCAGAGTTGGAGTGCATTTGGGAGAGGGGAAGGGATGAAATGAGGGGGGGCTGGGACAGAAGGGGGAGGAATTAGGGTGGGGTGGGACAGAGCAAGGGTGGAAAGAAGCAGGGCAAGGTTGGTATATTGAAGGGGCAGAGTGGAGGCATGGGCTGGGGTGGAGGAGTGGGTCCAACACCCCTCAGTTAGAGAGGAAGTTGGAACCTATGATTGGGCATATAATCTCTATATTGGGGAGAGACATGATGAGAACCCTGGGAAGTCTTCTGAACTTCAAAAAACTATAAGAAACAATGTGCCAGGATTTTCAGGACAGTGTCAAGACAATTGCCTGGGGAAACTCCATAGGGACATGAATGCAAACTTTCCTACCTCTAGTTATCACAAATTCTGTCTTTTGAAGTCACATACTGAGGAGAGGGCCACTGTCTGCTGATAACATGTTCCCAGAAACTGAAGATCAAAGGTTCCATCTGAATAAAGGAAAGACTGAACTGCTCCATGAAGGTGCGAGTTCTCAGCATAGGTTATTATAAGCATGCAACCATAGAGGAAAACTAGTCAGCACACATATACCCTATTGTAGTGTTTGGACAGCTGATTCCTACCAAGCCTCAAGTTGGAGGTTAATCTCCAATAAGTTTTTAATGTTTATGCAGGTTCTTTTACTATTTAATATGTTCTCTCTAATGATTTCATCTTAAGAATAAATGTACATGTTTATTAGTTACCACATAGCCCTGTATAAGTGCTGGCTATTACAGCTGTTCATAGCCTTCAAAGACAAAGCAAAACACAGATGCAGGATTGTTTAGGCAGTCTGTCTTGCAGGGGATATCACAGCATTGGATGAAATTGTGCATTCTGAAAAAAACCCATCAGAAGGGAGAGATTTCATAATTGAGGTAAAAAGCTGGGTGTCCCAAGAGTCTGTACTGGGACCTGTGTTGTTCAACATATTCATAAACAATCTGAAAAATGAGGTACAGTAATTACTCGTTTAACATGTGCCCGCTTAACACATTTTCACAATAGCACGATTTTTTATTAGGGAACGTTTTCGAATAACATGATCATCCCCGAAATAACACGAAAATAATCAAGTGGCGGACTACTTCACGCAGTGATATTAGTTGGTGAAAATCGTGGTAATACACATGAGTGGATGAATACGCGTGGGCACAGCACTCCTCCACTCACTCACGTGTTTACAAACCTCTGTGACTTGTGTTGCTAGATATCTTGCAGTGCTAGCGATCACCAAGGTGATCAGCAGTGAAATCCAATGATCTGGATGTCACCAGGCCCACTGCTGGGAGGTAGCAGGGTTCGGGGACAAAACAGGCAACTTCCTTAGGGCCTGGTGATTGAAAAGGGCCCAGGGCTCCCAGTCACTACCGTCACCACTGCTGCAGCACCCCAGGCTCTTTAAATTGCCACTGGAGCACCAAACAGCATGCTCCATGTGGTCCTGAAGGCTGCCTGGGGGAAGCCCCCAGCATGGCATGCTCTGGGTAGCCCTGTGGCCTGGCTACCCCCATCCCTTCTGCCTGAGGCCCCTCCCTTTCCAGGATCATAGAGGTGGGCCCCACCCATCTTGCCCAGGCAAGGCTGTTGCCCCCAGAGTGTCACTAAACCTCTGATTACCAGATGCTAGAACTGACCTACAGGGAATGAGTTACTTGACAATGATTGCCCTGTTCTGTTCATTCTCTCTGAAGCATCCGGTATTGACCAGTATCAGAAGACAGGATACTGGGGTAGATGAGCCATTGGTCTGACTCAGTCTGGCCGTTCTTATGTTCTTATGAGAGTTACACAGATCTCTACCCAAAGAGGTAACAGCTGAGAGCTGGAAGTTTAGAAAAGGGTCTCCTTAAAAGATGACTGAGAGGGAATACAGATGCAGTGGCCCTGAACTGTGACACACATAAGACAGCACATGCCAGATCTATGACAGTGTGAATTGCTGTAAGTGCCAGTAACAGGGAAAGCAAATACTGTCAAAGGTAAAAGCAAGGACAAGAGTGTCTCAGAAGAGAATAGCAAAAAGCCAAGAGAAAATGAATTCTGAACTTCTGAACAACAGTCAGTTAGTTGAGCTATGCAAAGAAATGCTACTCAACACCAAGGAATGCCTGATGCTGATGCAGGTTGATTTGCTATATTCCGATGACCAGAAGAGAAATGATAGTCCAGGTTAGGCAGAGGGAATCTTGGCCTCAACTCCCTGGATGGAATAGGCCAAAAAGAAGCTGACAGGCAGAAATCATGTTCCATTGCAATCAAATGCACCATTGCAATCGGGGCTGTGTGCTGATTGACAGGGCAGGAGAAACTGCAGCTGGATAGGGACAGAGTATGACTGGAAACACAGCTGCACAATGAGAGAAAGGAGGACAAGGAACATCAGCATTAGCACAAGACAGACAAACTGTGTTAGGACTGCAATCAGGTATCATTCTCAGTGGGTGGCAGAGACTCCAAATAACTCCTATATTTTAGGAATGGGGGCTGATATGTATATGTTTCCATTTGCTTTTGAAATCTGGCTTTAGTGCTGACTGGGATAAAAGCTTTGGATATTTCCACTCATATGGACAAAGATTATGATTCCAGTAAACCAAGCTTTGCTAGAAAGTTTAACAGCCCCTTAAATGTATGGAAGCAGGTTTTGGGCATTCAGAAAAAGGACATGACCTATGCTTAGATGTCAACTCAAATTAAGGGTTAACTAAGAAAATGAGTTATCACAGTCAGTGAGGCTTATGAATTAATAGGGTTAGAAGAATTCTATAAACTCTGCCATCCCACCCCAGTTTAATGGACAAACCCCCTAGAGATGTGAAATCTAGCTGAGAAATGGGCAGCCCTTATGTAATCAGAAGGCCTGAGTTTGTTAGAAAACTTAATAGTGGTTGAATGAGATAATGAGATTGGAGGACAAGGATTGGGCCAGAGCTTGCGGTTGGGGGAATATCTACTCCAAGAAGTCCTGGAGCATGTATTCTCTAGGTTGCCAGCAAGCTCACTTTCTTTGGGATTGCTTATTCCACCCACTGAGGCCAAGTGCAGTGCTGGGAGAGCCAGCTGCACCCCATTCTTACATAATTAACTGAGAGACCAAATGTCCACATTGAGGGCTCACACAACCAGTCTGTGGAAGGCATGCAGTGCCTATATGAGCCATTCACATGGGCCTCCTCCCCCACATTTGTACCTACGCTCCAGGGTGCAGATCCATTGGACCACCAATAGGAACACCAGGTGGTAGCTAATGGGGAGATATTCATTAGGTGGAAATATACTGGGACTGCTAAGACTGTTCAGCTCCATGTTGTGAAACCCCCTCAAGTCTCTCAGGGTATGACTACACTACAGGACAAAGTCGAATTAAGATACGCAACTTCAGCTACGTTAACTGCATAGCTTAAATCGAAGTATCTTCACTCGGCTTTGAAGTAAGGTGATTATGAACTGGTAACCACAGAGAAAGTCCTTGGCAGGGTATAAAGGATGGACTGTGACCAGAGCCCTTTTTGGAACTAAGAGGTGACCTCTGGTAAACTTATGCACGTAGAGAGAGAGAACGTATTAAAGAGAGTAAAAACCTAGGCTGCGTCTAGACTGGCATGATTTTGCGTAAATACTTTTAATGGAAAAGTATTTGCACAAGAGAGCGTCTATACCGACATGTGCCTTTGCGCAAAAGATTTGCTTTTGTGCAAAAGCATCAGTGCCAGTGTAGATGCTCTTTTGCACAAGAAAGCTCCGATGGCCATTTTAGCCATCAGGCTTTCTTGTGCAAGAAATTAACTAGGCTGAATACTTGTGCAAGAGGGCTTATCCCAGAGAGGGAGCATCAGAGAATTTGCGCAAGAACCACTGATTTTGTACAGTACAAAGTCAGTGTTCTTGTGCAAATACTTGCGGCCGGTGTAGACAGGCGGCAAGATTTTGCTTAAAAGCAGTTGCTTTTGTGCAAAATCTTGCCAGTCTAGATGCACCCCTAATGTTTTCACTTTATGAATACATGTGGTTGCTCTCAAGGAGCTGTGTGGTAACTTAACTTCTGTCAGTTACAGCTCCATAGCCTTAAAGAGAGACCAAAGCACAGCCAGTTAGCAGTCTGGCTTGCTGGGGAGAGCAGTGCAGGCATGAAAGAAATCCCAGTCAAAAGGGAGACAGATGTAACCCACACACTTTCTGCGTGTGGTATATTGTCCCATGTAGTGGCAGAAAGAATGAGAGAACTCTACAGCCTTAACTGAGAGCCAGCAGGCTTTTAGCTCAAGTTGTAAAGGGTCATGCACTAAGCCCGGGAGCTCGTAGGTCCGGTCTCCCTGTCAGCATTTCAGAGACATAGGTGTCCAAAAAAAGAAAGGAGACCACTAAGGAGACAGGAGGCTCAAAAGGCTGCCATTGGTGGAACTCAGAGAGATGAAACATGGGTGCAACAGCCCTGATTAGGTCATTTTCATTTTGACATTTTCAAAACAAAATTTTATTTTATTTGAAATGACTTAACTTTGAAGTTTCCTTTAATTTAATTTTTTTAAATCAATATTCAATATAAAACCAGGGCTTAGCTTCAGTTTGAACAAAAACATTTCATTCAACCTTTGAGTTGCCAAAACGTTCACATTTTTCCTAAAGTTTTGAGTCAAACATTTTTTCCAGAAACCCCAAGGAACTGAAAAATCCATTATTCACACAGCTGTCCTCAGAACATAGGTTAGATTAGAGGCTCTAGGAAGCACTTCTGCTGGCTCCCTCTGCATTCCTAAGTGCACCATCTGAGGAAGAGAACAGCTCCTCTCTGCCAGTCTCAGGGTCAGCTGCCAATTTAGAGATAATTGCAACTGCTAAGCACTGGCAGGGGGTGTTACTTGGTAACTATTTTTTTATCTTTCTGAATGCTAGGCTTTCTGCAAGTTAGTGGAGGTGTATTAAAAAGCACAAAGGAGCATTAGGGTCCCCACCTCCCACCAACTTTCACTAGTATTTAGGCACTTATCTGCCCTTTGTACCTTTGAAAATCTCCCCTTAGTGGCTATTAAAAGAATTCAATTTACTTCTACTTTTATGATTGTACTTAAAAACTGTGTTTTGTATTTGTGTTCTCTTTTTGCTCGATACCATTATATTTGTAATTAAAGAAAAGAATCGTCATACTTATTTCTCCATAATTAAAGATAAAAATCTTTCCACTGCAGTGTGTTGTTCAAAAACTTTATTACTGCATTTGTGGAGAGGTTCAGAGAGCACTATGAACTGCATTGTTTATTAGTTCAGTGATGCTGCGTCAAGGTCACTGGTTCTAAGTTAATCATAAAAACCATAACGCTAGAAAATGTGCATGGAAATCACAGGATTGCCATGTGTATATTGACACAGACATTCTTCTGAAATCATTTAGGGGCATCCATTATCGAGAAACTACAATAATTGCGCACTTCATTGACTTCTCCTAAAGATGGTCCAGCAGGAATCAGCATGCAAGTAGAAGACTGTTTAAACAATTAAGGCTTGTAGCTAGAAAATCACCACTTCCTCTTGGACACTGTGGCCGTGTCTAGACTACATCCCTTTTTCAGTAAAGGGATGTAAATTGGGCACGTTGATATTGAAAATGAAGCCGGGATTTGAATTTCCCACGCTTCATTTGCATAATGGCGACCGCCGCTTTTTTTCGAAACAGGGCTTTTTTGAAAAAAACTGGCAGTTTAAATGGGGGCATTTTTGACAGAAATGCCCCATTTCAAAAGATCCTATACGGGATCTTTTTTGACAGAAATGCCCCATCTAAACTGCTGGGCTTTTTTCCGAAAAAGCCCCATTCTGAACAAAAAGTGGTGGCCGCCATTAAGCAAATGAAGCAAGGAAAAGTCAACTCCTGGCTTCATTTGCAATATCGATGTGCCTAATTTACATCCCTTTACCAAAAAGGGATGTAGTGTAGACGTAGCCTGTTGGCCCTCCCTTCCTGTATAGCATTTCTACCTTCATTTATCTCTAGTGAAAACCTGTCCATCACCAGTCCTACAGAGAACAGTAGCTCCTACAAGTCTTCAGTTAGAAAACAAGAAAGTGGGAGAAGTCAGCAGAGGAGCAGTCATTTAGTATTAGTTATTTGATGACTATAGCTATTTAGGGTAGCAAACAATTAAAATGTGGTACTGTTCCCAGGTTGCTACTCAGAACTAACACATCTCCTTAAATAAGGCTAGAATGCAGCTTTTACTGCCCTACAAGCCCTCTTGCTGCTCACTCTAGGAGTGTCAGCTTGGTGGGACCAGATGCCCATTGCTGTAAATGGTGTCCAATCTAACTAATTTGACACTCCTTGCTCACTCTACAGTGGTCTTTTTTTTTTTTGGTAACCTGTCCCTCCAGTCAGGTTACCATGTAGCCTGCTCCTTTGAGGATTAGAAAGTCCAACAGGACAACTGCCCAAGTGTTCTTGTCAGATAGCATTCAGCCCCTCAGGCTCTGTGTCACTCTACTAGTGACTGGCAGGGGAACCCAGGCCTACCTGTTACACCAGGTCTCAGCCCAGGGACCATACAGACAAGAATCCAGACACTCTGTGCCCCTCCTTCTTGCTCTTTTCCTGGGCATCTTGGCTACATCTAGACTGGCATGATTTTCCATAAATGCTTTTAACTGAAAAGTTTTCCATTAAAAGCATTTGTGGAAAAGAGCATCTAGATTGGCATGGACACTTTTCCACAAAAGCACTTTTTGTGGAAAAGCGTCTGTGCCAATCTAGACGTGGTTTTGCACAAGAAAGCCCCGATCGCCATTTTCGCGATCGGGGCTTTTTTGCGCAAAACAAATCTGAGCTGTCTACACTGACCCTTTTGCGCAAAAGCTTTTGCGCAAAAGGACTTTTGCCCGAACAGGAGCAGCATAGTATTTCCGCAGGAAGCACTGATTTCTTACAGTAGAAAGTCAGTGTTCTTGCGGAAATTCAAGCGGCCAGTGTAGACAGCTGGCAAGTTTTTCTGCAAAAGCAGCTGCTTTTGTGGAAAAACTTGCCAGTTTAGACACAGCCCTTCTGTCTAACCCTCCTTAGCTTCTCTTCCTTTGCTCTGGATTTACCATTGGAGCCTTGTGGCTAACTTCACTTCCCCTAGCCTCTTGCCAGACTCCTTACTACAGGGCAGAATCCCAGTGCTTATACTCCCAGCCTATGTCTATACTCGTGGCTTCTTGCACAATAAATATGCAAATGAGGCTAAGTGTGGAATACAGGCAGTCCCCGACTTACGTGGATCCGACTTATGTTGGATCCGCACTTACGAACGGGGCTTTCTCGCCCCAGAGGTCGAGGTGGCGGATTGCTACCTGCGAGCTCCGGGGCGAGAAAGCCCCGTTCGTAAGCTGCTCCGGTGCCTCTGGTCTGCTGGAGACCATCTCCAGCAGACCAGGGGCACCGGGCGGGTTCCCGCACTTCTGAGGCTTTGCCAGACCGTCCCCAGCAAACCACAGGCACCGGGACTGAAGCGGCAGCAGCAGCAGTTCCCCGCGCCTCTGAGGCTTTGCAGACCAGGCTTTTGTTTTGGACCCTGGGGCAGAGCAGCTGGGGCGCTGCCGATTGGTCCTGCAGCGCCGCTCTGGGCACTACTGGACCAACCCGGCAGCACCCCAGCTGCTCTGCCCCAGGTCCTGATTCAGCCGCTGCTGGTCAGTTTCAGCAGCGGCTGAATCAGGACGCTTGGGGCAGAGCAGATGGGGTGCTGCTGGGTTGGTCCAGTAGCACCAAGGAGCAGCGCTACTGGAGCAACCCAGCAGCACCCCAGCTGCTCTGCCCCAAGCGTCCCCAAGTCAGCCGCTGCTGAAACTGACCAGCGCTGACTACAGGAAGCCCGAGGCAGAGTTGCTCAGTTTCAGCAGCAGCTGACCTGGGGTTCTTAAGTTGATTCTGTATGTAAGTCAGAACTGGTGGTCAGTTTCAGCAGCGGCTTGCGCCAGTTCCGACTTACATACAGATTCAACTTAAGAACAAAGCTACAGTCCCTATCTTGTACGTAACCCGGGGACTGCCTGTATTGCTGACCCTCATTTGCATACCTCATGAGCCGTCATTTTTGCAGAAGAGGCTCTTGCGCCAGAAGAGCATCTACACTGCCCCTTCTTGTGCAAGAAAAACTCTCTTGCGCAATGCCGTTACGCCGATTATTTTCAGGAATAGCCACATTGCGCAAGAGGAGTTTTCTTGTGCAAGAAGGGGCAGTGTAGATGCTCCTTCTGGCGCAAGAGCCTCTTCTGCAAAAATGACGGGTCATGAGGTATGCAAATAAGGCTCAGCGATATTCCACATGTAGCCTCATTTGCATATTTATCACGCAAGAAGCCACGAATATAGACAGAGCCCCAGAGATTTGTTCCAGATAACTTCCTTCCTTCCCAGGAATCACCATGGACTCCTTCCTCTATAGTCCCTACCCCCATACTCTTGCAGTTACTTGGCTTTACATTGCTGGCCCAGTTCTTATAAACAGCACTTGTCATTAACCATGACCCTCTCTCAAGTGATGCTGGGTGACCTCTAATTGGCCTCTCAGGCCCTCATTACCTCTATCAGAGCTGGCAGGGGGAAGGGAGCTATGCAATGTCACATATATCTCACACATTACAGTAGTGATCTGGGCTGGCTGTTAAGTTCAAATGCTCTAGTTTTGCAATTATTAATATTTTTCATGCATAATGCACAGTTACACAGGCTGTTTTATTTACAAATTCTGTAATGAGAAAACAAATGCAGTTTTCTTGGAAGGGGCATGCAAGAGGTCAAATTAATATGGACTCAATGTGAGGCATGTGGTGCACTTTGCCCTTCTAGTCAGTGGTTGCTGATCCATAGCATTTAACAGGGTACTTCACCCTTTGTAATCCTGATGCATGATTGAGCACCTGCATGTCACACACTTACTACTTACCGCAGATTTCTATAGGCCTAAGTTCAGAGTGTAACCCACACACCTAGTGGGTGTGGTTCACTGTCCCATGTAGTGGCACTTAAACTACTTACAGCAAGAAAAAAGAATGAGTGAGCTCTACAGCCTAAACTGAAAAGCAGCTAGATTTATAAATCAAGCTGTAGAGGCTCCTACGCTGAGGTTCTGAATTTGAATCCACCTGTGCTCTTCATTGGCTTGCACCAACACTCCTTTTATGCTTTGCAGAGTCATGTATGCCTAGTATAGCACAATGCAGCATCTAGGCCAGGATTGCTCTGAATTAGAAGGCAAAATAAAGGGAGCTCATGCACATTTAACTTCAGCATGTTTTGGTTTGGGGGTTCTTAACTTTGCAACCTAAACATTTGCTCACTGTAAGTTTTGGTTTGTTTTTTGTATGTCTATTCAAGGCTTTTGTTAAAGCCTTTAAACTTTTTAAAATGACCTTCACTAGGTAATTTGGCTAGGCAGCACCATGAAGTCAGAATTGGAGCTGGCTTTGTTTGCCTTCACACTGAAAACATCTGTTGTATGCCTGCAATGGACAGCAGTGCCAGGTTCCCATTACTTCACATGAAAAAAAATTGTGAAGGAATCAAGGTACTCCTATTTTATAGATTGAGCACTTAATTACGGAGGGTAAGAGATAAATGCCTGGATTTGCACAAGTAGTTATGCACTTAAGTCACCTATGTCCCAGTTTTAGGTGTCACTGATCTGCCACTTGGCTGCCTCTTAAGACCATAGGCACTTAAACTCACTCAGCACCTATATTCTTGTAGTAAAAGTTTCATTATCACTTCAGTTCCTGCCCCTGGACATGTCTATTATCCTTTGCCTAAGACCTAGCAATCCACAAACCATGGGGAAGAGAGGTATTCTTCTACTTAACTCATGTGTAGGGCTCAATGCAGAAGGGGGAGCTCAGAGGCCATTTCACTCCACACAAAATAGCCAGAGTGTGGGGAAGCTCTCCCTCATAGCCTTTCATCAAGTGTTTTGTACCTTCCTTTCCCTCCTGCCCCCCAGAAGGTGGGAGACACCAGTTCAATTTCTCCCCTCCCCCCCACACACATTTCTTGATGAGTAGAAGGAATTTGACTAATAGGTCTCCCCCTTTTCAACAAGTGTCCTAACCACTTAGCTAAGAAATGCTCTGAAATGGGGCTCTCCTATGGAGGTTTTTCCATTGTAGTCAACTAATTAAATCATATTTGAACCAGACGAGTAAAAATTACTCTATAGTCTTCTGGTTAGAGAGCTCACCTAGAAGTAGCACATTCCTAGTCATATCTTTTCTGCTCATCAGCCAGAGGGGGACTTGAAAAGTTGTAATGAAATCCTTGCCCATTTCTTTCAATTGCTTGCATAGAGTTAGAGAGTCTCCAAGCGTACTTACTGGATTGGTCCTTGGGACTTACCACATGACAGAGGTGGTAGAATGCCTATCTACTTCTAGTTTGTGGGTTGCTAACAGAGACAGGTGCTTCTCTGTTGCTTAGACATACGCACGTATCTCTAGTGAGGGAGTGGAGCTTAGAACTTACACCTCCCCTCTTCATCTTTCACTGGCTAATCTGCTTGCTTTGGGGATCACATTGTAAGTTGCCTTTCTAGCTACATTCCCTGTACTTGGAGCATAGACACCTGACAGACTCTGTGGGCTAAACTTTGCAAAGTTGTTGCAGACTTAAATCTTAGGCACAGTAACAGCTAAGCCCCTTTTTTGGATCCAGGCCAATCACTATTGCAGAGCTTTTGCCTCATTCATAGAGAGTGCATTTAATTGTATATTTAAAACTCCTGGAAATATGCATTGAGTTGCACAGGGCAATCAGTGAACAACACCTACAAGTGCATGGTAACTAAAGAAGGTGTAGGACCTAGTGAGCAACAAACACTGCATGCTTTCAGGTTTTTTTTAATATGCAAAAAAGATGTCATATACTCCCTGCAGCACTCTTCCGTTGGTATTGGTGGTTATTAGAAAGTGCTATTGTCATTAATTTACTGCAGACATGCTAGCTATGATTTTCAAACCTCCCTAATTTGGCAAAGTCAAATGGACTTTCATTATAAAATGAAAGGCATTTCTCTCTCTTTAAGGGTTATTATCTTTCGTGTCATTTCAACTTTTTTCTTCTTCAACTGGTTCAAACCTAGAAGTATTAAAAAGGTTGCAAAATGTGTTTTGAGTGAGAAGAGTGTGCTCCAAAAGACCCGAACTGTTCTTTGTCAAACTTGCAAAAAGTAAAATCATGCAAGACCAAGGACCTTTTATCCACTACTACAAGTGTTTTACATTCACTTTTCTCTCATCACTTTACACAAGTGCAATTGATCACACAAGGTTTATGGCAATGAAGAATCAGGCCCAAGTCCTAGACAATTTCAGCACAATGGCTAAAGTTTCAGAAAAGAATAAGCAACTGAAAGAGGGTGTTAGAATGAAAATGTTTAGGCAACCTTAGCTAACGCCAAGGGGTACTGGAACAATTTTTTATAGTGGGGATGCTGAGAGCCATGGAACCAAACTGTAAACCCTGTATACAGTGGAAACCCCTTTGAACCAGCAAGTGTTGCAGCACCCTCTACACTGCTAGTTCCAGCACCTATGGCTAAAGCTGTTGCTCCAACTGTTATTTTTATCCATCTATTATACTCACACACCAATAAATAAACAGGTCAATAAGAAAGCAGGACATGTTCTATTGGAGAAGCAATTAAAACACAGAAGCTTAGAACTTCAATTTACAAGCTAATTACAGAGACACAGAAAACCCTCTATATTATTTAAAAACTAATTACGCTGTATGAGATTGCAGAAGTTCACTGAGAGTATGCAGGTAAATTAACATTAACTGTCCAGTAAATATGGATCAGATTTTGTACTGATATAAGCTGACAGGGTTCTTTGAACTCAATGGCATTTTCTCAATTTACAAAAGCAGAGAATTTGGCTCTATGTATAGAAAGACTAGAAAACAGTTCACATCAATAGCAGCAGAGCTCACTTTCTTTACTGACATCAAGTTGTCTTTCAATAGCCTTTTGTTAATAAAACCATAGTCACTGTGATCTGAAACATGATAGACAGACATCGCTCAAGGGGTTTCTCTCATTTATCCGCTTGGAGCTATTCTCTAGATTCTCTTTATGCTCCACTCTGTTTTAGAGGAGTCTGTGGCTTCCTGATGGGAAAACATAAGGACACTCCAAAGCATCAACTGTAACAACCTGTTCACTTTCTGGAAATGGCAGATAATCTGCTCTGAAGTCTCCCACTTTGTGGCAATTTCTCAATCTAGTAGACCATACCTTCCACAGAACCATCTGGAACATTTCCTCCATATCTCTGTAACAGGACTGCCAATTTGCTTCTTATATACTACGTGTGCACTGTTGGAATCATTTTTGGAAGTGTGAGAACAGAAGCTAAATAACAGGCTTTTTGTGTGTGCAATTTGTAAATATTCAGGGTTGAATTCTCACATTTATGGATACGTCAGAAATCAGCAGATACTAACTTCTTTTTAAAAGCTAATGATTTTTAGCCAAATCTAATGATTGGCTGGGTTCTAACTCACGATTGTTGAACCAATGGAGTTGGCAACGGAATGAGGAGAGGAAGAACCATACATTAAAAATCACACAGTGAACAATTAGTATTTTATAATCTTCTATTTAGCAACATGAAACTAATGGCCTAGCACAGTTTTCTTCAATCTTTCATGCAGGGATGTGGGGGAATGAAATAGCATGGCACAAATGGAAAAGTACAGTCATCATGATTTGGTTTTGGAAGAAGTATATCCAAAACAAAGCAATGTGAAGCCTGATAATTTTTAGCCTATTGTCTCTTTACATTTAATTTAATTTATTTATTTATTATTTATATATTTAAAATATTTTACCCCACCTCTCTATTTAAAATATTCAAGCCAGCTTATATTTAAAAAAACCACACAATATAAATATGTATAAAAAAATTAAAATAAAAAACAAAAAAATTTGGTTCCACTGGTGTTATATATATAGGAGAGTAGCAGAGGGTTGTTATTACAAAAATAACAGCCTATAGAATTCATTTTGGTCATACTGACCAGACAAACAAAGAAGCTGAGAGAGGCTAAAGAAGTGCTGTCACCCTGGAATTCTGCTTTCAGATGGAAGAGATCTGAGGTATCATGAGCAAAGTAGGGGGTGGCCATAAATGTATGTGTTTTCAGTCCCAGCCTGTCCCGATCTGTAGAACCCCTAAATCCATGGACAAAGAAGCTTCTGCAGGTTCAGAGGGAAGGTGAGGATTCTGCAGAGTCACTGCTCCTACAACATACATCCATTGGCTTCTGGTCACATTGGTAAAGAGGACTGTAGACCTAAATATGCAAAGTTATGAAGCACACTGAGGGTATGTCTACACTACCCCGCTAGTTCAAACTAGCGGGGTAATGTATGCATACCGAACTTGCTAATGAAGCCCGGGATTTGAATTTCCCGGGCTTCATTAGCATAAAGCCGGCGCCGCCATTTTTAAAAGCTGGCTAGTGCGAACCCCGTGCCGCGCGGCTACACGCAGCACGGGCTAGATAGATCGAACTACGTAGCCATTCCGAACTATCTGTACTCCTCGTTCGGAATGGCTACGTAGTTTGAACTATCTAGCCCGTGCCGCGTGTAGCCGCGCGGCACGGGGTTCGCACTAGCCGGCTTTTAAAAATGGTGGCGCCGGCTTTATGCTAATGAAGCCCGGGAAATTCAAATCCCGGGCTTCATTAGCAAGTTCGGTATGCATACATTACCCCGCTAGTTCGAACTAGCAGGGTAGTGTAGACATACCCTGAGATAGATAATGACTCACTGTGTTATAAACACACTAACTCCTCTAACAACACACTTTTCTTTGTTTGCTTAGCCAACAGGGATAACAAACACACATAAACACAAACACCAACTTATGTTCTTTCCTCAGAATCCCATTGTCATCTTCTGCATGTTTTCCTTTGGAAGTAAGAGCTTTGGGATATGTTTTGTTTTCACTTTGGGAAGCACATATTGGAACTTAATAAGGAGAATCAATTAATAACAATAGTTACATCACTTTGCATCACACATTTTCTCTTCAGTCTGTATTTACTATGTTGATAGTCCTTTGATGGCAAAGTTGTAAGATGTCCATTATTTCCTTAAATTATACTTGTTTATTAACATAAAAACATAATATAGGGGGTTTGATTCATTGCTGCCCTGTACTTTCTGTAATCATTTGCCCTAATGCAGAGTGAGTGGAAAGTGAATATAAAATACTGCCACATCAGAATAGAAGCTTTTTACACTGGTATTGCATTGGTGGAAATGGCTATACAATATGCAGGACAAAAGTATCAGGCGTTGAATGTATCATTTTTTAAAATGAAAAACATTTAAAACTCTCATAAAACATAAACATAACCCTTAACTATTTATTTGATTTGTCTTATTGATATGTTGTGGAAAATAGGGGAAGCTCTGTATGAATCTTTCCCGACTGAGGGACGTGGATGAATACAGCAAATATTTTTCCAAAATAATTAGTGGAATTACTAAAAGCATTTGGTCAGGCCATGTTTGTATCCCTTTTGTGTTTTTTTCCCAACAATTCTAATGTGATCAAGTTGTGCTGAAGTTCAGCAAAACCACATTTCAGAGCTGCCCACACAAGCATTCAGAGCTATCAGCTACTAAATTTGCACAGGCAACTATTTGTGCCATAAGTGCTCATGGAGCTCCTTCAAAAAGGGAATAGAAACATGCAACATGTAGCTTATCTGAGCAATCACAACTAGCCCAAGTCCCTACCTTGTAAAGATTTACAAAGATTATTGGTTTTACACACTCCAAGTAGCTTCATTGAGGTCAGTGTAACTACTCACACAGCACAGAGTTTAATGTGTGGAAAATTCTTTGCAGGATCAGGGCTCTAGTCAGTTCTGATAGTGAATACAGAATACCTACACACAACTATTCACTATCAATCCACAAAGGTAAAATATTTAGCAGAAAATTCTCTGAATAGTTTTGAATCATGAATACACTGAAGAAAATCAGTGACAATGCCTCAAAGAAAAAAATGTGTAAAAACACTGGTTAAATGATTTGCAGATAGTTTAATATTCAGTTCTGCCTTTACACGGTTGCGTTTCGAGCCTTTTTATGACTACATACTTCTTTCACTAATCCAAGATTCCGCCTTTTACAATGTTAAGCATGCCACTACATCCTTATGGCCTAATATCCCAAATAGTATATTTTGAAATATTTTGTGCAATATCTGCTCTAGCACTGTTAGAAAAATGTTGCTGTAATACTAACAACAGTAAATTGATTTTTTTTTCTGTACACAAAATGGGGGAGATTTGTACTTTGCCTGCACAAATGCAGTTCTGCCTTTCAGGAGACATATTTAGTAGTTACCTTTGCTTTGTGCAGTGTTTTTTTCTGCAGTGACAGCAGGTAGTGGTTTAGTGGCAATTTTAGACTCTAGCAGTACTGTACATAATGTACAGTACAATGGGGGTTTGCAGAGCCACATTTCTTAAAAAAATAGAATGACGTTCCTAGTTTGCTTACTTTGTACTGTAAAACTTGCTCTTGCTGTCTATCTTTGGCAATTCTTCATTATAAACCAGAGGTGGGGAACCTTTTTAGGTTCACTGACCCACAGAAAAATCAGTTGGGGGCTACACGCAAGTGAGGAAAAAAAACCCCTCACTGATGTACCCCTGACTGAGAAGGAGAAAGACACTCCCCTTGCACACCGGAGCCTAGGGGGACCCAGCCTAATAGATATTGTGTGCTTCAGCCCCACGGTGTGGCATCAGGGCATCTGGAGTACCGGTGTCAGCTCCCAAATGCTGGGGGAGGGCCCAGAGCTTCGGGGGCCCGATCTAGTCAAGCCTGGGGACACTTTCGGCCCCCAGGCCTGAGGTTTCCCACCCCTTTATAAACAAAAAGCAATCAACCTTTTTAAAAAAAAATCATATAAAATATCAAACTGAGTATATTTAAAACAATTAAATGTTTCACTTGAGTTACTAAACCCACAAAACACTGCATTGTTATTGCCTTTCACTTAGCCCTTTCACAATATAGATTATCCCCAGAGAAACACTAAGTACACAATATCATTTTTTAATTACATTTTTTGCATATTTCATGCCTAAGATGTCCTACTAATTTCTGAGATAAATGTTTTTAAGATCTGAGACTTTTAGAATGTCATTTTTAAATGTATTGTCCTGTTTTTATTTCTTTATCCATCGTCCATTAAGCAAATAAAAGGTAAATCATCCTCTATTTTGCTTAATGGAGTTTAGTGTGAATCGAGGAGGACTAAAAGTAAGAACACCCAAACAAAGAGACTATAGTCAGGCTGCTACAATGTACATTTCAGAAAACAGTCAGAAGTGCAAAAAGTCCATAAAGTAGAGCACAGGGATAAGCCACGAGAAGCTGCTGGCCTTCCATCGCCAATGCAGAGATAAAAATTTTGGAAGCTGACAAGCTGCACCATCCAATAATAATCAGAGCTAACAAGGTACCAAGTATCCCCCTAAGAAGCAAAAATAAAACAAAAAGAATCCACTGGTTAATATGTGCAGAATAAAATCTTACCGAACTCTAATTCATCTCTAGGATCTTATTGTTAACAAGACAGTAGTCACAGGGACAAATAAGAAATGATTTATGTAATGAAAGTCAAGGTTGAGCAGTGAATTAGAATACAGCATCAGGCAAAATGGCATTGCTCCATTTCAGGTGGAAACAGCTTTGTCAGTGATATTACTTGGAAAACTAGCAAGCTTCCAACTACTTTGTTTAGGGCTGTAAGCAAAACAGGACTCTGAGCTTTTACATTCCAATCTGAATAAAGTCCTTGCAGCTAAAATTAACATGGACGATATGTTATGATTAAATGGGACTGAACAGATTTGCCCTTTTTGCCAAAGCAGCCTGATGATCTAGACTGAGGACATTGATATGAGCGTGCTCTGACCTTCAGAAAAGACAATGTCTTGTATCATGTATCACTCGCTTGTGATCATTACACGGGCTCACACATCATTCCTTCTCTGTCTCATTGGCATAGAGTGCTTACTAGAGGCATGTCAGATGCATGCTGTGCAATGGCAATTCCCATCTAGCAACATCATACTTTGGGAAACAATGAGAAACTGATGCAATTTAGAGTAGGACTGTGGCTGCTCTACCTGGCATGGAGGGCCAAATTGGCCACCTCAGGCTGGCTCCAGGATTGATAGCGATGGCATCAAGTCACCATTGGTTGGCCCAATGAACTAAGAACTGATTTGGTGCACTTCAAGATTCAGCTGTCAGTCTAACCGCATATTTCTGCTGGAATAAATGGGTTAGCTACTATATGGGCCTGGTACCTGTAGTGTCCATGACAGCCAAATTCTCAGGCACATTGCAGGAGCATGAAAGTATTGAAAATCAATTTTGTGCTTATAATGCATCGATGGCCTGGACAACACAGCCTATTCAGGTAGGCTGGATTTATGTCTCATAGAGCCAAGCTCAGAGGTAGCAATATGCACAGGAACATGGAAGGGGATTTGTGGGATAGCTAGGTTAGTACCAGGTTTGCAGCTCTATTGACCAGAGCATGAAGTTGAGGAATAACTGCTGACCACAGCTTCATATATCTTGCACATGTGCCCATAGAGCAGTGTCTTTTCACCAGTTGATGCAAACTGGGAACAAGGAATCCATTTCTCAGTCTCTTACCACTCCCCTTCACAGACCAAGAAAACAGGATATTCACTCTGTTGAAGGACTTTGTGTAAAGAAGGGCTTTTCTGCTGAAGGGGGAGATCTGCAAACTATGTATTTAAATCTATTCTTATCGGACACTATTTATGTCCAGACTAATTATTCAAGCAACTTGTGATCAGACATAGTGCCATTTTATACTGACACATGAAAAAATAAATTTTGTTTCATAAATTTTTGCATGAAAATATTGGCCATTTCTTTTGTTTCATTTTGCTACCTCCTTGTCTCAAATTTTGATTCATTCAAAATTAAAATGAAATGGCTGATTTTGTAAAAAAATATGACAGCTATTTTTGGTAAAAAAAATTAGTTGTTTTTAATAACATAATTCTCTTTCTTTGTAACATGTATGTTCTTCAACTTAGGTAAATTTTCTGTGGAAAAGGACCAAACTAAAGTTATTCACAAAATTTAAAATTACAAATTGACAAATTGTTTCATCAAAATTTCAAGCTTTGACCAAAACAGATTTTTAAAAAAATCACAAAATATATTCTACTTCTTCTCTGCTATTTTTGATCTGCTCTGTTAAAAAAAAATCTGAAAACTGCCAGTTGCTATTAATAGCTGTCAGTTAGATGACCCTCACTATTTGTTGTATTTAAGGCATTTCCTATAAAGTATTCAAGGACTCACAAGGGAACATTGCAGAAACTGATGTAATCCTATCTATTTCTGATAAAACTGGCAAGTTTTAAGAGCTACCACTGCACAATATATTGAGATTTCTAAAGACAGACTTTTAGTAGGTTTACAGCATATTACAAATGTACTGTATGTGCTTGGGAATTTTCTGAAGCAGACACTAGCATCCTGATCAACTGTAACAGCTGCTTTGAAGTTAGCTCCATATGTCCTGTAAATACATATGTGCACCTTTTATAAATCCAAGTGATTAATCAGGTTAATTGAGTAAATATGCATATTACTGAGACAACAGAGGGTTCCCTGACTGTCCATCATGAAACTCTTGAATTCATGGCTTAAGGCCAGGATAGACTATAGCAGCTCCATGGAAATGTTGAGTAAGGGCACTAAGTCAGCGTGCTAAAAATACTTATGCCAACACAAACATTTGCTGAAAAACAATATTTATACTTAATTGCTGCTTTTCTAAATAAAGTTACTGAGTATAGCGTTACATTTTTAGCTGCAGTCGTCTAACCATGCAAGGCACATTCCATACCTACCATGCAAAATAGAAAAGTTTAAAAAGCAGAGAGGTATTGATTATTATATGCTAGAAGATTTATCCAGTATTGCTTGGATCCTTAACTCAATTAATTTTTGGTTTTTGGAAAATAAAATTAAAATGTACATGCTTCATTTAAATCATTGCTCTGGGATGGGGATGGGGATGAGGGGTTCAGTGTGCAGGCTTCTCAGGGAAAAGAGAACTATCCCAGTCCTCTCTGACTGCAGCAGGTTGGGGCCAAGTGAGAAGTGCCTTGCCATGGTTACTGCAGCTCCAGCGGACACACCTTGGAGAGGGATGCATGTCCTTTGGCTGGGGCAGGTCCAGGTTCATCTGCCCCCCACACTCCACAGCCAGAGTGAGGAAATGCAGCAAACTGAGCACTTTCCCCTCACTCCCTGATGAAGGGGAATAGCCGGCAATGTTCTCATACAAATTGCTGAAAAATTGTTTCAGCTCCCCCCTCCAGCCCTCTCTAAAGGAGTCTTGGGGCTCAGGCAGTCCCGGACAGGGAGGAGTGTGTGCCCCCAGTCAGCCCCTTTCACCTGCCTGAAAAGTCTGTCTCTTTTCTGTATGGTTAGATGAATAGCAAGCCCATTCCAGGTACATCCCATTTTCCTGGAACAACCAAGCCGTTACCTTGCTTAGTAATAATAAGACTAAATATGCATGGTCCTAGCTCTTACCATTTAGGAAGAGTTCTTGGACACACAGACAGAGGGCATGTCTACACTTGCACCCTCTTTCAAGAGAGGAATGCAAATGAAGACATTTGAAATTGCAAATGAAGCCGGGATTTAAATATCCTGCACTTCATTTGCATATTCATGTTATGGCGCAATTTCGAAATAGTGCTATTTCGAAATAACAGACGCTGTTAGGACGCGATTATTTCGAGAGAAAACCCTTCTCTTGAAATAACTGGTAAACCTCATTGGGAAACAGATATAATGCAGTCTGGAGTGGCTCACAACTGTGAGCGTCAACCTCATTGCATGGTGGTTGAGGTCAGCTCTTTTATTAGACCACCTTCTGTTGGTGAGAGACACAAGCTTTTGAGTTTGCACAGAGCTCTTCTTCAGGTCTGCGAAACATAGGCACTCTAAGTACATTTCCCAGACCTGAAGAAGAGCTCTGTGTAAAATGGAAACTTTATGAGTCTCACCAACAGAAGTTTGTCCAATAAAAGCTACTATTTCATCCACCTTGACTTTCTAATAACCTGAGATTAACACAGCTACAACCAGAGCTGAAACTAAGGTTTTCTGCACCTGGGGCAAGCTACTAAACTGCTTCCACCCCTCCCCTCCCCAAAATGATAAAATTCTTAGTTTTTTGTATTAATTTTATTCATTGCACATGTTGTTGTTTGCACATATATTGAGATTGCAAATAGATGATAGTAAATATATAAATGAAATAATATTTTAACTTTCTAATTTTTAGTGTTGTGCCCCTAAAGGTACTGTGCCTGAAGTAAGTGTCCCACTTGCCCCACCCTTGTTACAGCTCTGGCTACAACTATACGGCAAACCACAGGGCAGACTGTTAAGATGTAGGACTGAGACTCTAAACTGGTTGTATCTATCATTAGATTCCACCAACTCAATAACAAGTGTGAACAAGTATAACAGTCTTACTATGGAGTCCGAGATAGTCCCCTTAGGCATTCAATCTATCTTGCCACCCAGAAAAAGTGGACTTATTGATAGATGGTTGCTCTACCTACACAAAAGATCACAAAATATTCCTGTTATTCCCAGTCCCAAAGGGCCACCCATTTACCCCAGGTCAGACTGTACCTTAGATCTCATACTAAAGACAACATGTATTGACAAACAATCTAAGAATGTATTAAATAAGAAAATAAATGAAAGGGTAATTTCAAGGTTAAAGCAAGAAAGCATATATGCACAAATGAGCTATAGGCTACAGTTTTAAAAGGTGACAGTGTTAAAGCAGTCTGTCAGCTCCGAATGTCTTTTAGGGCTAACCCAGATTGCCTCTGGGGATCTATGCATCTGTTTTGTAGTGCTGGCCCCATGAAAGTCCAAACAGCAAAAAAGATTTAAAATGTTCTTGCCGGTTATGTTTATTTCCTTCCAGAATTCAAGCTGATAGGATGAACCTTTTACAAGTAGCCTCTCATGAATGTAAGAGGGAAAGTAACAATGTCTTTGCAGTGTGATGTCTCACAATGGCCCATTCAGTTTTGATAGGCCCTTTTGATGGGCAGGAGACAATCTCTCCTGACTGGGTTCACAATTTCAGACCAAACATCTATTATATATAAAACAAAAACTTAAATATTGCTTTATAGCAGGTGATAAAGAAATTATAAGCAAGATTAACATGTGCAGCAACTTAGAAGCATTAATAAAGGCCAAATACCAAACATATTGCTAAAAGGCCAATACCAATGTAAAGCATACCAACACATAGGTGAAACATGCTGGTTCCAAGCAATGAATTTGCCAGGGCTGGGATAAGGCATAAAGCCTTGATAAGAGTTGGCACCTGGTCTGCCAGCATCACAGAAGTTAAGGCAGGTGAAATTAGAGTTAGACCAGTGTTAAAATCATTTATCCAAACCCATGCAAACACCGAGTGTTGGTACAAAGATCTGAAACCTGGATCTGAACCACAAAGTAAAGGAGATCTGTTAAATCAAAGCTGGTCTCAGTTTTGAGCATGATTTTATTTTAAATAAAGATTGTTCCAATTGGAATTATTTATCACATTCACCACATTTTGAGAGTTTGTATAAAGTGGGACACATCTCTGAACCATTCTAGAAATAAAATCCCACATACACCCTCTTGTTCACATACATGCTTTGTCCATTTCCACATGAAGATACTACCATTTTTTTTAGATCCTTCTTTTACTGATATTTTTCTTCCATTTTTGGCAATATAAAGCATCCCCTAATCTTAGCATTAAAAAAATCTGTATAAAACTAGACTTAAATACAGTAATCTTTATGAGTTCTGCCCTAATACTCTGATACTTACTGTAATGAGAAGAAGATTGCACAACTGGACAGGACCACCATGGGTAGCAGGCAGTAGCCCAATACACTTGCAACACAACCATAGGAGACTCCTGCTATGCTCATCAGGTTCAGTAAAACATGCATTCCTAGGCACCCAATAGCACTGATGCCGTATACATAGCCAAAGTGAACTTTTCCTGCCTGAAATAAATATGAGTAAGTACAAAGCAGCATACATGTACTATAAATCATGAAACAGTGGGAGGAAAAGGAATGAAAGCATGAGCTATGATCCTCTGGACCCAATTCTCCATTGCCTTGTACTAATCATGCTCCAGCAGGGACAAGAAATGTTATGGAGACTCGGGAAGGCACTTCAAGTACTGAGAAACAAAAAAGGAAATTAAACTTTAGGTTGAGTACCAGGAAAATCTTTCAGACTAGGAGCTGTGAGGCTATGGGTCTCCCAAGAAAAGTGGTGGGAGCCCTATTTCCTTAAAAATTAATAAGGCCCCAAATCTGTTTGCTAGATAATAAGGAAACAACAAACCTGGTAAGACTTGGTGTCTCTTTTCTCTACAGACCCAAAACTCCAACCAGGCTTGCTAAAAGTTTGTTAACATTTGAGTACCTATGTTGAATTTATCCCTTTATTATCTTAGCCAACCTGGGGAAGTCACAGTTTACTCTTAAACCTAAACCTAGCATGTGTGGCACAAAATATTATGATTCTGCTGCTTCATGGTATATGTTCTTGGACACATTCATCTTTCTAATAACTATCAGCAAATCTTTTTTCCCCTCCACTTAGTGAGTGATTCTCTAGCTCTTTTTCAGATAGCCTGACAGCTCTTGTGACTTATATATTATAATTTATCCACAAAGCAAGTACAAGGTATGCATCAGCCATAACACAAATTTACTCGTGCTGTTCCAACTCTAATTTATATAAATCACCTCTAGATGTGAGGGGTCACTCCATACCTATTCCTCATGAAATCTTTTGGCTTCTCAGGCTGCAAACAACTAGACTGAATGCTGGCTGCAGGGGCAGTATAGAAATTTTGACATCTGCTTCTTTTGGAATGAATTAGAGTTCTGGGATGTTACCTGAGATCATCAGCTTTGGGCCTCTGGCACAATGGAACTTCTTACTGATCATGGTAAAGCTTGTCTATCCAGGAGACAGAACTTTCTCAGAGGCCAGCTCATGATAGTCCAACTAACTTCTCCAGGAACTAAAGACCTTCACAAACTTCACCATCTTCTATCCAAGTGAAAGGCACATTTCTTTGACTTAGTTTTTTTTTATACAAACATATAGCAATGTGTGTGTGTGTTCTAATTCATGCGCGCGCGCACACACACACACACACGCATTCTTTTATAGGTAGTAAAAATAATCCCAAACAAGGCCTTCTGTTGCATACATAGTTCTCTCCCTGGAAACAGGATGAGAGAAAAAACATATGAGAGATATTAGTCATTTTGCTTAACATATTACTGTACTGGAATGTGCTCAGATACTATTGTGATGAGCATGAAATAAGAACCTATGTGGATTAGACTAGACTAGTGTTAGAATATAACTATTCAGGCATGCCTTTAAAAAACGATGCTTTAAACATTTATGTGTATTGTTATCACTTAGCTAGTTATGGAGATTTAAAAAAAACAAAGAATCAAACTCACAAGTCTGCCTGTGTATGGGCCTCCTCTCTCTACGATAGTCTGAGGCTCCTTGTTCCTTGGCTCAGCAGCAGGGATAGCCATAAGCCATTGTCTGCACTTCAGACTTCTGGTTTTGTGGCTCTCTCTCCACATAAGAAGGGAAGTGGGGGGGGGGGGGGAGGTGAGGGGAGTCAAGGGAAACTCCCTTAAAAATCAGAAGTTGCACCTACACCGCCACCACTATTCCAATAGGCCAGTCAACAGTCTTTGCATTAGATAGCAACAAACTGCTGGCACCACAGATCTGGGACAGATTTGAAATGGTGAATAAGAAGTAAAAAGGTATAGTTTCCAGTTCAGTTAGATATACCCATACTAGCTCTGATTGTGCTTGTGTGTTAAAGGTAGAAGTGTGGCTGCCAGTGGCACAAGCAGCTAGCCTCCCAAAGTCTGATTCTATCCAACAAGTTAGGCACAGACATGATCTTGCCCAACTTGCCACTGTGGCTACTCTGCTATTTTTAATGCAATTGCTCAGAAAGAACTAATGCAGATACACCAACCCCAGCTGGAAAATACACTTCCAGTTCCAATGCAGAATATTGTCTTTCTCCATCCTGAGATAGACCAGGCTGATATTAGTTAAGGCACCTTTCGTCTTCTCAAACATCTGTTCAAGCCTGTTAACATTAACCTAAAAACTATGCAATTTTTAAAACCCTAATTACAACAGATTACTAATAACTACCATTGCAGTCATTCCAGGTTTTTAATAGGTTTAACATTTTCAGTTGTTTTTGGCAATAGTTTCTACAGATCAGTTGACATGCTGTATTGCAGACAGATGCAAAATAATAAACTAATATTTTATATTGTTTGTTACAGAGTATTTAATTAATTGACACAGCCCTACTTAGATGCTTAATCTAAGATTAACAAATTACTGTACTGTGACAGAGACAGAAAATAAATGAAAATTTTACTTCAAGCACTATTTGATTTACAGAGAGTTTATGCAATAGAAAGGGGGAAAAAAGAGGATATAGCTGAAGAGGATGATTTTCTTCTCATATCATTTTTGCACCAAAGAAGTTTCCTTGAATTTAGTGGAGATACTCCTACTGTCCATGAGATCAGTCAGGCCCAATTAGTTTGACAGAATTTGAATAGGGATGTGTTAAACTTGCTGAATTCAATCTTGTGGAAAGAACAAAATAAAATAAAGATCTTAGGCCTGGATTCTCCATTGTCTTTCATCCTGTGTTTTCAGTTACACCTGTATAAAGTGGGTTGAAAATGCTACCACTTGCAGAAATGAATGTATACATTTGATTTGGTGACATTTTATACACATTCTCCATGGATGTGAGTATACAAAGTGAAGAGCAGAGGAGAATCAAGGCCCGTGGGTCTGATTATGTTGTCTATTATGCTAGTTTTATTCCACCAGCGGAGGCAACAGCTTCTGTGAGGCCCCCAAGGTGTGTGTGTGGCGGGGGGGGGGGGAAGCTGGCTGGCTGGCTCCTCACTCCTGGAAGGGGCGGAGCCTTAGGCAGAAGGGGTGGGGCTAGAGGCATCCAGCCTTCAAAGCCAGGCGGAATGCATGGTGCAGTGCTCCGCTCCAGTAGCTAGAGCTCTTGCCACCACTGTTGCCACAGTAGCAGTGGTGGCAGCCAGAAGCTCTGCACCCCTGTGATTCACTGGGCCTTGAGACAACTGACCCCTTTGCTCCCCTTTGTTACTCCTCCTACTGGAATGAAATTGCCTGCATGAAGAGAATCAAACATTGCTGTCATTCTCACAATTCCTTCCTTTTTTCCTATGCTTTGAAAGAAAGGTTACCTTATGAAAAATATTTACATATTTTTCCATAATAATATGTTAAAACAAAATGCAATTTATGAATTATTTACTGGAACAAGTCTTCAGTTAAATTATGTTACTATTGATATTATAAGAATTATTTAATTAGGATTATACCACAGCTTGCAAGACTGAAAAGCCAATGCAGTATTCAAAAATACTGGAGATAAAACCAAGCAACTTGAAATTGTTAGCTGGCATATGAAATCCTACATACTGGTGAGAAGTTTTGACAAGAGCCTGGTGAAACCATATGGGTTTGAACCATTTTTTATTTATTGAACCTTATCAGTATTATTTGCATTATTGTAATTTTTATGAGGCTCAGTCCTGGAACAGAGTCCCATTGTACTTCGTAAACACAGCTTGTGCTTCAATTTGCCCATTGCCCCTGATTCACTATTGCATTATCAGTTTCACTCACTCATTGTAGTCATCCTGAGGGTAACAGTGGTGAATTAGGCTGCATATTTCTATACCTCAAGCTGAGTAATCACAATTTCTATATTTCTAATGATGTTTTAGAACATACTATTTTAGTAACTTTTGTTATAAAGAAAAGGTGGGTATGCAATAACTGAAAAACCAACAAAATCCCTGATATTTTCTCTCCTCTTCTTTTTTTCCCCTAGCATTTCCCACCAGTATAATAATAAGAATTTAATAGCATTTCTCTTATGGCTTTCTTTCTCTGGAAGCAGAAACCTTTTTTTCCCTGGTTCTTACTTTTTCTCCTCCCTCTTCTTCTTCAGCTTTTTTATTGATAAAAATAAAAATAGTCGATACTTGTATTGCAGTTTGCATATTCAAGGCACTGCACAGATATTCCTAGGATCTGTAATATTCTTCTGATTCACCACTTTATCATTGAGGAAACAGAAAATTAAAGTTTCCCCAAGAATTAGAGCACCACATTGTTAGGGGACAGACCCACTGACAAGCCACACCTGTGCAGATATGGTTCCCCTGGCATTTGAGTTGTGCTACACCTGTGTTGGCTGGTGCTGCTGGCCGTGCTACCGGGCACACTCTTCTGGCTAGGGCTTCTACATGCCCATCTGGAAGGGTTGCCAACTGTTTAATCGTGCAAACCCTTTTACTGCGCCATGCCTGCCCTGCCCCACCCCTCCTCTGAGGCCACACCCTGCTCCACCCCTTCTATGAGGCCACACCCTGCTCCACCCCTTCTATGAGGCCCCACCTCCCATTCACTTCATTCTGCTCCCTCCATCTCTTGCTGTTCCTCACTTTCACCAGGCTGGGGAAGGAGGCTGGGGTGTGAGGTTCTGAGACAGAATTTGGCTGTGGGAAGGGAAGCGGGGTGCAGGTTGTGGGAGGGAGTCTGGCTTTGGGATAGAGCAGGGGGTTGGGGTGTAGGAGGAGATCAGGGCTTTGGCACTTATCTCAGGCATCTCCCAAAAGTGACGTGCACACTCCTCTAGCAGCTGCTCCTATGCAGAATGGAGGAGGGGCTCTCCAAACACTGTTGCCTGCAAGCACCACCCTCACAGTTCCCACTGGTTGCAGTTCCCAGACAATGGGAAATACGGAGTCAGTGCTTGGGGGAGGGGCAAAGCATGGATACAGTGCTGGCCACCTCTGGAAGTGGTGGGAAAGAGAGAGGGCAGGAAGCCTGCCTTAGCCCCATTGTATTTCTGGTAATGGTGGCCAGGGGCTCTTGGGTCTTTTAAATTGCCCAGGCCCCATGGCAATTGCCCCACTTGCTCCCCACTCTTGGTGAACCTTCTAGGGAAACATTCCATTCTTCAAAATTGGGGCACATTTTCACTCTCTTTCTGATAAACACTTTCTGATAAACAACCAGTGCAATGCCTTCCTAGAAATGGGGTGCCCCCTTGTCTCTCTCCAATAGTTGAATGAGATGTCTTTAAGAGTCTTTAGCTTTCTTGCTATCAAAAAAGATATGTTAGTAGAGAGGGAGTGGGAAGCAGGAGGCTGGGGGGCGGGAGGGGAAGGTTGAGAGTAAGAAAAAAGGGAAAAGTTTAAATACAGGCCTTTTTTGTCTTTGCAAGGAAATCTGGAAAAAAGTACTATCAACATTAATTGAGAAGTATGCAAGTTTTGAGAACTAAGCTACTTTGAAGATTGTTTACATTTTCTTTTTGTACTGACTTCTAGCTGCACAAAGAGATTTTTAAAAAATCTTTCCTTCTCCACAATGATGTTGACAAAGTTTCATTTTGTAATAGCAACAAAACTGAGGGCGCGTGTCATACTGGAATATCTTCCTAGGGTCATTTCAATTTCAATATTGCCAAATGCAACAGATCAAAAGTCGTGAGTCAGATTTTCAAAACTCATGAGAGGTTATCCCAAAAAAGCATTCTATTTTAAAATAATAATCATAATCAAATCAAGTTTTTTCATCTGTCTTTTGACTTTAACTCTCCTCTATTCCTCTGCCAATGTGTATGAAAATTGAAGGTTCAAAAGCTAATCTTTAATGCACACAAAATTACATGCCTCTCTGACTGATCAGTTATAGACTTCACTTACCTTTTCCTCAACCCTGAGGTAAGGGAACTGTCCTACATTTCCTCCTGCTGCCTCATGACTTCTCTACCTGGGAGTCACCACCTCTTCTCTGACTGCACCCTTCTGCTCCCTCCTGCTACCACAGGACCCTCTCTTGTGTCTAGACTATAGGGTTTTTTCGAAAAAAGTGGCCTTTTTTCAAAAAAAACTTCCCCTGCATCTAGACTACTGCCGCATTCTTTTGAAAGTAAATCGAAAGAACGTGGCAGTTTTTTCGATCACAGAAAACCTCATTTTATGAGGAATAACGCCTTTTTAAAAAAGTGTTCCTTTGAAAAAAGGTGCTATTGAATGCAAACTGTGCTTTTTTGAAAGAGCATCCAGAGTGCATGGGTGCTCTCTTTGGAAAAAGTGGCTCACTTTTTTGAAAGTACTGGCTGTAGTCTAGACACTCTCTTTCAAAAGAGGCTTGTAGTCTAGGCGTACCCTCTGTTATAATCTCACACAGAAAGGGAGAACTCAGTGATAGGACAGTTCTGTGTCCTTAGCTCCCAGGCTTTTACGCACAATTCTGTCCAGCACTGAAAATCATGGAAACAGAGGAGTTTCTTATGTTATCCCTTCAAAATACTGTGACCTGTGAAAAATTTCCAAAGGTTGACAAAGCTGCATTCCCCTTTGGCTACACGGAGGGGACTTCTCTTACCCACCACTGCCACCAGGGTATGGGCGCTATCATTCTGTCACCTCACTCTCCCAATCCATCACTGTCCTCTGCACTCCCCCCAGCCTCCTCTTTCCTCTCCAAATCCCCTCTTCCCTGGCAACCCTCTAAACCTGCTTCCTTTTCCCCCCAGTGCTCTGCTCTGCCTTACGCTCCCCATCCAACTTTCACAGTGTCTCTGCTGGGGATGGCTTCAATCTCACTGGAAAAAGAAGGAAGTAGCAACCAAACTTATCTCACTTCCACATGCAGACAGAGTGTAGGGAAATAGAGGCCATCTTTCCTTTTTTTAGCCTCTTTGACAATAATAAGAAGTGGTGCAATTTTGCAGTAGGGGAAATCATAACTTGGCACCTTTCATCATATTTTCATGAAACAGTTAAAAACACCCCAATAACACTAGAGACACATTAAAATTGCTAGAGTTGGTCATACTGCAGTTTAGGTCTTGACCTGTAATCTGTACCACATTGAGTGTGTCGAGTCTCCTTGACATATACCCTGTATAAAATCTTTCTCTCCATATAGGCATATATTAACTTTCCAGAAAATGTGCCCTGTTGTTATCCCTTTACTGAAAACATTTTACATGTGGTACATCAAGGTGTAATTTAAATACTGTACATATAAGCTGCACAGCAAAGAGAGGTTCTTATATCCAGTCTCAATAGATGCTAAAAGCAAATCTACTTAGCATCTTCCAAATCTGCACACAGTTGTTATTTTACAGTTATAAACTGCCCTACTGTACCAGTAGCAGTGTAGCTCCAAGGGCCAAACAGAAAACCATAGGTCCAGTCAGGTCTGTCTCATTCATAATGCTGCCATCCGCTGGTTTTATTGGGTTTAGAACTGTCAATGTTTTCTGCCATATGTGATCAAAATTAATCCCAAGCTCTGCAAAGGAAAGTTCCATAATTATGCATGATTTTTAAAATCCTTTATATAAAAATCCACTAGGTACTATAAGCTCAAAATACCAGAATGAGCCTCTCTGTTTTTTTACTAAGAAATAAGAGTGCAATAGAATGTCTTCTGATTCCACCTACTCATAATACAGGTATTCAGGACTGCGTTCTGACTTCAAGCTGGGATGATTAATATACTAAATTGAATCTTCTATGATAGAGCAAAAATACTGCCAACACTGTCCACATAATATTTGGATTTTCCTATTTTTACAATAGATATGTTTCTAAAACCTTATTAATTAGGACCTCAAATAATATGCTGATCAGCAGTAACTGCAAAATTCCAGGCTTTTTAGAACACTGAGGACATCAGAGATACATGCTTTGTGAACATCTGACAAGAGGTATATCTTAATGTTGTACTGCTAGAGGAATTTAAAAATGACACATTTTTCTTTGAGAAAGAGCAGAAGTAACTTATGTAGTGTTTTATGAGCTTTTTGCACTTTAAGTGGGTTTTACCCATGAAAGCTCATGATACAATATGTTTTTGTGAGCCTCTAAACCTGGTCTACACTAGGGATTTATTTCGATATAACCCCCCCTTTATTTCAAACTAATAAGACAGGTGTCCACACTACCAACCCTGTTATTTCAAAATAACAGGCTGGTTATTTCGAAATCTATACTCCTGCTTTCCTCAGGAAATAAGCTTATTTCAAAATAGTTATTTTGGGAGTTATTATTTAAAATTTAATTTATTTTGAAATAATTGCCTAGTTTATACATGCCCTATGGTGCCACGGGACTACTCTATAATTATTCCTGTGGATCACTGGATATTGGATGAAATCTTAGCCCATTGAAGTCAATAGTTTTGTCATTGACTTCAACGAGGCAAGGTTTTCATCGCTAATCTCTGCAGAAAGATTCAAACTCCTCAGTAGGGATGTTAAATTTAAATTAATTAACTAATTGAATGGTCATTGGGATTATTTCCTGCTGTGCCTCTACCTCCCTTGCCCCTCTGTGGAGACGGTTCTGGGGGGAGCCAGCTCCCCCAAGCATGGATCCTGCTCCTCTTCCCCTTGATGCCTCTCTCTGATACAGGCAGCAAGGGGGGAAGCAATTAGTCGCATCACTAGTTGACTATCCGATAAGCTTCTGCCTATAAGCTTCTGCCTTTCAACTAGTCTCTTTTACATCCACACAGGAGTAACTTTTTTCCTGTGATGCCCCAGTACTGGTTAGGGCAATATTGGAATTGGATAGCCAGAATTTGTGGAACCAACACCCAATTCAAATCTCCAAGTTTTGCATCTTTCCAGCCCATTTTTTTGAGAGATAACACTGAGGTTTGACATTTTGCATACTATTTCTAATTATGTTACTGTACATATACATTTTAACTGGAAATGGGCCTACCCCTCACCCCACATCTGTGGGACTTTGTGGATCAAAACCGCCTTGTCACTGGGTGAACTGCACATGGTGCTTGTAGGGTTGGAACTTAAGTTTTTACATTCTATATACAATAGGTACAATAATCTGCCTCTTACTGAAGTCAATGATAAAATTCCCATTAACCTCAATGATGCAGGTTCAGGCTGAATGTGCCTAGAATTTACTTTGCTTCATTATGTTAAATCAGTGACAAACAAGTCTAATTTTATTTTTATCAATTTTTTATTTATAAAGCAGCAATATTTCTGTAAATAGAAATAATCTTCACCTGTTTATTTGCTTCAAGTATTAAGACTTGAGCATACTATGTTTATAATAAACAGTACCTTTTTTACAGTCTAACAGCTGAAGATATACAGGGTGCACAAACTTTCTCAAGTTTTCCATTGAAATAAACAGCATTAAGTCTTTTTAACAAGTAAATTTATTGCTAGAAATGCAAACTTTATTATAACACATGTTTGTTGGTATTATAATATTAGTGGTAGGTACCCTCACATGGTATCTTACTGTGAGATATAAATACAAAGGGGAAAAATTGTTATGAAGTTGGAATACAAAATTTATTGTTTTGCTGTCACCTAGTGGTAGTAAAATATATGATCTATGTACCATAAAAATGAATTAATACTTTTCTATGCAAATTGTGGCACTGCCCTTCCAATCATAACATGGCCCCATGTTAGAAATACCAGATAACAAATCAGCAGTTCATTTTTCTGATTTGACAGCCTAGGATTGATGATTATTTCTTAAAATGCACAAGTAAGGATTTTGATTGTGTGTTGTCAATTAGCTAAGAGTTAGTTTTTATTAGGGCTGTCAAGCGATTAAAAAATTTAATTGTGATTAATCGCGTGCACTGCCCATTTGAAATGCTGCAGTGGCGTTTCTAAGGGGGCAGTTCTGTGGAAACTCGGGATCAGCTGGAGTCACCAGCTGACCCCGGTTCAGTGCAGCACTGCCCTTTGGAAAGGCCGCCCCAGTGTTCCACGAGGCAGCACTGCAGAAGCCCGTGATCAGATGTAGTTCTCAGCTGACCCCAGGCTCAGTGCAGTTGACCCTTGGAAAGGCCGCCCCAGCGTTTCCAAGGGTAGCACCATGGGATGCCAGGGTCAGCTGGAATCCCCAGCTGACCCCGGCTCCGTGCCTCGCTGCCTCTTGGAAACAATGCCCCAGCATTTCCAACAGGCATCACCACGGGATCCCGGGGTCAGCTGGAGTCCCTAGCTGCACCCTGGCTCCATGCAGTGCTGCCCCTTTCAAGGGCACTCCAGCTGATCCCAGGCTCCTAATGTGCTGCCCGTTTGAAATGCTGGAGCGGCACCTCAAAGGGGCAGTACATTAGGAGCCTGGTACCCAGTTGATCCCTGGCTCCATGTGCGTTGTCTCTTTGAAGCGCCGGAGCAGCACTTCACAGGGACAGGACAGCATTAACACCTGCGATTAATACATTAAAAAAATTAACGCGTTAATCCTTCCCTGCATTAATCACGGGCATTAACGCACATCGATTGATAGCCCTAGTTTTTATACAAAAGCTTACCAAATGAATTTAACAAAAAAAAGGGGGTGGAGGATCTGGTTTTAAGACTGGATATGTCAAACAAATGTAAATAAGGTGATGTTTGGTTGTTTGTATTCATTTTGAAGAAGCTAGGAGATTTAATATTATTTCCAGTTTAGGACAATACCTAATACCTATTAGCATGTGCCTTGGATTTAGTCCTGATACAAAGATATGCCTTAATGAATCGAATGAAGGACCTTTGACACACTCTCTCTTTTTATTCTCTAAACCTGATTCTGAAATTCCCACTAATGAGTATTTGGTGTGTGCAAGAACTGCAGGATCCATCTCCTGACAGAGATGCATCCTGCAGAATCCAGGGATCTTGGTTGAAGTGATGGAGAAGAACAGGACAATATCAAGTCTCACTATTGGAGCAGTGGCTCTGCTGGATGTTACTGTTTCTCTAGTGACTTTTATGAGTTAGCAAAGAGAACCATATTTACAGCTGGTAACCACACAAAGTTAATATTTTAATTTTTTACCTTCTAGCAAAGGAGGCTCTTCATCAAAATTGTCAGCATAACCAGAGTGAGATAAAATCCCTGGATTGTAGGTTGGTTGCCAAATCTGGCCTAGGTAATTTTGAGAAGATGAAAGCATTTCTAGAGGAACAAAAGCACCAGCTTGAGGCAACTCCTGTGTCTGCCACCTACAACAATAAGTACAGTACATATGGGTAAGTAGTCAATCAAACAGGTACCTTGTGACAATGTATCTCACAATATCTCACTAGTGTATTTAATCTGTAATCAGACTCCCAAGTTCCTCCCTACTTAAAAACCCTGCACTCCTTCCTCTTTCATTGTATACCTCACCCAAAACACTAATAAGGAAGGGGTCCTCAGAGCAAAATTAATTTTAACTTCATTTTTACAAATGACAATAACACAGGCACACATTAGAGCATTTTAGGTTGCAAGGTCAATCTGAGGGTTTTTGTTCTTCCTGCTTTGCAGCCTCAATGACACCCTAGAGTTATGAATCTGTATTAATGAAATATATACATGATCTAGAGGCATCTAGATAGACTTATGTGTAGTGCTGGGGAGGAGCCGGTGGTCATGGTACATGTAGGTACCAATGATGTAGGGAAGGGTAGGAGAGATGTCCTGGAGGCCAAATTTAGGTTGCTAGGAAAGAGACTGAAATCCAGAACCTCTATGGTGGCATTCTCGGAAATGCTTCCAGTTCCACGTGTAGGGTCAGGTAGGCAGGCAGAGCTTCAGAGTCCCAATGCGTGGATGAGACGATGGTGTAGGGAAGAGGGGTTTGGATTTATTAGGAACTGGGGACACTTTTGGGAGAGGGGGAGCCTATACAGGAAGGATGGGCTCCACCTAAACCAAGGTGGAACCAGACTGATGGCACTAAACATTAAAAAGGCCGTAGAGCAGTTTTTAAACTAAGAGATGGGGAAAAGCCAGTTGGTGCGGAGATGCATGAAAATCGGATGGAGACTTCTCTTAGAGGAGAATCCATTGATAGAGATTCTCTAAGCTGTAGTCAGAAAGGGAGGAGAGGAAAGGACAAACCATGGGCCAGCGCAGACAAACAACTGCATATAAAGGAATCCAATGCATCAGGGAAGGGCAGACAAAACGGCAGTGGCAAATTTCTAAAGTGCTTCTACACAAATGCTAGGAGTCTGACTAATAAGATGGGTGAACTAGAGTACCTTGTATTAAAGGAGAAGATTGACATAATAGGCATCACTGAAACCTGGTGGAATGAGGAAAATCTGTGGGACATAATCATACCGGGATATAAAATATATCGAAAGGATAGAACAGGTCGTGTGGGTGGCGGAGTGGCACTGTAAGTGAAAGATAATGTAGAATCAAATGAAATAAAAATATTAAATGAATCAACATGTTCAATAGAATCGCTATGGATAGTAATTCCATGCTCCAATAATAAGAAATTAGCAGTAGGGATATATTACTGACCACCTGACCAGGACAGTGATACTGACATTGAAATGCTGAGGGAGATTAGAGAGGCTACCAAAATAAAGAACTCTATAATAATGGGGGATTTTAATTATCCTCATATTGACTGGATACATGTCACCTCAGGAAGAGAAGCAGAGATAAACTTTCTCAATGGCTTAAATGACTTCTTCTTGGAGCAGCTGATACAGGAACTCAAAAGGGGAGAGGCAATTCTCGATTTAGTCCTGAGTGGAGGGCAGGATCAGGTCCAGGAGATAACCGTTGTAGGACCGCTTGAGAATAGTGACCATAATATAATAACATTTAACATTCCTGTGGTGGGAAGAACACCTCAGCAGTCCAGCACTGTGGCATTTAATTTAAAAAAGGGGAATTACGCAAAAATGAGGAGGTTAGTTAAACAGAAATTAAAAGGCACAATGACTAGAGCCAAAACCCTGTAAGCTGCATGGAAACTTTTTAAAGACACCATAATAGAGGCCCAACTTAAATGTATACCCCAAATTAAAAAAACATAGCAAGAGACCTAAAAAAGAGTCACTGTGGCTTAACCACCATGTAAAAGAAGCAGTGAGGGACAAAAAGGCATCTTTTAAAAAGTGGAAGTCCAATCCAAGGGAGATAAATAGAAAGAAATATAAACACTGTCAAATCAAGTGTAAAAATGTAAAAAGAAAAGCAAAAAAAAGATTTTGAGGAACAGCTAGCCAAAAACTCAAAAAGAAATAACAAAATGTTTTTAAGTACATTAGAAGCAGGAAGCCTGCTAAAAAACATGTGGGTCCCTTAGGCGATTGAGATATAAAAGGAGCAATCGAGGACAATAAAGTCAGTGCAGATAAACTAAATGATTTCTTTGCTTCAGTCTTCACGGCTGAGGATGTTAGGGAGATTCCCAAATCTGCACTGTCCTTTGTGGGTGATGAATCTGAGGAACTGTCCCAGATTGAAGTGTCATTAGAGGAGGTTTTGGAACAAATAGAAAAACTTAATGTTAAGAAGTCTCCGGGACCAGATGGCATTCATCCAAGGGTTCTAAAAGAATTCAAATGGGAAATTGCTAAACTATTATCTGTGGTTTGTAACCTATCCTTTAAATCGGCTTCCGTACCTAATGATTGGAAGGTAGCCAACATGGCACCAATATTTAAAAAGGGCTCTCGAGGCAATACTGGCAATTACAGACCGGTAAGTCTAACTTCAGTACCGGGCAAATTAGTTGAAACAATAGTAAAGAATAAAATTGTGAGGCATGTAGAAGAACATAATTTGTTGGACAAAAGTCAACATGGTTTCTGTAAAGGGAAATCCTGTCTTACTAATCTATTAGAGTTCTTTGAAGGGGTTAACAAACATTCAGACAAGGGGGATCCAGTAGATATAGTATACTTAGATTTTCAGAAAGCCTTTGACAAGGTTCCTCACCAAAGGCTCTTGTGTAAATTACATGGCCATGGGATAAGAGGGAAGGTCCTTTCTTGGATTGAGAACTGGTTAAAAGACAGGAAACAAAGGGTAGGAATAAATGGTAAATTTTCAGAATTGAGAGGGGTAACTAGTGGTGTCCCCCAAGGGTCAGTCCTGGGACCAATCCTGTTTAACTTATTCATAAATGATCTGGAGAAAGGGGTAAGCAGTGAGGTGGTAAAGTTTGCAGATGATACCAAACTGTTTAGGATAGTCAAGACAGAAGCAGACTGTGAGGGACTCCAAAAAGATCTCACCAAACTGAGTGATTGGGCAAGAAAATGGCAAATGAAATGTAATGTGGATAAGTATAAAGTAATGCACATCGGGAAAAATAACCCCAACTATATGTACAGTATCAGGGGGCTAATTTGGCTATGACAAATCAGGAAAGAGATCTTGGAGTTATCGTGGCTAGTTCTCTGAAAACTTCCACACAGTGTGCAGTGGCGGTCAAAAAGGCAAATAGGATGCTAGGAATTATTAAGAAAGGGATAGAAAATGAGACCCAGAATATCTTACTGCCCCTGTATAAAACTATGGTACGCCCACATCTTGAATACTGTGTACAGATGTGGTCTCCTCACCTCAAAAAAGATATTTTGGCCTTGTAAAGGGTTCAGAAAAGGGCAACTAAAATGATTAGGGGTTTGGAACAGGTCCCATGTGAAGAGAGATTAAAGCGACTGGGACTTTTCAGTTTAGAAAAGAGGAAACTGAGGGGAATATGATAGAGGTATATAAAAACATGAGTGGTGTGGAAAGGGCGGATAAAGAAAAGTTATTTATTAGTTCTCATAATAGAAGAACTAGAGGACACCAAATGAAATTAATGGGTAGCAGGTTTAAAACTAATAAAAGAAAGTTCTTCTTCACACAGCGTGTAGTCAATCTGTGGCGCTCCTTGCCAGAGAAGGCTGTGAAGGCTAGGACTATAACAGAGTTTAAAGAGAATCTAGATAATTTCATGGAGGTTAGGTCCATCAAAGGCTATTAGAAATGGTGTCCCTGGCCTCTGTTCGTCAGAGGCTGGAGAAGGATGGCAGGAGACAAATCGCTTGATCATTGTCTTCGGTCCACCCTCTCTGGGGCACCTGGTGCTGGCCACTGTTGGCAGACAGGCTACTAGGCTAGATGGACCTTTGGTCTGACCCAGTAAAGCCATTCTTATGTTCTGTTATAATATCTGAATGTATGTTTTTCTTAAACACTTGTAGAAAGTTCTAACACTATGTGATTAAAATCAGTATTAATAACACAAGGCCCAATTATTCCCTATTATTAGCATACAGTCTATTTGTATTCTTATAGTACGCAAATAAGGGTATGTCTACACTGCAGAGGTTTTTTTTGGGAAAACGGCTATTTTTCCAAAAAACACTTCACTTACATCCACACTGCAATTGCGTTCTTTCAACAAAAAGCTGAAAGAACGGAGGGGTTTTTCCAACAGCGGTAAACAGAAAGAAGCCTGCAGTCTAGACGTAAGCTAAGACTAAACCATCGTTGGACTTAGCATTGCCAGAGACCTAATACTTTAGATAGAGAAGACAGACAAAAGGTAGGAAAAAGCCATGTTGCTGACATGGAATGAAGTCCAGAGAGAATAAAGTGAATGGCTGAAAGCCACCCAGGAGGTAAGTGGCAGAGTTGGGAGCTAATCACATATCCTCTGATCCCCAGTGTTAACTCACAAACCATTTTTATTCCCTGTGGTTTTCAACATGAAGGAAGCTTGATCCTTGGACTGCTTGTGCAGAGCGAGAGGATTAATTGTTTCACTGGCATCATTCCCATTTAGCTGAAACAGTGTTGAGGATATGCTGCTGGTAGAATGATTGGCTGACAGCATCAGGGAATGGGCTTGATGGTGGGGGTCCCAGAGGTGTTGGTGGCTAGGGGAAACCAAATGAGTTGTGCAGTCAGGCAGCCCAAAGGGAATGTACGGGGGAAGTGTCTCTGGACTACCCTGGCCTTAAGTGATCACCCTGCCTATAAATTTGCTAATTAAGGGGCTGTGAGCAATATCCCATCTATTATGACAGCATCATTTTTGGAAAATTCAATAGAACTTCCCAGAGGTTTCCTTTATCCAAGCCCCTCCCGCTAGGAAAGAGTAAATAGTCCTATCTGGGAGAGGGCTAAAGGGGATGTTCTCTGTCTTTCTATTGCTATTGCATCCATAAAACCTTAAATGCCACTGAACATTTTGACATTATTTCTGGCAATTCTACTTTGTACTTTGTTGCTAAATTAAAACCCTTTTTTCAAAAATAAATCAATATTTTCTTTCTACAGGGAGTACTTACTTTTGGCTTCCATAAAGATTTTCATGGACTCCCGAATCACTATAACCTTGTTCTTGAATATCAGTGGCATAGTTAGATGGATAAAAGTCTGATTCAGATTGCTCAAAGTTTGACATTCTGGAAAAAAAATATTTATAAGACTAATGAATTAATATCCATTAAAGTAAATACCTATTTTTTTAGAAGGACTAAATTGAAATAACAAATGGTAAAGTCTAGAGCACCAAACTTAGAGATGTAGTTTCTCTGGGTAAGCTAGCATTAATTTGAAGTGACAGAAATAAATTGAATTTGAGCTCACTTTTGGTATCACCACAGAAATAATTTCTTGCCTGCCAGCTCTCATGTGTGTTAGTGAGTATTACTTTAAAAACATATGGAGATGAAAACAATTGCTAATGCTGAAGAAATCTAACATGACTGTCTGCCTGACAGTATTATCTAAAGTAACTCAGTAATTAGTCAACTTCATAGTCAGCATCTCAGTAAACATTGGTTGAAAGGGGTTCATTTTCCTATTTAAAACAAAATGATGGCCATGCCTGAGACTTTAATAGTAAGATGAGCTATTGTTTTTTTTAAAAAAATCAGTGGTTTGGGAATGGAAGACAATGGCTCATTGACTTATGGCCAGAAGGGATCATCATGATAATCTAGTTCAAGGGATCTCAAAGTGCCACCTGCGGATTGAGGCTCAGAGTCCTCCCACCTTGTAGCAGGGAGCCCGCACTAGCGCTTCAGCACCATGGCCCTCCTCTACAAGGTTGGAGTACCCGAACTGACTTCCTGCTATGGGGTATGGGGATGGGGAGGAGCCCTGACCCTTACGGGCCAGATGCAGTTTTCAGGGCAAACAAGTGGTTCCATATGCTGCCGTTCCTCCCAACCTGTACCCTCCCTCGCACACAAACCCCCAGAAGAGGCAGACCTGAGGGCAGTCTTGAGAGAAGCTGGAGTTCCTAGAATGAGAGGGCTGACAGGACGGGAGGACAATGACAGAGACACCACCAGAGAAGGCATCAGCAGCTGGAAGAGATAATCCCAAGAATCGCCAGGAGGAGGCACCACTAGCACTGAATGGACCCATGGAATGGGGCCATGTCATATTTGTTCTGTAAATTGTCTTTCATGTTTATGGCATTATGGAAATTAAATACAATATTCTACACACTGCTCATGTCTTGAATTAGTAAGTCGGTAGCATTCTCAAATTTGACTGAGGTGCTTCCTCGCTCTATTTACAAGTAATGATGGTCCCACATACTGGTTCCAAACCTTCCACTCCTAGTCACATATGTAATCCCATCTTCTTTATTGGGCCCACTACAAGATTAAGGACTGAGTCCTTTATGTACAATTAGAATGAATATGCTGTTACCCAATGACTGGCAAATACATTCGCCCTTGTGCAGCTTCCTGAAATCTTGCAGTTCTTACTCAGAACTGCATTAGTTCTGCTGCATCCAGGGACTTAGGCAACGCAGAGCCAGTAAGTGAACCGAATTTTCTTCAAATGTGTAGATGAATGTACTAATTTGGCTAGCAGTCTAGAAAATGCCAGCATTTACGGAGTTAAACTCTTTCAGAATATTTATAGAAGTTAAGCAGTTTGAGTCATAACCATGACCATGTCTAATTTGTTTGACTTCATACTGGCTTTTAATGTTTGATTTAGATTCTGTATTATTTCTGCACTCTTCACTTTGTACTGCTTTCTTCTGCCATCCTGCAATCCTGATTCAAAAATTTTCAACTAAATTACAATTGCTCCCTAGGCTTTACATATATCAAGCACATCCTGTTCACAGAAAAGCACTTTACCTAAACATCTTAATAAAATTAAAATTTAAAATATTGTTTTATGCATATGGCATATTCAAAAGTTTCATATTACATCCCATAATCAGACTACTCTACAAGAACCTGATTCCTTCGTTTATCAGAATCATTTAAAGTAACAATCACACCAGTCTTTTCTTAACACAAAACAAATCACACAATAAAATTGATTTTATGTTTTGTAATTTGAGTACTACATATTTATTAGAAATTTGACACTAGCTCTGAGTTATGCTCAATAAAAATTAGAAGCTCAAATGTAACATATCTTATTAAAATTTAGAATATTTAAATTAAATGTTCTTTCTAGCACATCTTATGCACTGAGATTCTTTTCACATTCCTCTGAAGTATAAAATAACTTCACAAGCCATTATTTTTCATAGTATACTAAAATGTGTGTATTACACAAGGTGTAAACTCAATTTCTGAAACAGTTTGAAGCTAAATGTAGGCTACATACCTCTTAATATATTAAGTAAAAAATCCTCTTGTACACTGAACTTACATGTTGGAAAAACAACTATGATATCCTATTGCATTAACAGATGATCTTGTGCTATTTATAATGTTCTAAATTTATCCTTTGGGCAAATGCAAATGACTGAAAAGAACCTGTCAGTATCATGGACAACATTTAATACCACATGCAAGGGTTCACTAACAGGAATACTTAGCAGAAAAGATCAGCAATCACTGAATAAAAAACGTTCTAGGCTTTTAAAATACAATTTCAACCTAAACTATAAAATATTCAGGATAAAGGTTCTGTTTTTTTACTACACGATTATATAAAATTCAGTAAAATGAAGTTCTCAACCAAGCCTCCAGGTGCTACTGTAATAGTTATAATAAATAGCATGCATATAACTTTCATAAATGCTGAATAAATGAATATACATGGATGTGTGTTCTGACTGCTGAGTGCCACAAAACTTCTAGTATGGTAAGGATTTAAAAATAGGATACTTCAGCAATTCCCACATATAACTCTTGAATGGCATGCATTTTAGGATCAGATACTTAACCAGTCTTAACAGTCTCTGTCTTTCTTGAACCATTTACCTGATTGTGTCTTGAAGAGCACTTGGCCTGATTAGAGAATGGGACATTAAATGAGATGTATTACTGGGTCATTAATCCATGCCTCAGGTGCATTTCAAACTATTCAAGGCTAAAGGCCAGCTTACTTCAATTCCACAAGAGGTGTATTAATGGTCCATTAATATGTGCCCTACAGTGCTTTAAAACTAGCATATTTATATAGGTGCCATTTCATTTTTTTAAAAGAAAAATATGGTCATATTAAACTTTCACTGCATATATGCCTACAGAAAAAAATAGTTGAGAGGTGAAGGTTAGGAGAAAGTAAGAGAAAAATATAATATCAGTTTCAGCTCATTAAAAATGGTTTCAAAAGTAATTTAAATTTTAATAATTATGAGGGTTTTTATTCAGGGCTTGTCTACATTGTCTCAGAGTTCAGCTTGTAGGAGAGTGAATAGCAGTGCGCACCAAAGTACAGTCCTGTAAGTGCACTGCGTGGATGCTACAGATGTGATCTAAAAGATTCCTAGTTTAAGTAATCCTTAAACAAGGAACTCACAAGTAACTGTGAGTGAATAAGGATCCTTTTAATTTTTGCCTCCACCATCCACGTGAGGGAGTTACAGCACAGGGCAATTCACACTCCCAGGCTATTTCACACTCCCAGGGCAATTCACACTCCCAGGCAATTCACACTCACACTACAAGATTTTGGCGCAAAACCTGGCAGAGTGTCCACAACACAAGTGCGTTTTTGCGTAAGAAAATCGACAGAACAGAGGGTTTTTGAGAGTAGAATTATTCCTCTCCCCACAAGGAATAATGCCTTTTTGTGCTACAGCTTTTGCGCAAAAAGGCAGGCATGAACGCTGGAGGGGGTTTTGCGCAAGAAACCCCTATTGCAATGTTTCTTAAACTGACTCCGAGGCAGTCAGAGGTGTGCCACGGAGACCAACAGAGTTCAAAATGACCTCCCTTACAGGGACAGACGACCTTTTTTTCTTCTTCTCGATAACTTTTCCCTGACCCATTTTTTTGTCAATAACCTCCCCCCCCTTTTTTTTCCTCAACAAAAAATCCTTGGTGTTCCTCATAAAAAAAATTAGTGTTTGGTATTCCTCGGTCCTAAAAACTTTAAGAAATACTGCCTTATTGGAAAAAGCACAGGTGCTCTGATGACCATTCTGTGAATGGCCATCAGAACTTTCTTGCACAAGAGTGTCCATGCAGTGTGGATGCTGTCTTGTGCAAAAGCACATCGCTTTTGCAATGTGCTTTGAGGTCTGGATACTTTTTTGTACAAGAAGCTTTTGCGCAAGAACTCTTCCACAAAAGGCTTCTTGTGCAAAAACCCTTCAGTGTAGACAAAGCCACATAGTCTGAACTGTGGAGCAGTGTAGGCATTGCCTTTCTGGACGTCCCTTTTGTGCTGCTCAGCTCCTTTTCTGCCCTTGGTGCACGAATAGCATTCACTAGAGCTTCAACTGGCAGCAAAGTGTCTTTTCAGTTTCAGAGCAAAACAGTAAAAATACAGAGCAAAACAGTAAAAAAGTGAATAGGAATGCTCCAAACTTTGGTAGCATGGACTTGACTCTTTTAATATCTAGTTATTTTAAGAAAATGTGTTGTGATCTATTTTGTTAAACAGTTCTTTATCATCATCTGTTAGGGCTGCAGCAATGCTCCCAAAATGAGCTGTTTTCCAAAGACAGTGACAGATAATGCAATCTAACCAACATTTGTTATTGTCTGCTTGTAGGAAAGTCACCAATCATAGGTCAACAATCATAATCTTAACACAATTGAGTGAAGGAAATCTTTGCTTAAACTTTCTCTGGAAAAAAAAAAATCCAACAACAGTGTTACAAGAATCAAACTGCTCTAGACAGACAGGATCCTTCAAGTCATCCCTTTGAAATATCTCTAATATTTATATTTCCCTCTTTAGAATGTTCAAAAGCATTTCCTTTACTTGCAACTCATATCTTGGATTATCAGCAGTATGAGATTATAATTGCCTGCCACTCTACCATTGGATAAATCTAGCTGTGTAACACAATTTACTCAAGAGGAAAGCAATTAAAATAAGGATTAATGACCTTGACCTGATCTGTGCCCGAAGGGAATTAAATGGAAATAGCAGGGAACATGGATTTTATTCCTTCACACATGGATCATATGCACTCATAGATTACTGATTTGATCGTCCCAAATGTCCCACACAATGTGACCCCATTTACAAGCAACAAAATGAAAATTTCTGACCATATCGTAATTTATTTATCATTTGTGTTTCCATTTCAAACACAGAGGGACTAAAGAAAAGAATAACAATACTTTCCTCTTCCAATAACTTTGGCTGGTGAATTACTTGAAAGTTGTATTTAATCATTAGGTATAGTGACTATATTATAGAAACCAACGTTCAGTTGTCATAAATTTCAGACACTGTTTAGTTAATTTATGTTTTTCTCTCAATACATAGAAGGGGTACACAGAGAGAGAGGAATAATATAATTTGAAGAGCAAAGCTATTGGGACCAACATGCAAAAATGTTGCTGACAAGTTTCTGCACCAGAGTTGTAGGATTGATAGGGTACTACTAAATGCATACATATGCAGTCACCAAGCATGGCTATTGATAAACAAACTACCATTAACCAGTCCAATGATCATACACTTCCATATCAAAAGTGACTGGCCTCTTGCCTTTGGCTACTCCATATGAACATGTCTCAGTTCGTTTGTCCTTTTCCTTCACTGCTACCAACTCAAAGTTAGCTATTCCTCAAGGATCAGGATCAATTGCAGCCAGACAACACCACCTGTGAGATTCATGACTTTGTAATATTCCCCATCTTTTTCTTTATGACATCATTTATCTTGTATCTCATTGATTATTAGAAGCCCTTCCTGTAGCATTGACAGCAAGTGAACGAACTCCCTATATTGCTCTTTTCACATATTGTGTGCCACCAGACCTATTCAGAAAAGAATATTCATTTTATTTATCTCCTTCACCATGAAGATGTTGCACTCATAACTAAAACTGAGATTTCTACACTTCCCCGTCTCTGAATTCTTTTCAGTTTGATGGAACACAACTGGTAGAGAACCATTCTGGATTGTTCTTGAATTCCTGCAGGGAGAGTATTGTGCAACAATGGATTCTCTGAGAGGCCAAATGTATGCAGAGCCCTGGATGCTTGCTCCATATGCTCTTTCACTTACTGGGTGTGTCTAAACTACATGCCTCCGTCGACGGAGGCATGTAGATTAGCCAGATCGGCAGAGGGAAATGAAGCTGCGATTAAAATAATCACGGCTTCATTTAAATTTAAATGGCTGCCCCGCTCTGCCGATCAGCTGTTTGTTGGCAGATCGGGGCAGTCTGGATGCGACGCGCCGACAAAGAAGCCTTTCTTGATCGGCACAGGTATGCCTCGTGAAACCAGGTTTACCTGTGCCGATCAAGAAAGGCTTCTTTGTCGGCTCGTCGCGTCCAGACTGCCCTGATCTGCCGACAAACAGCTGATCGGCAGAGCGGGGCAGCCATTTAAATTTAAATGAAGCCGCGATTATTTTAATCGCGGCTTCATTTCCCTCTGCCGATCTGGCTAATCTACATGGCTCCGTTGACGGAGGCATGTAGTTTAGACGTACCCACTATGACCTGACACGTATAGGTGCTGCAAAGCTGTGGGATCTAAGCAGAGTTTGCAACAGCAGCATGCAATGTGTTTACATCTTTCACTAGGAAATTGCATCATTGTTTCACAGCTAAAGACATTGTCATACAAACTTTTATGTACAGCTTATGACAGTGATTCTCAACCTTTCAAGACTACGATACTCCTTTCAGGAGTTCAATGTGTCTTGCATACCTCCAGGTTATACCTCTCTCAAAAAGTTCTTGCTTATAAAATTACACATACAAAAGAGTCACAGTGCACTATTACTAAAAATTGCTTACTTTCTCATGTTTACCATATAATTATACTAGAAGATTTATTTGGCATTGCTTGGGTCCTTAATTCAAATAAGTTTTGTTTTTCTTCATTTCAATCATTGTTCTGGTCTGCTTCCTAAGTGGCAGGACAATGACTATAGAACTTCTTGCCAGTAGATGTCAAATTGATCTCAGGCCTGAATTTGTTTATGACTATGCTACCTTTTAAAGAGAGAATAGTATCTGTTATAGTGTCCAAAGAATAGCACCTAAACACAATATTACTGACCTCCCCTCCCCCAATAATATAAAATCTTACCATTTATACTCACACACTTCGCTATAGTAGAAAGAAGCACATAATATCATTTTCTCCAGAGACTTGTTAATCTTAGATATTGGGAACCATGGTGACAGGCATTTTAGAAATACCTAAAGTAGATAGATCTGTAGATTAAATTAATACAGGATGCATCACAGAGCAGACCTCTGGCATCTTCATGATACAGCTTCAGGCCTTGCATACTGCTGATAGTAATGATACTCAAAAGAACAATAGCCCAGCAGAAATGTTTGCTTTCGCTGAAGGACAGGTAATTACAATCAGTATGTTCACTGACTGAGCCATCACTTCTAAGGTTTAATATTAAATGGAAATTTGAAACAGCAGCATCCATATTGCACAGTGAAATGAGATTCATATTGTAGAAGATGTTTTCATTTTGTTGAAGATTCTGTGCAGCAAACTAGAGATCTCCTTACCAAAACATTTTTAACAGATTTGGTCCTCAATTTCTTCAGCTGCAGGGCAGTCTATGGTGCTGTCACTTTATTAATTAATGCTCTCTGAAGCGGGATGTGATAGGACTATTAACTTTTTTTAAAAATATTTATTATTTGTGTAATAAGGCTCCAAAATTTTTTATAAGTTTGACATGTATCTATTAAGTGGCTAAAAGAATTGGCATCTGATAGATAGGGATGGTTTTGTGGTCTTTAAACAAGATACAAAGTAGTATTGTAATTCAGGCCCTGGAAATGAATTTCCTATAGTGCTGAGCAAATAAATTGACTTGTCTACCTCACTTTCTCCATGGCTAGGTCTACATTGGCCCCTTTTCCGGAAGGGGCATGGTGATTTTTGAAATCGCAATAGGGAAATGCGCGGGGGATTTAAATATCCCCCACAGCATTTAAATAAAAATGTCCGCCGCTTTTTTCCGGCTTTTAGAAAAGCCGGAAAAGAGCGTCTACACTGGCCCCGATCCTCCGGAAAAAGCGCCCTTTTCCGGAGGATCTTATTCCTACTTATTTGAAAGTAAGTATTTCAAATAAGTAGGAATAAGATTCTCCGGAAAAGGGTGCTTTTTCCGGATGATCGGGGCCAGTGTAGACGCTCTTTTCCGGCTTTTCTAAAAGCTGGAAAAAAGCGGTGGACATTTTTATTTAAATGCCGCGGGGGATATTTAAATCCCCCACACATTTCCCTATTGCGATTTCAAAAATTACCATGCCCCTTCCGGAAAAGGGGCCAATGTAGACGAGCCCCATATGTAATAGCTGTACTCTTTCTCACAGCTTTCTTATTGTAACACTAACACGTAACTGATAATCAACAAACAGCACATAACTTAAAGCATACAAGTTTTAATAAAGGAAAGGATAAGAACAAGCTAAAATGATTCTATTATAAGTACATTGAAATAATATTTCACTCCTTAAATGCTCAATTGTCTGGTTAAGGAGCTCAACCCTCACCCCAAACTCTTAATTCTATATCTTCCCTATCCTCAGGATTATTCATAATCCTGCTAGTTTTACTATTTGTTTTCCTTTCACCATTCTCTAGCAGTAATTCAGTCTCTGGACTGACCTACCTATTACTTCTATCAATGACTCTAAAAAACAGAACTAAAGGCATGACGTTTTTTTATAGTTTCTTATTTTTAACTAGTCCTTAGAAGAGGCTGCATTCTTTCCCCCATCCCTATTTGTAACAGTAAAAAGATCTACCCAAGCTAGTCAGACTCTAAAGCATCTACTCTAAAGTTAGTTTTAGAAATTTGAATTTTTTTCTGGGGGGAAGCAGAGGCAAGGATAAACATTAAATTAAATTAAAATAATAATAGCAATAATAAATAACTAAAAATGTTTCATACTTAACCATTAGCTGTTTTTCTTAATAACACCTATAAACAAGAGTATAACTCACATAGACCTAATGAACAAAGTTCTCATTTCAGTTTTTTCAAAGTTTGGGAATGTTCAGATCCTGGATTTTGGTTTATTGCCATGTCTTCTATATAAGACAATTTACTTTGTTAAAGTTCTGATTCCCTATGTACCACACCATATGCATCACTTGCAAAATATCTGTAAGTTTTAGAACCTCCCTGAAAGATGAATCTGATAACACTAAGGTGAAAATTCATTTTAAAATGTCACTATGCAAAAGAGGATACATTCCCTCTAAAATTCTTCTCCTCCATTACTGGTCAAATAGTCTCTTCAATATGCTGTTTGTTAAACTGAAGCAGGTATAAATAAGTTTGAACTATTTAGAAATCATAGATCCAGGAGACTGTGCCAACACTCATCAGGCACACCCAAATACTTTGAACCAATTTTAAATGAAACTGGTTAGGTCATATAAAGCCACTAATTAAACTTTATATCCTAAGAACTTAATTTGGCTTCTGGGGGAAAAAATAGCCTTCCAAATGGCTGAGTAGGATGTGCTAGAATTATGAATACTGGAAAGTAAATTAGAAAATAACTCTGATATGCTGATATTCCACCAAATGGACCGTGGAAGATGAATGCTACGTAACAAGAGTCCTTCCTGACCTCTCCTTTGTTTATCAAATATCTGATTGTCTTAATTTTCGCTGGTGCATCCAAGAGGAACTTTGATATCTAAAGAGTAAAGATTCTGCATTTAGGGATATTACCAGGGCTCCACAATTATGGCAATCTACTCGCCCGTGGCGAGTAGATTTTAGCCCAGAATGGTGCCGCAGCGCAGTCTGCGCATGCGCAGCGTGCCAAACCATGCGGCTGGCGAGTGGGGCTCGCTGCCGCTTGTCAAGCCCTGGATATTACAATATCTGTTGATGGTCTCCAATGTGAGAACTTGGGAAAGTTCTTTTATTTATAAGTAGCTAAGGCTACGTCTACACTGCAGCGCTATTCCGCGTCTTTTGTGAGCGCCCATTATTTCAAAATATAAACCTCATTCCATGAGGAGTAAGGGACGTTTCGGAATAGTGATTTATTTTGAAATAAGTGCTGTGTAGACAACACAAAATTTCGAAATAAGCTATTTTGAAATAACATCAAAATAAGATATGCAATTTGCATAGCTCAAATTGCGTAGCTTATTTCAAGCTATGGGTCCAGTGTAGACGCATCCTAAATGACAATCTCATCCTGGAACTCAAGAGATTATGCCACACCCCGCTTTTCACATATGTTCACTATTCTCATTGACTTCCTTTAACTCAAGGTGGCATATTCATGCTGATCTCCATGATAAAAGACTTACAGACTTGTCTTGCAAATTTCCACTCATTTACCTTTCATAATGATAACTGGGTTATAAAAATCACGGCAGCACACCACGACATATCCTCCCCCACCTTCCATGGCTCTGGTCCTATGATCTTATCCTACCACAATGCCCTTTACCCCCAAAAACTTACCCAACAGCCAAGTCGTTGGTGCTGGGATAGGTGAGTCTCACATTGCATTCTTCTCTTTCTGCCACAAAATGTTCTGTTAGGATGGCATTGACATCTATCCCCACACTCCAATAACTTTTGGGTGTGGTTAATGTCCTACTAAGATGCCCAGGGCAGTTCACATCTTCCAGAGTGACTGTTTCAGGTTGGTTACACTCATGTTTTCAAACATATCTTCACAACCACAAGTGTTAGAGAACTTACCTGTTTTTTTTAAATGAAAGCTCACATTCTTAACTTCACCACATGACTCCAGAAGCTGGGGCTTTAGCACAGGTCTATATTATCTATACTGTATTCTGGGCCTGCTGATAAATATACCTTTTACATTGATCATGAAGCATCCCGCCTTTAATCCCTAACCTAAAATATGGCAAGAAAGTGATTCTGTGTGGTGAGCCTTACATTTTAACTGGAAAGAACAGGAATAATTAGACTTACTGATTGCCACTTTGTGTGCTTTGAAGCAGCGCAAAATTGCAAAGCAGCTTCCAAAGCATCACTTTCCAAATAGATTTATTGAACGCTTCTTGAAGCACAATTTATTGAGAGTGTCCTTTATTTCCTATTAATCAAAGCTCATCAAACCAAGGGTCTTGATCCAGAGGGGTGTGCCTCTGTAAAAGAGATTTTTAAAGTGGTCCTTTAGCATTCCACCTACCCATATATTAAGAATTAGAAATGAATGCTAGTGCCTTGTCTCACGTGCTGCTTGGCCAGTTTTCTAAAGCTCAAATTCAGTAGTTGATTCTTCCTTCCTTCCTTCAGTCAAAAGGTATATTTTCTCCCCACCTTAATTCAGCTCCTTGGCAATGCTGCTTAAAGCCTATGAATGTGGATTTTGGTGAAAGGGGGATTTCCCCTTGACTGTTACGTCACTTCTCAGTAAATTAGTTCAAGTTATCCTTATGCCAGCCCAGTTGTTATTTTGAATAGCTAACATTTGATGTCAACTCATTCTGTGAGTGTTAGTTGTAGAGAAATCACTTTCTTCTGTGCTCAGCACTAGTGATCCCATGGGGAGAGAACAGAATCCGTTGCTATGGCTTATTAGAGAGAGACAAAGAAACCCATTGACAGATTAAAAAGAAAAGTACTTTTCTTTTTACTGGCATCCTGGAGACTATTTCTATTTTTCACCTTCTTCATCTCCATAGTCTCACAGTACCATTGCAGATTGCTCCCAATGCTTGTATCTGACTGAATTGAAAGTGGCATGTTTTATACTATTCTTAATGGATACTATCTGTTACTGATCTGCTTCTTGTTGTGTATTCACCTATATTATGCTAAGCAATTTTGACTGCATTTAATAAGCTTGTACATTACCATCAGGGGAAAAACTTGTTTACTTTTTATGTTATGTACCACATTACAATATGCTCTTTTATCTCATATACTCTTTGAGTAGTTGCACTTGTGGGTATTTTGTGGATGAATAAAATTACTGGCTTATGTAAATGCTTACTCTAGGAATTTGGTTAACAGATAAAAAACAATACATTACACTTCCTGTCAAACCTGAGGTAATTCAGGACATGACAGCATTTCATTTAGGAGACAGATTTGCTTCTGTTGCATTCAATTGCCTATATTTCATGAAAATGAAATTGCACTGATGAGCACAAATTGAATGCTAATTAATATTAAACTCTTTGATAGCGTTTCATTAACCCTTTGATTCAAAAAATTGACAGTCTTTTCAGCATTTCATCAATGTGTAGTTGCATGAAACATTTACCTTGTAAATTACCTAGGAAATTAAATCAATGTACTGTATATTTGCATTACTTGGTATGGAGCTAATTAATCCTAAATGTTATGAGTTTTACATTTTAAATCCCAGTGATCAAAAAGTACCTACATTTTTTAACATAATTTGCTGCTTTCATGTTATTTAACATAAAGTAATTTGCATAGACAAGTTTTATTCACGGTACTTTCATATCCCAAACAATGGCGAATGCAGTACACAGTGAACTAACTGCTGTGGAATGCACATCAAATTTAAAGAACCTAAATTCAAGCAATGTACCACTTGGTCATTTATATTTAGGGAAGCATTTTGCTATCTGATAAACAGTTCAACATTGTTATTTTCCTTTTGAATGGGGGATATTTTTGTTATCTTATTCATGGCTTGTGTGTTGCTATATTATGACTGCGTATTAACTGTCATTAACATTGCCTATATATTATATCATGAGTTTTCATGGGCACAGACCATTTCTTCAGATGACCAGAGTGTTGTATGTCCGGTTATCTGAAGAAGTGGGCTGTGCCCACAAAAGCTTGTACATATTTTGTTAGTCTTTAAAGTGCTACCAGACAATTTGTTATTTAAAAAAAAAAACGACCAGGAATCCTGTGGCATCTTATATTCTAAGGGTGCATCTAGACTGGCATGATTTTGCACAAAAGCAGCTGATTTTGGGCAAAATCTTGCCGCCTGTCTACACTGGCCGCAAGTATTTGCGCAAAAACACTGACTTTGTAATGTACAAAATCAGTGGTTCTTGTGCAAATATTCCGATGCTCCCGCTCAGGGCTAAGCCCTCTTGCGCAAATATTCTTACGCAAGGACACCAGTGTAGACACCCACGTTAATTACTTGCACAAGAAAGCCTGATGGCTAACATGGCCAGTAGAGCTTTTTTATTTATTTATTTATTTTTATTTTTTATAATGGAGATTGCCTATCTCCTAGAACTGGAAGGGACCTTGAAAGGTCATCGAGTCCAGTCCCTTGCCTTCACAGCAGGACCAAGTACCATCCCTGATGAATTTTTGCCCCAAATCCCTAAATGGCCTCCACAAGGATTGAACTCACAACCCTGGGTTTAGCAGGCCAATGCTCAAGAGAGCGCAAGAGAACACAAGAGAGCGTCTACACTAGCACGGATGCTTTTGCGCAAAGGCACATGCCAGTATAGACAAAATCATGCCAGTCTAGATGCAGCCTAACAGATTTATTGGAGCATAAGCTTTCGTGGGCAAAGACCCATTTGTCAGATGCATGTAGTGGAAATTCCAGGGGCAGGTATAAATATACAGGCATAAGAAAAGAGTACCAATCAAGAATAAGGCTACATATAATGAGGTATCAGGTGGTTCCTCAGTTTCCTTGAGAGTGTATGGCATAATCTCTCACCATAGTCTGTGCAGTATGTTGATTGCAATGGCTTTTTCACCTTCAGTCCATTTGGTATGATGTCCATGGGTTTGCATTTGGAGATGGAAGAAAGAAACTCTTCCATTGCTTACACTTCCCTAAGGCATAATTTCTGTTGATATGAGAGAGAGAGATTGGTGGTTGATTTATCAGGTTTTCACTAGACCCACTGAATCAACTTCCAGGGGAATTGATCTCTGTAGCCCAGATCTCCTAGTAAGTGTAGCCCTGCCTTTATTCATCTTCTCCTTCTGGGGAAGGATTGCAGTCCGGAGCCAGGGGTGGTTGATTTAGTGGATCTAGTGAAGACCCACTAAATCGACCCCCAATGGATCGATCCCAGCAGCCTCTATCCACCCTATGGTGGAGGTTACACCCAGGAGTTGCTACCTGTACAACTGATCTTAAGTGGAAGCCTCTTCCGCACATGCGCAGAACTAGCTGGTCGTTGTCCTCCTGCCACTGGGTCTGCCCTTGTACTTCCGGGTCAGGCTCTTACTAGTAGCCGCCTGCCCGCGAGGGTCTAACGGGAGCCGGAAGTGCGACTGTGCCCTGAGCCACTCCCTCCTGTTGCACAACCCGCCTACTGGTAGCGGGGCCCAGCTACGGCGCGCGCCGCCGGAGGGTGGGGGGGAGAGCACCGCGCTAGCAGGCGTGCGCCGGCGGCCTGGGCTCGCGCTCCGTGTCCCCTGCCGCTGCCGAAGTCTCCCCCTGGATGGATCCCGAAGGGCGCCCGAGCCGGGCGGACCGGAGGCGGCTCGGCGGGGCTCGCGGCTGATCCCACGCGTGGCCGGCCGCCGGAGCACGGGGCAGCATGTTGTCCCTTGCGCCCCGGGCGGCGGGGGGCTGGGCCAGGCTGCCCAGCGCCTGTAGCGCTGCCGCCGTGTTACGCCCTTCGCCGTGGGTGGAGAAAAGCCCGGCGGATCATGCTGCCTTCACCAGACCCTGTAGTTCCCAAAAGAAGGTGACGCGCGTTTGTGTTCGGAACGGATACAGCTTCGGCAGACTAGACCTGCTGGAGCGGAGGGGAAGCCCGTTAGCCCACGAGAGTGTCTTTTGCCCCTTTAACTTGCCTAAATACAAGGTACATTCGTAAGGGAGTTAATCCTCTCGGATAGGCTGAGTTAGGCCTTCTTGTTAAACAAGGGTCGGGTAGTGACCCCTGTTTCGCAGTGCGAGACTGGCGGGAGAGCTGCGGCTTGCTGACCTATTCTTGACAGACCCCCACTCTCTTCATTATGAGAAGACCTTTTTAAAAATATACTCACACAAATAGCATGGCAGTACCATTGGCATTGCCAGTAGTATCTGTATTGAGTGTCCAGCAGATGTTTTCTTTTCTCTTACCCGACCCCCAGTATAAAAGGCCAAGTCAACACCAAAACTTAGGTTAACCTAGCTATATTGCTTACCAGGGCAATACAAATTTCAAGCTTCTGTGTAGATAAGTTAACCCCCACTGTAGACACTAGGGATGTAAGTGACTAGTTGACTGCCTGTCCTGGGGGGAGCCAGCCGATTTCCCCCAGCCCTGTCTCCATGCGGGGCAGGAGAGGTAGAGGCACAGCAGAAATAGCGCAATCAGGGACTGAAGCAATCTCTGCTCATGCCTGTTCTGTTGTGATTCTGATTTTGAAATGTACAAGAGCCCTGCTGGGGAGGTGCCCTTATCACCTAATTGAATACAGGCAGTCCCCGGGTTACATACAAGATAGGGACTGTAGGTTTGTTCTTAAGTTGAATTTGTATGTAAGTCGGAACTGGTACATATTTTGGGGAGGGACGGGGAGCTGGAGTTAGGTGGAAAAGACCCTGATTCTCATACAACTTCCTTATTCTATTTTTTGATATGAAGTTTTTTTTGGTTGATATTTTAATTAAAAATTGATCATACGTTTCAGTGTTTCATTCTATATCCAAATCTTCCTTTTGGGGTACCTGAAAGATCCCAGTTATTCATTTAATAGTCACAATCTTTGTTTTTTATAACTAAAAAAGTTTATTCAATGCATATTACTGTTCCAAATAGAATTTGCTACAGATGGTTCAGTGAAATGGGTATTAAGTGTAATCAATAGTCATTGGAGGGCACAGTGAAATATTGATAAAATCAAAGCTGTTGTTTTCTGCTGAGCAGAAAATGGAAATCCCTTCCTGTGAAGTGTGTGTGTGAATTCATCCACAGGATTAATTTTAAAGAAAAATTCTGTGTTGGGAACAGGAGTTTAGCCACAGGTGGGTCCTCATTGTCCACTCACCCACTTTGCAACCAGACCCATCCCCTCAGGGCTTACCCTTCTCCGCTCCAGCCAGGGTGTGGGGTTGGGGCTTATCCCCTCTTTCCTTCTGTCCTGCTCCTCCCCATTCTTGCCCACCCACAGCCACTGGGTAATTTTTCAGCTTCACCTCTGCCAGGCTGGAAGGGACTTGTTAATTTCATGTGACGCTAACAAGATACTTGCTGCTCTAGTGCTGAAGAGGGAAAGAGCTGTTGCTCCCAAGGTGGGGACTGTAACACAATGGGTCTCACTGCCTGCTGCTCCTGCTGTTCCCTAGGAAATTAATTTTTCCAATCTGGGGTGCCCCCTTTTGGCTGGTGTCTTGTTCCCCCCAGCAGACCCGCGCCCTCCGCAGCGAGAAAAGCCACTCCGTGTCTCCCTGGTCTGCTGGGGGGGAGACGCTAGCTCCCCATCTCCCTGGTCTGCTGGGGGGAAGCGCCGCCAGAGGCGGCGACAGTGGGGGAGGCACCCCGCACTAGCTGTGCCCCCCCCCCCGTTTGTAACTAGGTATCCGATGTAAGTTGGATTGATGTAACCCGGGGACTGCCTGTAGTTGATGGAAATCCCATTGGCTATTTGATATAAATTTAACATCTCTAGTAGACACAGCTAATCCTTGATCTAGCTACTACTTCTGAGAGAAGCGTATTCCCTAAATTGATAGAAAAACCTGTTATGGGGACCTATGAAGCATCTGTAGCAGCACACCTTCAGCATAGTTGTTGTGTAGATACTGAGTGTTTAAGTGAGGAGCTACCATTTGTGGTCCTTGGTTCAATTTGCAATGTCATCTTTAAAAAGTTTATTGTCCCTTTTATAAGCGAATGAGAAGGAACTCCCATACAACTCAAGCTTTTACTTTCATGAGGAAGAGAGTGGGGAGTATTAGTGATTGGGGTGGCAGTGCTATGTATATCAATTTTCTATATTTTCATTCTTACCTTAAATTACATTTGTTGTGGCCAAAGGTGGTTTATACAGTATCTTACAACTGTTTCAGCTCTGTCGACTGATCTTGCAATACTTCCATAAACCTACAATATACATTCTGACTAGCTGATTATTTTATTAATGAAGAAAACAGGCAACTATATTGTGTTTGTACAAATTTAAATGTGAATTAGAGTATGTAATTGTCACGCCAGGGGAAAAATACTAAAGTATCAGGTTTTGTATTTTTCATGAAAGTATAGTATGACCAGTATATTCATAGCAAGCTTAATGACTGATCTAGCACCTTTTAAACATGAAGGAGGCTTACAATAATATACCAAACACATCTAATTTGATTGGAATACAGAATAGTACAGGCAGTCCCCAGGTTACGTACAAGATAGGGACTGTAGGTTTGTTCTTAAGTTGAATTTGTATGTAAGTCGGAACTGGCGTCCAGATTCAGCCGCTGCTGAAACTGACCAGCGGCTGACTACAGGAAGCCCGAGGGCTTCCTGTAGTCAGCCGCTGGTCAGTTTCAGCAGCGGCTGACTTGGGGACGCCTGGAGCAGAGCAGCTGGGGTGCTGCCGGGTTGGTCCAGTAGCGCCCCTCCTCGGCGCTACTGGACAAACCCAGCAGCACCCCAGCTGCCGGGTTGGTCCAGTAGTGCCGAGGAGGGGCGCTGTGGGACCAACCGCGCAGCGCCCCAGCTGCTCTACCCCAGGTGTCGCGAGAAAAGCCTGGTATAGCTGCGCCCGTCCCCCCCCCCCCCAGCAGACCAGGGAGACGCGGGCGGCGGCACCGCCGAGACGCGCCGCGGTCCCGCCTGCATCCTCCGCGGCTTTGCTCTGCATCTCCCTGGTTTGCTGGGGGCTCCTCCCCCCAGCAGACCAGGGAGACGCGGATCAAAGCTGCGGAGGATGCGGGAAGCAGGACCGCGGCGCGTCTGGGTGGTCCCGCTGCCCGCGTCCTCCGAGGCTTTGCTCCGCGTCTCCCTGGTCTGCAGCTTTTCTCACCTGTACACGATATCTAACATGCCTATTTTTTTGTAGCTGAAAGAAGACTAAAAGTTAGCTGCAGAACAAGGTTTGCTTTAGAAATGTATAATAGTAGGACATTCTGCCAAAGACAATTTGATGTACTTTTATGGCCTGCTGACATCCAGATTCTGCAGAATTTTTTTATTCATGTAAAAATAAGTTTCTGGTGGTCATAGTTGTGAACGTATCTTCTAAATGTAAACAGATACATTCTTGTGTTCCTGCAAAAAGTTTGAAACCATAGCTCTAAGGTGTGAACGCCCTATAACTCTAGTTAAATGTATTGGGATGTTAAGACCAAAGACTATCACTTTAAAAGGAAGTATTATTTTTTTTTGCGTATGTTAAGAGATAGAATGGTCAAAAAGTTGGGTGGGGATAAATTGGTGCCTAAAAGCAGATGTAGATGGGGGAAAGAAGGAGACAAGTTAGTGACCCACGGGAGTATGAGGAAGGAAGGAAGAAAGAAATAGGAGGTTTCTTGAAGCTCAGCATATTTTCTTGCTCATGTGTCAATAAAATATAGAATAATTAATATGTAGAGGCATAGCCTTTTCTGAATCTTTGCATGCTACTTGTTGATATTGATAATTCTACTTCGTACTTTTAGTATGCAGGCTTCAATTTATACCCTGGGATTCAGTTGGACATCTGTTGACTAATATATACACAGTACCATAAGCAAGAACCATGTGCACAGTTGTGTTTATTTTGTTTTAGGAAATTTGGCCCTTTTCCAGCTGTCACTTCTTCCAACTTTCTCCCTCCAGTGCCTGAACTAGCAAGTTGGCCTGTTTTGAAAAGCAATTTGTGGGTTTTTCTTTGTCCTCTAACCCTCCTTCATCTTTGTGGTTTCTAATAGAATTTATTTGTAGTGATTATTGGGGGAACTGATCCCAAAAGTCTAATTTATATAATGGAATTAATTGCTTAGCTTAAATTTCTGTAGCTGGAAATTAAACTTGACAGAATGAAGAGTGAACTATAGCCTGATCTCAGCAACCTGATGTCTGAAACACTTACCCTAGTTATACTTTTCCCTAGCTTGTCCTCAGAATTATTTTAGAATGCTAAAACATTTGCAAAGCAGCTTCAAAATATATTAGTGATTGTTCTATCAGGACAAAAATTTGAATAGATTTAATAGTAGCTGTTCATGTATAAACATTTTGTAAGATTAGTACAAGTAGCTGAAACACACATCTATGGTAATGCAAGCCTTGATGGGGAAACAAAGAGAAAGGAGATGGGGGAGAAGTAAGGATTAAACTATTTTTCTCAAGTTCCAAAAAACATAAAGGAATGGAAAGTCGGCGGTTTCATGTATACAGATGGCATTCTGGTTTGTGAAATTACACCCTAATCTCTTTGTGAATAGGAATCTGCACATTTTATGTTTTTCAGGGAAAACTGGATATGTCTCTATTTCCTGTTGAAAATATTAGAAATTTCAGTATCATAGCTCATGTAGACCATGGCAAAAGCACTCTAGCAGACAGGCTGTTGGAAATTACAGGTAAGCAATATGATTTTAGACATTATGGTGCTTATGGTTGCCTTTACTTCTCCTGTGGGCAGGCATTGTGGTAGAACTATAGGAGGAAGTCTGTACAACATCTTACATCAGAGTTAAGCCTCCAATATCCATGCTGTTCTATTCGTGGGCTTTTCATGCACATACACAGCAGTTTTACAGCAGTATAGATTTTGGCAAATGGCAGACAAATCTCAATTACAGAAAACAGAGGTGAGAGGAAGGTGGAAAATGAATGAGGGAGGCATGTGTTGGGGTGTAGGATGAATATATTATATTTAGAAATGTAGCATTCTTTGTGCAACTCATGGCAAACAATTACTAGGTCAGTACCTAGAACAGGGGTTGGCAACCTATGGTTTGTGAGCCAAATATGGCTCACTAGGGAGTTTAGATGGGGCTTCAAAAGAGCCATAACTTAGTCCTCTGTAGCAGGGAGCCAGTGCTGGTGCTACAGCCTTATGGACTCCCCGCAAGATTAGAATGTCAATGCCAGCTTCCTTTGAGGCAGGGAGAGAGAGCCCCGAGCCACCCCACCAAATCCAGTGTGCAGGGAATGTGTCCTGCCCTTTTCCTTTCCTCGGCATGTGGGAAACCAGGAACCAAAAATGGCTCCGTGCACATTGCCATTTTCTTTCCCACGGGAGACACTTCCTGCAGGCTTCTCCTATGAATCCTTCTTGGTGAATGGGAGCAGCATCAGGCCGTGTTACATGCAGCACAAAGCAAGTAAGTGGTCTTCCCAACCCTCATTATCAGACACCCTGGCCCTAGCCCCACTCCTGCCTCCTTGCCAGACATCCTGTCCCCAGCCTGCTCCTGCCCCCCTCCTCCTGGCCAGACTTCACCCCTCACCCCCTCCTACATCTCACGCTGAGATCCTGCACCCCCATTCCTAGTCCATTCACTGGCAGCCCTGTCCTGTACACGTAACCCTTCATTTTTGACCCCACCCCAGCATCTGCAGACCCATCAAAACCACTAACCCTGAAACCGCAGAAGACTAAATCTGGCCGAGGCCTTGAACCACAGTTTTCCTTGCTCTTGCAGCACCAGTGGAGTGTGCTGTTTCAATTGGGGGCCATATCAGTGAGGGTTGGGGGGTTTTGTAGGGTTTTTTTTTTTTTACTTTGCTTCTCACTTCTGTGGTCCCCAATCCTGCCATAAATAAAGACGATGTTGAAACCTTTTGTGTTGAACATAATATTTTACTTTATTAAAAATGAAGCCTTTTAACAAGCCTCCAATTGAGGCTCAGTGTCATAACTCCTGCACCCTCCACGCACCAACCCTGAGCCCATCACTTACCTGAACATCCTGCCCTGAGCCCCTCATAGCCCCACATTCCCAGCCTCTTGCCATAACACTCCTGCATCCCCACGCACCCCAATCTTGTGCCCTGAGTCCATCGTACACCCCCCAGCCCCTTGCAATAAAATTGACAGAAGACAGCCTGAATGTGTATGTGATGCTGGATTTTACCAGTTCTGATGTAAACTTCAAGGAAATGTCTGAAAAGATGTCATAGAAGCCCCATTAAATAAAGTCTGTGAGTACATTGATATTAATTGTATATTTTCAGTCATGCAAATGGGCATTCTTATATGGCTCTTTGTTGACCTCTTGTTCTGAATTTTGAGGTAGTTTGGCTCTTTGGCTTGAAAAGGTTGCCGGCCCCTGACCTAGAATATTTATTGTACTTAAGCAAGTGGCGTTTGAAGGGTACTGATTGTTGGAATTTGAAAAGCGCATACAATTTTAGGCAGTCAGAAGGGGACTATTGAAACCTGGAAAATTAAGACAATGGTTTTGGGGATAAAACTTAGCATAGATGTTTCAAGGTTATCCATCCCATTTCAATGATGAGAGGTAGTTTACACTAGAGCTGACTGACTGGTGCAAAAAAATCTTCTGTATGTTTTTGTGAAAATGGAATTGTCAGGGGAATGTGTGTGTGTGTCACCTAGTCCATAACTTAGTGGTTCAGATACTAGGCTGGGATGTGGGAGATCCAGGTTCATCTCTTTGCTCTGATTTACAGCAGACTATTTCTCTCTTAAGTGCCCAAGGCTTAAAAACCATCCTGGCAGTTACAGAGATGTAGTTTGAGAGTCAAGATGTGGGAATCTATGCTGGGAATGCACACCCACCTGTTGACCTGGCTCTGTGTACATTAACAATTAAATGCAGATTCTGTGGCATCTCTGCTGTTATGCAGATCTGTTAACCTTTTCACGCCCCAGTAGAAAGGGTGCATGTAGTTGAGATATTGCTTCATTTTTGAGGATGGATTGCTATTAGACATAGAGGAACTATTCTACTGTTGAGTGATTCATGGGGGAAGGATTCCTTCAGCCCCACGCCAAAGGAACTCCCAGGTTATGGTCTGGGAATATGATATATGTCTTACTCTTAAACCTCCCTCAAAATGTCTGTTGATTGAAAGATAATATACTTGAATTTCTTTAATCTGGAAACTTTGGGAAATAGGCTCTGCCGGATTATGGAATTTTCTAGACCATGGGTGTTCACCATAATGAAGGGTAAACAAAGTCTATTACTAAAGCTTTTGTATGTACAAACCATTATAGAGTACTGTACATGTATAATATGTTATAAGCTAATTATTCAATGCACTGTATTTAAACTGTTACTGGGAATGGAGGCGCGAGGTCTGGGAAGGAGGTAGTATGCAGAAGAGTGCAGAGTGAGGAGGACTGGAGCAGGATGCAGATAGGGGTACAGAATCTGTTAAGATTCTGCATAAACAGACGCAGAAGCTCTCTCATGAAGAAAAGGGTCCTATGTGCCTTTGGAAAGTGGATTTGTCAAGCTTGCTCTTGTAGAAAGTCACCATTTTAGATCAATATTTAAATTTTGGGGGAAGGAATTCTTTCCTCTAGGATCACTAAATAGTTTGCAATGGCCTGTATTAGAAACTAAATGGAAACTACCATGCTCCTTTCAGACAATGTAAAATTGTTTTTGAGTAAAATATTATCTTTGTGTAAAATACAATTGTGTAAAATTCAATTATTAAAACATTTTTTAGGAACAATTGCTAAAACTGACCAAAATAAACAAGTGCTGGATAAACTGCAAGTGGAACGGGAAAGAGGGATCACAGTTAAGGCACAGACTGCATCTCTCTTTTACAATTATGAAGGAATAAACTATCTCTTAAATCTCATTGACACACCAGTAAGTTAAGTATAAATATTCGAAAATCACATGAACCTAAATGTCCTTACCTCACTTTAAAATGCGCTTACACTTTTTTTAAAATGTTAGTTTTGTCCATTATTCTATGGTATTAAATTTTGTAAATTAATCCTGAATATTTTTCCCTCACACAGGCTTCAGCTCCTGTATTAATATCATACAGAAGAAATCAACCAGACACGCTAGTTAAAGTTGTACGTGGAGTTCTAAATATCAATTTTTCTTCACAGGGCCATGTAGATTTTAGCTATGAAGTATCTCGGTCACTGTCTGCCTGTCAAGGTGTCATTCTGGTAGTGGATGCAAATGAGGTAGAGTTCCAAATTCTCATGTTCTACTTATGAAACCTCCTTAATAATTTGTTTACACTTCCATTCTTTTATTATCCTTTTACCCTTTGGGAAAGTGCTATTGCCATTTCACACAAAGAATACAAAAATGACTTATGACATATCCATTAGATATGTGCTTGTGGATATACTTGTCCTATGAAACAAACATGTAATAAGCTTAGTCGGTAACACTGTAGGATTAGCCCCCTGCTGAATCCATCTTGTTGGACTTTGAGTGCCTTCAATTCTAGTAAAGTCTGTGGAGTTGAAGGCACTCAGCTTCTTCCAGGAAGTGCTCAGCCGTTCACAGGATAAAATCCCCAGTGCCAAATTGATTCTGGAACTCTCATGCTGTAACAATGCAAATCAGACCAGTATAAGACAACTATATCCATATTGTTTATTTTTGTGATACAGTTAGGAGGACTTCAAATTGTTAGAGATTTTGAATTTGAAATTTTGCTTTGGTGAGACATTCCTACCTCTAGCTATTGTGTAGTATTGCTAAAAACATAACTTTGGTTACATTTATGCTTGTGACTGTTTTGAGGTCAGAATAGTTATCTGGTAAACAGTTATTTACAAAAAACTCATCTTATTAAAGCAACAGCATATCAAATAACATTAGATGCTGCCATATTGTTGAAAGCATACCCAAGCTAGTTACAGGCAAGTAAATAGTGTATATTGTATTTAATTAAACTTCAGTTTCATATAGGGATGTGCAGTTGAAACCTGAATTGATTCCTACCAATGGAGCTATAGAACACTGAAATAAGATTGATTTGTACAATTATATGTCACACATTATATTCAGTTTTCATTTACAAATAGTTTTATAGCAGGATTAATAAATGATTATTAGATCTTATAATCATATTTCAAATATTAGAATCTGCAAATTTAAGTGTATTCTCTGTGCTGTTATCCAAATCATTTATGACTGTCACATACATATTGATAGTGAATTATATTTTCTGTCTTATTAGCTATACTTTTTCTAATGGTTCCTACCATTCCATTAGGTTTTTGACTGTAACTGCATATTGAACAAGTGTTTTCAGAGAGCTATCCAATGATTCAATATCTCTTTCTTGAATGGTTATAGCTAATTTAGACTGCATCACTTTGTATGTATAGTTAGGATTGTTTCCTCCAGTGTTCATTACTTTGCACGTATCAACAATGAATTTCATTGTCTAGTCACCTGCTTTAGTGAAACGCCTTTTTTAAATCTTCAGAATCAGATTTGGTCTTACCTATTTTGAGTAATTTTGTATCATTTGAAAACATTTCTTCTTCCTGTTAGCCCTCTTTTCCAGATCATTTATCAATATTTTAATCAGCCCAGATCCCAGTACAGATCCTTGGAGGTCCCTGCTATTTACCTCCCTTTATTGTGAAAACTGACTCTTCCTATCTTTTATTTCCACTTTTAACTAATTGCTGATCCATGATCGGACCTTCCCTCTTATCCCATAACTGCTTATTGTATTTAAGAGCTTTGGGTGAGGGACCTTGTGAAAAGCTTTCTGAAAGTCCAAGTATACTATATCTACTGCTATAACAGAGCTATATCAAAGCTCTTGGGTAAATATCATCTGTTGCTGGTAACTTAAACGATAAGTCATCGGTTTCTTCCTAAACCTCCTGTGTTGACACCTCAGTCTGCGACTGTTCCTGAGATATGCCTGGGAATCTCTCCCTGTATCTCTTTCACTGAAGACCAATGCATTGAAATCACGTAGCTTGTTTGTAGTGGACTTATCTTCCTTGAGTGTTTCTTTAGCACCTCGATCATCCAGTGCAGGCTTCCTGCTTCTGGTATACTTAAACTTTTTGCTGTTAATTTTTCTGTCCTTAGTCAATTACTTTTAATTCTTTCTTATCCCGCCACCGTATATGTTTATGCTCAACTTACCAGAGTTTATGCTGCTTTTTATTTTCCTGAGTAATATTTGACTTCCAATTATGAAAGGATGTATTTTTGCCTCAGACAGCCTCTTTTGCTTTGTTGTTCAGCAATGATGGTATTTTTTGGTCAACTGACTGTTTTTCTTTTAATATACATTTACTTTGAGTCGCTACTGCAGTATCTGTTTTAAATAGTCTTCATGCGATTTGCAGGCATTTTACCAGTATGACTTTAACTTTTAATTTCTGTTAACGTATCTTCTTCATTTCAGTATAGATCCTCTTTTTGAACTTAAATGCTAGTGTAGTAAGTGTTTCATTTCTTTCCTTCCCTTTCCCCTAAAAAGATGTTTATGATTGTTATTACAGAGCAGTTCAGCTATATTCACCTTTTAGATTAGATCCTCTGCTCCACTTAGGATCAAAGCAAGAATTGCTTCTCCTCTTGTGGGTTGCAAGAGAGGCTGCTCCAAGAAGGAGTCATTTATGGTGTTTGCGTCCATTCCTGAGGTGACACATAAGTAGTCAATATGAAGATAGTCATCTGTTATTGTAGGGTTTTCTGTTTTGTAGTCCCTTCAATCTCTCTGAGCATTTTACTCAGTCAGCCTGGTCAGACGATAAGTAATATATTCTTATAGCTATTCGGTTCGTGTACAAGCATGACATTTCCATCTTTATAGATGCTATGATATAGCTTGAGCCAGTTAAGATTTTTGCTGTGACTGTTTTTTTTTTTAATGTATAGTGCCACTTCCCTACCAGAATAACCTACTCTCTCATTTGTGTATATTTGATATCTTAGTATTACTGTGTGCCATTGATTATCATCATTATTTCACCATGTGTTCAGGATACTTATTACATCAATATTTTCATTTAAGTTTACCCATCTTAGTACTTGGACTTACATAAGAACGGCCGTACTGGGTCAGACCAAAGGTCCATCTAGCCCAGTATCCTGTCTGCTGACAGTGGCCAGCACCAGGTGCCCCAGAGAGGGTGGACCGAAGACAATGATCAAGCGATTTGTCTCCTGCCATCCTTCTGCAGTCTCTGACAAACAGAGGCCAAGGACACCATTTTATCCCCTGGCTAATAGCCTTTTATGGACCTAACCTCCATGAAATTATCTAGCTTCTCTTTAAACTCTATTATAGTCCTAGCTTTCACCGCCTCCTCTGGCAAGGAGTTCCACAGGTTGACTACACGCTGTGTGAAGAATTTTCTTTTATTAGTTTTAAACCTGCTACCCATTAATTTCATTTGGTGTCCTCTAGTTCTTCTACTTAGGGAACTAATAAATAACTTTTCTTTATCCGCCCTCTCCACACCACTCATGATTTTATATACCTCTATCATATCCCCCTCAGTCTCCTCTTTTCTAAACTGAAAAGTCCCAGTCTCTTTAACCTCTCCTCATATGGGACCCATTCCAAACCCCTAATCATTTTAGTTGCCCTTTTCTGAATCCTTTCCAAGGCCAAAATATCTTTTTTGAGGTGATGAGACCACATCTGTACACAGTATTTAAGATGTGGGCGTACCATAGTTTTATACAGGGGCAGTAAGATATTCTGGGTCTCATTTTCTATCCCTTTCTTAATAATTCCTAGCATGCTATTTGCCTTTTTGACCGCCGCTGCACACTGTGTGGAAGTTTTCAGAGAACTGTCCACGATAACTCCCAAAATCTCTTTCTTGATTTGTCGTAGCCAAATTAGCCCCCATCATACTGTACGTATAGTTGGGGTTATTTTTCCCGATGTGCATTACTTTACACTTATCCACATTACATTTCATTTGCCATTTTCTTGCCCAATCACTCAGTTTGGTGAGATCTTTTTGGAGTCCCTCACAGTCTGCTTCTGTCTTGACTATCCTAAACAGTTTGGTATCATCTGCAAACTTTACCACCTCACTGCTTACCCCTTTCTCCAGACCATTTATGAATAAGTTGAACAGGATTGGTCCTAGGACTGACCCTTGGGGGACACCACTAGTTACCCCTCTCCATTCTGAAAATTTACCATTTATTCCTACCCTTTGTTTCCTGTCTTTTAACCAGTTCTCAATCCAAGAAAGGACCTTCCCTCTTATCCCATGGCCATGTAATTTACAGAAGAGCCTTTGGTGAGGGACCTTGTCAAAGGCTTTCTGAAAATCTAAGTAACAAATCTAGCATTTGTATACAAGCAGTTATACATATTATCAATATGCACTAGCTCTCTTTCCAGTACTTTACTAACATCTTTCCTGTCCTCTTTATTTGGACATAGAGTTTCCCCTTTAATAAATTGATTCTTAAAGAATGTCTCTGCTCACATAGTGTGTACCTCTATACCTGTTAACTTTCTTTTTGCCCTTAATTTAAAAAGTCCTTTACAGTTTTTTAATTTTACATGCCGGAAGTTTTGTTCTTTGGAGGTGTAGGTGAAGTCTGTCCTTCCTGTTATATACTCTTCTTTTCACACAAGATTCCCCAGTTACTAATACATCTAAACCCCTCCTCCCTATACTATCATCTCATCCATGTCTTGAAACCATGCAGTTCTGCCTATTTTTCTAGTTCTGTGTGTGTTACTGGAAGCATTTTGAAGAATGGTACCATGGAGGTTCTGGGCTTACATAAGAATGACCATACTGGGTCAGACCAAAGATCCATCTAGCTCAGTATCCGGTCTGCCAACAGTAGCCAATGCCAGATGCTCCAGAGGGAGGGAACACAACAGGTAATCGTCATGTGCTTCCAGACAAACAGAGGCTAGGGACACCATTCTTACCCATCATGGCTAATAGCCATTGGTGAACCTACCCTCCATGCATCTATCTAGCTCTTTTTTGAGCCTTGTTAAAGTCCTAGTCTTCACAGCATCCTTTGGCAAGGAGTTCCACAAGTTGACTGTGCTCTGAGTGAAGAAAAACTTCCTTTTATTTGTTTTAAACCTGCTGCCTATTAATTTCATTTGGAGACCCCTAATTCTTATGTTGTGGGAATAAGTCTATATCGTTTCCTTATTCACTTTTTCCACGCTAGTCATGATTTTATAGACCTCTATCATGTCCCTCCTTAGTCTCCTCTTTTCTAAGCTGAAAAGTCCAAGTCTTTTTAATCTCTCTTCATATGGGACCCATTCCAAACCCCTAATCATTTTTGTTGACCTTTTCTGAACCTTTTCCAATGCCAGTATACATCTTTTTTTGAGATGGTGACCACATTTGTATGCAGTATTGAAGATGTGGGCATCCCATGGCTTTAAATAAAGGCGATAATAAGATATTCTCTCTCTGATTCTCTGTCCCTTTTTAATGATTCCTAACATTCTATTTGATTTTTGACTGCCGCTGAACAGTGAGTGGATATTTTCAGAGAACTATTCACGATTCCAAGATTTCTCTTGAGTAGTTGTAGCTAAATTATATTGTATGTGTAGTTGGGATTATTTTTTCCAATGTGCATTACTTTTAGGCTTAATTTAGGCTGCTTGGTAACAGATTAATTTAATTGCCCAAAACCAAATTTATTTGTTGTAAGTTGAATAGGATGTTTTGTTTGCCCTAAAATGTTTTCAATTCACCAGAAATTCTGAAAAAAATCAGGTATAGTTGACCAGAAATGACTCTTTTTTATAGAACTGCCAACAAACTAACATCCAATTACCTGTACAACTCTATAGTTATTAGCATATCAGTAGACAGTGTTATTAGCAACCTATTGACTGCCTAGATTCTAGAACATCTGCTTTATTAAACCATCTATTTAACTTTTTATAAACCAAATGTTAATAAGTGCCATCCAGTTATCTTCTAGACATCGATTAGGTTCATGCTGTATTGTAGAGGGGAATTATTTTTAAGCATTAATAAATTTATTATTACTTTGAGTGTCCTCTGTTACCCTTATTGCCATATATTCTGTATTATCATTACCTGAAAGTGTTATTGAAACCGGTTAAAGGACATAGGAGATGTGTGTAATAGGAAAATAAGCTATGTATGTGATAGTATCTCAAACGCAGAACTTAGTAGGATTGGGCAATAAAATGTTGTTTATAAATACTTTCCAGGGTATTCAAGCACAAACAATGGCGAACTTCTATCTTGCTTTTGAAGCACAACTGGCAATAATTCCTGTTATAAACAAGGTAATAATATTTTAGATTTTTCTGTTAGTAAAAATCTTTATAAGTTCTCACTTTCTTATTTACAGTGTCACCTGAATCAAGCAGCATTATCTCCCATGTCTTAGTGATTGGTTTAATAAGTAGTAGGATTTGTAGACTCTTAAGATTTACATAGTTTTTTAAGTGCAATTAAGTAACAAAGATTTAAATTTTTAAGTTGCACTCACAATTACTGTAGGGCAAACTCTTTATTGTATGTGGTGAATTGAAAAATATTATTTGTTTATAATTTTTACAGTGTAAATATTTGTAATAAAAACATAGCGCTGCACTTTTTGTGTTCTATGTTGTAACAGAAATCAGTATTTGAAAATGTAGAAAAAATCCAAAATGTTTAATAAACAATAAAATACCAATTGAAATTTAACAGTGCAATTAATCAGAATTAATTTTTAGTTATTCAGATGAATTAATTGTGATCAACACCTCTAATTTTTACATTACCATGGGACAATTATGAAATACAAGAAATGTATTACCAAATTGAAGAATGCAACAAAGATGGCGTGAAGTTTACTTGTGTTTTATGCTGATATAAATATGGTTGCAAATAGAGAGTTACTTTGTGTTTAGTGTTTTGAGATATTTACAGTGAATTTTAGTTTCAGTGAAAGTTGAGACTTTTATATTGTATGATAGGTAGAAACTTTACTGTTGTGACAAAGCTGAAAGATTCCCCATACAATAGGCCAAGGTCCAGGTCAGATATGGTATGTAAGTAACCTCTTGGTAAATGGATCTGCAAATTTGACTTGGTATAATTGATAGGCTAACAGACTATAAGGGCAGTACTATAGTAAGAAAATCAACTAAGGATTTGTCTTGGCTAGGATGAAAGGTATGGTGTTAGAAAATATTAGCTAGCTGACTTCGAATCAGGGAGAGAAGAGGAGGGCTAAGTTTCAACTAGCTTACAGGATATCGCGCAACAAATATTTTGGTGGCCTCAGTAACAGATTTTCCAAATAAATATGAATGTACAAATATTGTAATTTATGTGTGTAGGTCTTTTATTTTTTTCAGACTCCATAATAAAAATAATGTACAGTTGTGTCTATTCTTTACTGGACCTATGCAGTATAGCACAAGTAAGGTACTTTGGATGATTTTGTTCTGTTGCATTTTTTAGACTTGTTAGCTTGTATGTCTGCTGTTGGGAAATCACTTTTTATAGTTTCCAAGTTAACTACTGAGTCTGCTGTGAAAAGTGTTAATAAGCATACAACTATCCCTTCTGATGACAGACTTACTCAGCCACAGTAAGCCTGGTAACAAATAAAGTCTGGTATAGAGAGGTGGATAGAGAGACAGTGGGAGCAGGCGCCATGAGAGGCTGGATAGTGGAGCAAGGGAGACAGTGGGTACTAGGAGAGATGTGGTGAGGGGCTGGGGTAGCAGTGGGGGCCAACACTGGCTGCCACACAGGTAGCAGGGCTTTGGCAGTGTTGTGACTTGAGTGACTCAGGTTGGAGCCTGAAGCCCCACCACTGTATGGACATAGGCCAAAGCCCTGCAGCTGGCACCTGCTGTCTGTCACCCCAGAGCTGAAACCTGATCCCACCTCCATGGGGAAGTGGGGAAATCATTGGCTGCCTGCTCCTCCATTGTTTGTGTCTCCAGAAGGGAACAGGGGCCAACCCCTGCTGGTGTCTCTGAAGGAGAGGATGCTGCTTTGTCTGCCTCCCTCAGATTCTCCAGGAGGCTGTGACTGCAACAAAAGCCCCTGATGTCTGCAGTTGAAAATTGCTGGGATAGAATGTGTTATATTTATACAGCCTTGTCTATGCTAGAATTTTAGGACACATCAGAGAGTTCTAGCTAATGTGTACACCCTTTAAACACTGGTAAAGGCAAAACCAAACTGGGGGCTGTAAGTTACACTTTAAAATAAGGGGTCAGTTTATCTTTAACCCATTGGGATGTAAGTTGTGCTAATGTACGGTTCTTGGGAAAATGTAATGTGCATCACTTCTGAGCTTGACTCACTCTGAACTAGGGATGTTAAAATGTATGATTTGGTAACCATGTGACTATTGAAATTTTCAATAGTCACACTGTTACACATGGGGCGGCAGCCTGGGAGGTGGTGCGCACTGGGAGCTGGCTTTTAAGCAGCATCAGTATGCAGTATCAGAAGCAACCTCATGGAGTGGTAGGTGGCTCCCTGGGAGCTGGTGTGTGCCAAGAGATGTACTGGCTCCCACGTGCTGCTCCATGCTGCTTCACTTGTTTAAATAGCTACACTCTTACATCCCTACTCTGAACCGTAAGTTGGAGAAACCAAAAAATTAGCTTTGTGGGTGAGATGATGTTCCCTTATTCTGTACAGTTCCTTAACTCTGCTGAAACTATGAAGAAAGGTGAAAATTAATGTTAAGTGTGATACTATTTCCTTTGATGGAATAGCTCCATAATATTGTAGCCCATCATGATGAAAATACACTCCTTTAAAAGACAGTAAGTGTGTTACATAATTTTGTCTTTATTTGAATTTCTGGTAAATCATAGAACTTTCTGCAAAGATCCCTAACTTCCAATGTGAAGTTCATTGCATTCCAGCATGCACTTCAGTTCCCCCTCACTTCCATTTTCAAAGGTGATACATGTGTGAGTGGTTTATCATCTAATCAATATTCAATATATATACTTAAAAGAGATTTTTAAGAGAAAAATGCTCCACAAATAAGATTTACCTGTCAGGTTGTGTGGGTGAAAGGCAGAAGATAGGGTATTGATTATCTAGTTAAATTAAATTAAATGTATATATGTAAAATTTTCTCAATATCTGAGCTGGAAAGAAGGCTGGGTAGTGTTTACCCTTTTTGCAAGTCTGGATCTGGCACGTCACATGATTTTTTCTAACAGAGGTACAAAATCTACTTGCCTTTTTTATATTAATCTATTTTGGTTATATAGTAATAGAGAGGTAGCCGTGTTAGTCTGATCTTGCTAAAACAAAAGGAAAAACTATGTAGAACTTTAAAGACTAACAAGATGGTTTAATAGGCAGTGAGGTTTCGTGGGCCAGACCCACTTCCTCAGATCATATTCTGGAAGAGAATTGGCATGACCATATATAAGCATGCCCCTCAAAGGCACGACAGTGGGGGGGGGGGGGGGGGATCCTGCGAGAAATGAATAAGCAAATAGACTTTTACAGTGCAGTTTATAAAGCTATTTTGAAATGCACACTCTCTCTCTCTTACTAGAAATCTTATTAGTACTAGTCTACAAGAATTTCTGTTATAAGCAGATCTCTAAAAGATGGAAGTACTGTATTAAGACTAATTTTTAGGGGTTGCATTAATATGGATCTTTCAGCTAAAGATGGCTGTTTGTTTACTTGCAGTATTCAAGATCCAATTTTTTTTTGTTCCGTTTTGGTCAACTAGAATTCTGACAAATGAGAAGGGAGAGAGACTAATATTTCAAATGTGTAACAAGAAAATTGTTTTGTAGATTGATTTGAAGAATGCAGACCCTGAAAGGGTTGAGAAACAAATTGAAAAGCTATTTGATCTCTCTAAGGAGGAATGTATTAGGGTAAGATCTTTTACATTTTTAAAAATCTTGATGTTTAGCAACTAACTATTCTTAAAATCCTGTTTGAAACACACATGAAAAAATTGCACACAATTTTGTAAAGAGTGAATAATTCCTGAGCTTTCATTTTTCTTGGACATTTAGCTAAATATTTTAGAATTGTGTATCTGTCCACGTGAATCCATTTATTAAAGAACTCCTAAATAAGAGCTAGGACCACCAAATTTTGTATATAGCTTATCCTAACTTAAAGGAAGGTCAGGGTTTGGTTATGCCAGGACAATGTGCCTAGACTTTGATTTTTCTCATAAAATGGAAAGGGAGGGGTCTGGCAAAAGGGAGTTATAATGTGAAATGACCACAGAGGGGCAGCAAGTGCCCTGGTGGGAAGCTACTGGCTAGCAGCAAGCAGCTGTGCAACCCCTGCTATCCCTGGAGAGCATTGGTGGGTGGCCTGCACTGCTCCCCTGTCCCTGGGCCAGGCCTGGAAAGTGCCAATTAACTGATAAGGAAAAATATACATTTCTCCCCCCCCCCCATCATCTCCCCCAACTAGTAAATTTTTTAGCAGGCTGGCCAGCAGCCCGGCTCAGTCCTGGCATGCGCTGGGTCCAGGAGCTCAGACCCGTCCCTGGACAGGGGCTGCTGCCACCCCATGCTACTGCCTCTGTATCAGGCAGCAGCATGGCATGACAGGCAGGCACAAGTGGGGATGGTTTTTAAACTGGCTCCCCTCACGGATCAGTTCCCACCTGCCCCCCCCCAGGCTGCTGCCTCTGATACGGAGGCAGCAGCGTGGGGTGGCAGGGGGCTCCTCAGGAGTGGTGCCAAAGTACACTGGCTGCCAGCCCTATCTCCAGGGACTATAGAATAGTTGAGTAACTGATAGGAAGTCATGAGGTTAATAGATTATTCAATTAACTGATGTTTAGCATCCCTATCCTTGACCCTGGGGTAAAGCCAGTGGCTAAGGTGTACGGTCCCCTCCCCACTCAAGCTGACCCAGAGAAAAGCCAACAGCCAAGGTTCATGGCTTCACTCCTTCCCCGGGCTGAACCCATGCAATGATGGGTAAGCCTGCTAATGCAATATATGTTTCTTCTTGCTGTGTTATGATGAGGGAAAAGGTACTTTTTAGAGATTCATGTCCATCTAGACAACAGAGTAATAAAAATACTTTATAATAAAATATCAATTTTTGGGACTAATGGACAGAGGCTTCAAGGAAAATTTTGACATTTCCTGTACTTTGTGTATACCAGGTTATATCATGTTCTTGTCTCTGACATCTTTTCTACTGCTTGAGATATCTCTGTTTCTCTACTATGGAATGTGATAAATCAAGTTCCTTTTAATAGCGTTTAACAGAGGCTTGAGTTAACATGCCTAGCAGCTTGTCCTCTGAGTCTGTAGCTGGCTGTTGTGCTTTTAACATGTCAAAATTAAGACAAGGTTGTCACTTTAATAGTTAATGCATATCAGCAGATTAATTGCTAGTGAATTTTTTTCTGAATTTGTTCCAGATTTCTGCTAAATTAGGAACGAATGTGGAAAAGGTACTTCAGGAAGTTATTGAAAAGGTTCCACCGTAAGTATTGGTGTCTTATGAGTTTTATGGTACCAGTGCGAGACTTTATTTATGATGGTAACTAGCCCTTTGTTAACTAGTTAGATTTTTGACCTTTACTATTAAATTTCTTATACCAAATCCAGTCTGCATGAAATGTACGTGTTGTTTCCTGTTACCTATCAAAGTAGGAAGGCAGGAGTCATATTTTTTAGGTGAATAGAACAAGATTTCATTTCATTTTAAAGAATGAAATTTATAAAAGAGAAACTTTTCATTGGCTGCTAAGTCCTTTAAACTGCGTGGCTACGTCTACACTGCCAGTATTTTTGGCAGAAAATATGCTAAAGGGGGGACTCATTAGCAGGGCTCGACAAATAATAGTAGATTACACCCCGGAAGAGCCAGTGGAGAGCGATCTGCGCATGCATAAAGCAATATGCGCAGAGTGCAGAACCGCACGGCTGGTGAGTGGGGCTCGCCGCTGCTTGGCAAGCCATGCTCATTATTATAAGTCGCGATCTCCTTAGCATATTTTCTGCCAATCCATTTTTGCGCTGGGGTTTTTATGCAAAAACAAGCAGTGTGGATGTTTTCTTTTTGCTCAAAAACCCCTTTTTCCACAAGATCGATATACCTCCTTTTTTGGGGCATAAGGATCTTGTAGAAAAAGGGTTTTTTGCACAAAAAGAAAACGTCCACACTGCTTGTTTTTGCGCAAGAATGGATCAGCAGAAAATATGCGAATGCGATTGTGACTCATGCAAATGAGTCTCTGATTTGCATATTTTTTGCTGAGAGAACTCGTAGTGTAGACGTATCCTGTGTGTATGTGTGTATTTACCCTCTCCCGACACTGAATGCACAGGAATTATTAAAGATGAACAGAAGATGAAAACCATTAACATAGGGAACATTATATGAAGTGTGGAGAGATCAAATCAAATATACTCTAGCACTGCTGTTGTAAGCCTACAAAGAAGGAAGCAGAGAGAAAACAAGACAATTTTTGTGATGGGTTATTTAAATTTCCTTTTTATAAATAATGTACTTTCCCCAGATGATATTTTGTATGTAACTGGATCTCAATCTAAATATAAGTTAGGGAGCCCACATTTTGGAAGTATTTATGTTTAATAAAATGTTCTAATTTTTTGTTTTGTTTTTCTAAGCATTACATTGTTTTAGGCCTCTGAGTTACCAATATGTATTTTCAGCATTTACGGCCTGAACTGCAGTTTAATCAAGACTTTTATTTGGGAATTTGACCAGTGTCAGCATGACAAGAATGCCTGCTAAATCCCTGTTCAGCTGTAGCTTAGTATTTTGCTTTTCATTTTGTTTTGTTTCTTATTAAGTAATACCTACAGTGATAAATGCCAAACAATAATTGAGTCAGTTGGGGATGGAAGACTTATATCAGTGTGTTGTTCTTGATGAACAGAACTTTAGTGGAAAAAACGTTTTAATGGTTTAAAATTGTTTTCTGCTATCATGAAATAAGGTTGAGGGACAAGAACAAAATATACATTTAATTTGGTACGTTAACAATATTAGGAGATCTATCTGTTGCACATGTTTATTATTAGAAATGGACGTGTGGAATATCTTAAAATCTTATATCTGTGCAATGAATAGCAAATCTGTTTCACACAGCTTCAAGATTTGTTTGTTGCACTTGGGACACTTAGACTAGTGTCTGTTTTTGTATGAACGTTTTGTTCGATTTGAAACAAATGAATTTACATTTTACTTTCATTGAAAAATAGTCTACAGTTCATGTGCTTATTTAATAAATACTAACTGTGTTTTGTGTGTGTTTCTTAATAGACCTAGTGTTAACATTGATGATCCACTGAAAGCCTTAGTGTTTGACTCCACCTTTGACCACTATAGGGGTGTGATAGCTAACATTGCACTCTTTGGTGGAGAGATTCAGAAAGGACATAAGATTGTGTCTGCTCACACAGGAAAGACCTATGAAGTTAATGAAGTAGGAATTTTGACCCCAAATGAAAGGCCAACTCATAAATTGTAAGTAAGAAGTTGTATGGGAGAAAATATTTCAATACTCATTTATTATGTAATCAGATATAAAGTCTTGACTCTCTAGATCACCTGTTCAATTTTAGCTTTGGATGTTTGAGATTGTGTTAAAGGGAGATTTTGGAAAGCACTCAGCATTGTTTCTCACTGTTCCACTTAAAATTTCTCCACTGCTGAGCATTTTGAAAACCCAACTCTGAAATTTTGTCTAGGAGCTTCACTCCTTGAGTTGCAATTTCTTAGTGCAGTTCTAGTAAGCAAGTGTCCACAACACCTACATAAAGCCACTTACTTCACTGTTGGGACCCTTTGCAGTGTGAGCAGAGAGGAATCAAGGACAAAATGGCTGCGTCTCCACTGGCATGATTTCGCGCAAATACTTTTAACGGAAAAGTATTTGCGCAAGAGAGTGTCTACACTGGCACGGATGATTTTGTGCAAAAGACATCTTTTGTGCAAAAGCATCCATGCCAGTGTAGATGCGCTCTTGCACAAGAAGGCTCCGATGGGCATTTTAGCCATCGGGCTTTCTTGCGCAAGAAATTAACTTGCCTGTCTACACTGGCCCTTTTGCGCAAGAATACTTGCGCAAGAGGGCTTATCCCTGAGCGGAAGTGTCATAATATTTGCACAAGAACCACTGATTTTGTACAGTACAAAGTCAGTGTTCTTGTGTAAATACACGAGGCCAGTGTAGACAGGCAGCAAGATTTTGCGCAAAAGCGGCCGCTTTGGCGCAAAATCTTGCCAGTCTAGACACACCTAAAGTGTTTGGTAACTGAATTAGCCTTTTATCTATAGAGCTGGTCTTCCTACCAGTCTGACTTAGGCACAAGTTTACATTAGGAGCTTACTGCGTAGCTGCTGCTCATTGTCATACCTATGCTTCAACTAAAATGATTATTTAAAATAGGAATGTTAAATTTAGATTAATTAACTAATCGAATAGTCGATGGGATTTCTATTGACTATTCAATTAGTCTGTAAGGGCGCCTCCGCCTTTGAACTGTAACAGGAGCCCTGCCGGGCTCTTGCTACAGTTAAAAAGTGGAAGCCTACCCTGCTTCCCTTTGAAATGTATAAGAGCTCCAGAGGGCATGGGACCAGAGGGGGAATCTCTGTCACATTGCCGTCACATTTCAAAAGCAGAATCGCAACAAAAACAGAATTGCTGCAGAAACCGCACGAGCAGAGACTGCTTCAGTCCCCACTTGCGCCGTTTCCGCTGTGCCTCTAACTCCTCTGCCCCCCGTGGAAATGGTGCTGGGGGGCAGAACTGGCTTCTAAGCCAGCATCTCCCCTCCCCCAGCACTGGGTCCTGCTCCCTCTCCCTGCTGCCTCTCTCTGATAGAGGCAGCAAGGGGGAGAAAGCGACTAGTCACATCACTAGTCGACTATTGGATAGTTGACTAGTGTCTTACATCCCTAATGTAAAAAATACCCAAGTGACTTAGAAGTGAAAGCCATTGTTGACTTCTAATGAAACTTGTGATCGTATGTGACTAGGCACTTCTGGAAAGCATTGTCAGCCTCCTGAGTTACCCATTTAGTACCTTTTAAAGGTCAACTAATTCACACACTTTTAATGTGTAATATATGATAAAAGCTTTATTACCAAGGACACACAGTCCCTCCTATTTAGTAACATGATGCATTGCTGTCACACCAACACGTTTGGCATTGTGGTATCACATTAATGTAATAAAACTGACAGAACAAAATGAAATGAGCCACCATCTAAAAATCTTGATGTCTTTTTTGTTTTTTAATATAACAAATATGCACTCTGAATTCCTTTTAAAACTATAACTACTCCTATGTATGGTGGCGAATCACACCCCTTGAGATCAAATGGCCTTTACTCCCTTCCACTTTTTATCTGGGAGCCTCCTGCCGGCCACTTTAACAATTATTGGCATCTACTTGGAATTGGAGACTGTCTGCCTGCGAGGGCCGTGGTGTCCAACTATTTCTGAAGCAGTAGTCGCTACTGCTACAGTGAACTAGCCACACTCAACTGGCCAAATAGCCATATATGGCTAGTGGCTAGCATGTTGGACACCACGGTGCTAGGGACAGGAGAGAGGAAGGGGAATGGCAATTTTAGGTATAAAAATAGGTAGAGGTTTTATTTAAAGTAGGGAAACCTGATTTCTTTTTAAATTGTCTAGAGCTAAATGGGCAGCCTAAGTGCTGATGACATTTTAATCATAATTCTAGTGTTTGCACTTGTTATGGAACAAATGTAAATTGTGCAGTAGTTTTTTTTTTTTATTAATGTTGTTATTGTCCAGTCCCTTTCTACCTAAATTTTCTGGGGGAAGTGATCTGATATTTGGGACACAGAAGCTATCAGAGCAGTGCTTGAGTTCACTGAACATTCATTATGAGCCTCCCGTTCACCTGTAGGAGCTGTTTCGGATAAGCGTAGAAGATGTCTCATCTAATAGATACTGCTGGGACACCTATTGAAGGTCTGTGCATAAATGCAGTGCAGAACAGTATGGAGAGGGATGTGCATTTGATCCTTGGAACAAGTGAAGCTGGAAATTATTCCTTTACCAGAAGAGGGAAGGTATTTAGTTTAAGTCTCCAGGTGCAACTGCTCCTGGAAACTCATTGAAGGAAAATAGGTAGCCATAGTCAAAGAGGGAGGATAATTTCTGAAAAATTTGCTGATGAATGCTAATTAAAGGCCCTTCTCAGAGATTTTCAGTGAAGGTGGGAAAAGCTGAATTACCTGTTTTGCTAGCTGCACAATTTTGCATTTAACCATTTGCATTGGATTCCCAGGTCATCGGCAACATATGATGGTCATCAGCAACATATGATGTTGATCCTCCTTGCTCAACAAGCCTGGTAGTTACTGGGGTTTGAGGGCAAACAGAGGGGTGTCGTTGCTCTTTGCCCAAAGCACTTCTTTCCTAGTATTTGAAACTGGCTTTTTAGAGTGTGAGTACTGCTTTGGCTTCTGTGTCCTACATGTCAGAAAATTACCTTCTATCCTTTGCCTTCAAATTGGAAATGGGGCAGGGCTGGAAATCCAAAAACTCATCCTAAAATGGACATTAATCTCTAATAGTAACTAGATCCTCCATATGTAAAGAATATCTTTATGAACGCATAAGGAAGGAATAATTTGGGTATGTGCACTTTGGGGGTAGAACTTGTGCTCTTATTCCTAAGGGGGCTTAACTGCAGAGGGAGAAACTTGAAATATTGCTAAATATGATAAACATTTCCATATCATGACAATTTTATTTAGATATGCTGGCCAGGTGGGCTATCTCATTGCTGGGATGAAAGAGGTTACAGAAGCCCAAATAGGAGACACGCTGTATTTACATAAGCAGCCCGTGGAGCCTTTGCCTGGCTTTAAATCAGCGAAACCAATGGTCTTTGCAGGTGAGGAGTATACCGCTTCAAGAAGTAGAAGCAATTTTATTTACAGGAGTAGGAGAGCTATCCAGGCAATTGAAATTTAAGAGCATGCACCCACGTTAAGGGGATGTGAAGACGGTGCATAGCAACAAATTGCCATAGAGTGGTATGTGATGCCTATATCGCCTTGTAAAAATTTCCTGTGTTTGACTTGGATAGACAAGACTAACAAAGCTTGCAGATTACTTTTAAATAAGAGGCTAACACTTATTTTCACTATATGAGGATCATCTTAGAACACGTAGGCCTTTCATGGCAGAAAATAAATTTGTACATCTTCAAGAATCATGTAGCTAATTTGGACTTGTTCCTCCTGATAAGTAATTTATACCACTTAATGTGAAATATTTTGCAAGGGAAGAGCTTTATTTTATCATTAGCAGCCCTTGTTTTACACCCTTTTATTTAAAAAAAAAAAAAAAAAAAAGTGACCAAAACTGGTTGTCAAAATGATCCTGCAAAACATTTAAGGATGTGTTTAACTTTAAGTATGTGAATAGTGTCATTGATTTCTGCTCTAGTAAGTTCACAGGAATCAAAATTTCTGCATATAGAAGATGGGAAAATAATTGAAAGGAAAAGCAGCAGAAAGAAAAAGCTACACTAATTACCTAATGAACTGGTGTTGACAGAATGGAAAAAGTTCACTTACTTACTCAGATGCATGATCATGTTGGAGGCTATACAATAAAATAATTACCTTAAGATAATTTATAATGTGCTTCTGCAGTCTCTTTTCTGTTTTGCAAGATAAAACGCTAAAACATATCTTTATGAAATGATTGAATATAATATGAAAGTAAAAAAAACAAAAACAACAAACAGACAAACTAGTCCCTCCTACCTCCCTGAATTTCAGGATTAGGCAGTTCGCATACAAGTCTTCCTTTCTTTAAAATCTTCAGGTCAATCTTTCCCTTTTGGCAATTGCTTTCTTTTACTTTCCTCTATTCTTTGCATGGGCCCTTTAGGCTTGTGCTAGGCTGCTGCTTGACCATTTGCATCTTTACTGTGTTTGAGGGAAAGGAGTGGTTTACCCATCTGAAACACAAGGGAATGGAGAAGGAACTCCTTGATATATATACTATTAGGTACCAAAGATAAAAGAATAGGACACACCAAAGGTCTGCAGTGCTTGAGGCTCCTCCAGGGTCAGGAAACTATTAAATGGGATATACCCAGATAATCCTGGTAAGTGACCCGCACCTACGTGCTTCTAAGGGAAAAAAAATCCCAAGGTCGCTGCCAATGTGACCTGGGGGAGAAATTCCTTCCTGACACCACTTAATGGCGGTCAGTTCGACCCTGAGTATGTAAGCGAGAACCATCCAGCCAAGCTCCTGAGATGAAATGCTAGGTGCCAACTCAGAGCCCTAGCCCACCCTGCCTAGTATCACATGTACATCTGTGGCCATCCCTGATGCTTTATAGGACATAGATTGAAAAACCCTCCCAGAATATATGGGCACAGGGAGGAGATGAGGTTGAAGGGAAGAGAAATCTCCTTATGATCTCTGCAAGCGGCTGGATGTAATCACGACACATGAGCTTTTGGAACATAAACTGGAAGTAAACCACAAGACTCCTGCATCCCATCATCACAGGTAGTCCTGTCATGCAATTGCATATTTAAACTCTCTCTCTCTCAAAACTAAGGAGTTTGCCGTCATAGTTGTTAGTGGGAGGGTATTCCATAATCTCACCCCTTCAATAGTTGAAAAACCTTTGAATTTTCACCCTGCATTTGTTCATGACCATTTTGTATTGTTTGTTTTTGTGCCAATGTTATCCTTTAGCTTAAATAGCTGTTTGCTGTCCATAAATCTTAAGGGGATAAGTACCTACATTTTATATACACTCTCAGTTTTCTTTTTGTGAGACTATGAGAGGGGTAGCCATGTTGGTCTGAATCTGCAAAAGCAACGAGGAGTCCTGTGGCACCTTAGGGTATGTCTACATTAGCCACCCTAGTTTGAACTCAGGAGCAGTAACGGTAGTCCGAATTAGGGGCTTTAGTTCGAACTACCTAGCCTGTGCCGCAGGGAGTCCGAACTACCAGGCATTTAAAAATGGCAGCGCCCGGGAACATGCAAATGAAGCCCGGGATATTTTAATCCCGGGCTTCATTTGCAAGTTCGATTGACTACATTAGCCACCCTAGTTTGAACTAGGGTGGCTAGTGTAGACATACCCTTATAGACTAACAGATGTACTGGAGCATAAGTTTTCGTGGGCAAAGACCCACTTCGTCAGATGCATCTGACGAAGTGCGTCTTTGCCCACGAAAGCTTATGCTCCAGTACATCTGTTAGTCTATAAGTTGCTACAGGACTCCTTGTTGCTTTTGTGAGACTGAGCAAGCTAATACTTTTTAGTGTCCTCTCATGAAATGGAAAGTCTGTTTTTCTGTTCATCATAGTAGCTCTGATCTACCCCTCTTCCCGTTTGAATTCATCTTTCAGGTGGATGGGTGACCAGGATTGTATACAGTATTCCAGATGAAGCCTGACCGATGCCTTGTACAATAGCATTATTATTTCTCAATCCCAATTGGAAACATCTCACCAAATATGTCCTAGGATCACATTTACGTTTTTCACAGATGCATCAGGTTGATTGCTCATCCTCTAATTGATCTCCACACCAAGGTCTGCCTCTCTTCTATCATTTCCAGTTGTTGATCTTGTAAGCAGAATATGTGATTATTCCCTAAGTACATGACCTTCCATTTTAGATTATTGAATTTTATCTTAATCTTCAAGGTCATTTGGATTAATTTGTGGAATAGTCTGATCTACCTCCCTATGATGATGCCTCTAAACTTTGTCTCAATAGCAAATGTCATTGATACATTCCTGCCTTTTGAGTCAAGGTTTTTAATAATGGCAGGGAATAAAAGTTTAGTGCTTATACTGATCCTTGAGGAACTCCACTACTATCCTATTTCCAGTCTGATAATTTACCTTTCATCACAACCTTTCTCCCTTTTGGCCAGTTCCTTACTCGCTTTACAATGTTTGTACCAATTTCATAGTCCCTAATTTTACTAATTTTCTCTGTGGTACCATGTTTAATTTCTTACTGAAATCCAATTATATTCAGTCTTTTAGATAAGCAAAATGCAGTAAAAGTTTTTCTCAAAGGACAAAATCAAGTTAGTCCAGCATGATCTACTATTGGCAAATCTATACTGCTTTAACAATATAGAGCCCAGTTGCACCTTAAAGATTCCACTTTGTCAGATGCACAAAAGCTTATGCCAAATAAACTTGTTAGTCTTTAAGGTGCCAGAGGACTCTTGTTTTAGCTGAAACCAATTAATATGAATGCATCAAGCTCTAAGTTTTTCATCCATGTCATTTGTGGTGATTTTCATTTCTAGATACTCATTTCCATCAGTCATAGTGCCTTCATGCATATGTTCTCTATTGTCATAATTGAAAACTGAGGCAAAGTATTCATTTAGTATTTGGGTCATGCCTAGATTATCTTTAGTCTCCTTCCTATCATACTGCATAGCTGTCAACATCAGCCTTCCTTTTTCGCTCTTTATATAACTAAAAAACGTTTTAATTTCTTTGGTAAGGGTTAATTCAGCTTGATTTAGCTATTCTCACTTTATTTCTGCATTTTCTAACATCCATGATGTATGTATCTTTGCAAAGAATCTATTTTTGAATACCTTGGTGGTCTTCACTTACTCCTAATATGCTTTGAAGTGGCTATTCATCCAGCTGAATTTGGAGCCTTTCCCTACAAGTTTTTCCTTTCTTTTCCAATGCAGATTTTTCAGTTTTTGTATAGCTTACTTGAAGAAATACCAAGCTTTTTGCACATTTGTCTCTGATTTCTTTTGTCCAATTGCCTTCTTTGAAAAATTAAGGCAATTAGTTAAAATCTGCCTTATTGAGATAAAAAACAGTAGTTGACTACCTGACTTTGGTTATCCTTCCATTTAATGTGTTAATTTGTGAACACTTGATCCAAGGCTGTTTCTTATAACCAGCTCCTCTTATTAAAACCAAGTCTAAAATTGCATCAACCCTTGATGAAGAAAATTGTCATTTATCACTTCACGGAATAACTGGACTTAGCTTTTATTCTCCAATCTGTACCTGGAAATGAGGCTTCCATTATGACACAATATCCACAATATTTATCATTGATATTGAAGAGATTGCTATCTATATCTGAATCTGTTCTAGTTGTAGGTCTGTCAGTTATTTTGAGTATAAAGAGCCCAATCACATAGACCTGTCTCTTCCTGGAATTTAGTATGAATTTTTATGTTCTCACACATTTATCCTCAATTTTCCTTAGGCTCCAATCTCTTGCTATGTCTATCATCTATCTCTATCTTCTGCAGGTATTGGTTTCCCTTCTTTTCTTCCTTTCTCCCCACCTGTCTTTCTCAGTATCTGGAGCAGCAAAAGTGTTAATGAAGTCAGTTAATCATTATTAGCAGGTCTCTTCCTCTGCTTTGTCATTGTGATTATGTTTTTCCATGAATCTGACAGTCCACCCTCCAGATCCTTTTGTTCGGCAGGTGTTGACAGATCTTTAGTTGCTGTGCCACGTTCTCTATCCTCTTCTGCATGACACCGGTCAAATCGCTTTTTAAATTGCATCATCTCTAACTTCATCTCTGCTTCTTGGATCTTCTCTGCCATGAGATCTGTCAAGTGATGTTTTAAGCACTTATGGCCCATAAGTGTGCCTAGTCCTTATTTGGGCATGTGCAAATAAATGAAGTAGTAACATCTCACTTCTGCCATGTGCAGTCTGGCATTGTGCATCGGAGAAGGTGGGCCATGTTTTCAGTCCTCTGCATTGGCCCTCAGACTGGTATCAGTGCATGGGAAGTAATACTGTTGTGGAGGATAGCAGAGGTTGGATACTCCCTGCATTGAGAAAATATCAAGAGATAATCTGCATTCAGGAGGGAAGCTTCTTGGTCCAGAGCAATTTACACTATTTCCAAGACATGGCTGTGCACAACAGATCCTGTAACTAGCACTAATTATGTTAACGGTTTGTTTTTCTGGAAGTTTTATTATTTAAATATTTTCATTTTTGATAATTTGATGTGACACATTACTTTCTTGCTTTTTGTGCTACACAAAAGGAGCATCTTATCAAAAGGCATTAATTCTGTTTGTATGGTATAAATTGTGTATGCAGGGCAAGATACAGGATTTGTATAAAACTACAGAGGTGGTTTTACTGCTTGGAAGGCATTTGAGTATTAATCTTTTACAATGATAGATGTTCTGCAGTAATTCTGCAACTGTGTTAATAGACCAAAAATGTGTGGGGGTACCTTTCAGAGCCATTCAGTTTTCTATAGAGCAGCAATTCTCACACATTAGTAGCACAAGGACCCCCATTTCGATTTAAAAATTTCTGGGAACCTCCTATCCTGCACATTCTCTGAGACCCCCACCTATACTCACTCCATTCCCCTTTCCCTCTGTCACTTACTCACCCCAGCCCAGGGACAGTGCGTGAATGTGGGGGAAAGGAGTTGGAGTGCCAGAGGAGGTTACACTTTTGGTTCAGGATGCGGGCTCTGCAGTGGGGCTAGGGAGAAAGGATTTGTGGTGCAGGTTGGGGCTCCAGGCTGGGACACAGGATTGGGGGTTATTCAGGAGGAGTTATTCAGCAGAGCCCATGACTCCTTTTGGAGTTCTCTTGTGGACCCCAGTTTGAGAAATGCTGTCATAAGTAATCTTATTTGTCGGGTTTGAGTTTTAATTATTTTTCATGATCTTTCTATCTGAAGTAGTCCTAAAACCGTGAAGTTGCAATTGAAATGTAATCACCTCTTCCTGGTGAATTTTTCAGATTGTGACCTCTGGGCATTCAGTTCTTTTGAACTCTTTTATAGAAGATGAATATTTCTGTAGGACAGGCAAATTGGGATGAAAGGAAAGTATTTTTAATTCAGATTTCCTTATTCATTGCTTTACTTTGTGGTGTATATGAAAGATAAAACCCTGTTTGTCAAGAAGTAGCTAAATCGCTCAAAAGGTTTAAATTGGTTCAGCTAGATCAGGATCTTTGTGATGTTGTTTGACAGAATGTGAACAGTGTAATGTGTTGCTACAGGAATGTATCCAGTAGACCAGTCAGAATATAACAACCTGAAAAGTGCTATAGAAAAACTGACACTAAATGATTCCAGTGTAACTATTCATCGGGATAGCAGCCTTGCTTTAGGAGCTGGATGGAGGTGAGACTTACTACACTTACTATTCTCTTCAATTTTAGGTAGTATCTTATAATATTGTTTTTTACTTCTGGGGTTTTAAATTCTAATTCATAGTAAGCCTAAAGTGAGTGGCTGATCTTTTTTGTAATCCATGTTCATGTACAGCACACAGTTTGTCTTGGTTAGCAGTCCTTGTTCAAGAGAAGCCTTGCAGTAAAGTTGGGAGAAATTTCTCAGATTTGATTTGCCAAAAGAGATGAGGTTTTGGGGGGAGGAGGAAGAGTGGGTGGGAAAGAGCGCATGTCTGTTTCACCAACCACTGGGTTAAGGTAGTATCCCAATTGGGCAGAAAGGAGATTTGAATTTGCATCTCTTACCTGCAACCCAGGTGAGTGCCTTAGTTGCCAGGTTGTGGAGCCATTTTCACTCTGGCTCAGTGAATATTTAGTGAGCCTAGGCTCATTGGTTAACCCTCTAGGTTACAAGCAGGAAATGGGAGCCGATGCTCACAGGGAGCCAACTTAAAAGCGGATATGCATTTACACAAATAAATGAATTTAAACATCCCTATTCTGTGCTTGACATTGCCAGATGATTTAATCTTTTAGAACTTCATTAAATAATGCATAGGAATACAGTACACATTTGTGAATAGCAAAAGGTGTGGTTTTTTTTTTTCTTCAGATTGGGGTTTCTTGGTCTTCTACATTTGGAAGTTTTTAATCAGCGATTGGAGCAAGAATACAATGCATCTGTCATTTTGACTGCACCTACAGTTCCATATAAGGCTGTTCTTTCCTCACCAAAACTGATAAAGGTATTTTAATTGATTTAATGGAGCTTGAAATGAATAGCAGCCTACATTTTTTTCTAAACCAGTAAAATACATTTTAGATCAGTATCTTATTACAGGTGAAGCAGCAGCAGTCCTCTCCTTTATTTGTAGATTTCTTAGTACTGTACATTAAAAAAAGTATTTGGGCTCTTTTTTCACTATGGACTCCAGTGTGTCTATGACTTGGAGCACAACTTTAGAATTTGACAGGGGATAGTTCTGGGAATAAGAAGTTTTTTTTTTTTTTTTTTTTTTGCTGGCTCTTTTTGTACATGTTCAGAATTGGTTGAGTTATGAGCTCTTGAAAATTTGACTATATCTCCTGCTGTGACAGGGTGGAACTTCACTCTGGTGCCTCCTGCTAGTTATCATGGGAAGTAGTCTTCTTGCCAGTGTGCCCTCTTCTGGTGGTGCCTTGCTGCTGTCACTTCTGCACTGGGACCCACCTCACTCCCAGGACTTGCAGTGTCCTCTTCAGTGACACAGCTGTGTTCTGTGCTCCCCCGTCCTGGGAGAATGTCGCAGTCCCTGAGCCCAATTACTTCCTCAGGGACGAATGGGGGCCGGAGGAACTACTTTGGGTACACCCCCTCTGCCTCCTCAGTTATACTTTCCTGGGCCACCTTCCTCTTTGCCCTTGCTTCATGGCCTCAGCCTGCAGATCCTTGCAGCCCACCAAGAGCTTCTCTTAGTTCCCTGTGTCTCTGCCTGCAGCACTGCTCTGTCCATGGTACTTGTTCATCCTGCCAGACAGCCAGTCCTTCTCCCTGCTCAAGTTTCAGCATATGACTGAAGCTGCTCTGTTCTGCAACCCTTCTTATATGGGCCAGCCTGGCCCTGATTAGTTGCTCCTTGCAGTGCCTCTCTTATTGACAGAACCCTTGAAAGCCATGCAGGAGGTAATTAACCCCTTTAGAGTCCAGTGTGTGGCAGGCACCCCATCACATCTGTCTTTGTCTTGCTGTGAAACCTACATGTTCTATAGTTGCCTAGTCATAACTCCATAATAATGTCTGTATGGGCATGCAAGCCTAATCTGTGGGAGTGGATGCATGCAAACCTGATTTGAGGAAGACGGATGCACATAAAGACCTCTCCACTTGGAGAGACACTCTTCTATTAGATTTTGTGCTGCACTGGAGAAGCTTTCATGTGGAGCTGCTGACAGAACAGATTCTTTCCAGTGCCAACTTTCAACTGAGTTTAACAAAACAAGGAAGTTAATATACAGACTTTGTTTGGAAGCAGTTAGGGTTGCTAAACACCTAGCAATCACAATTACTATACACTATAGACCACACATCACAATCATTTCTGTTCTTCAAAAGATGCCAACCTTCCCTCACTCCCTTTATCGACTCTTCAACACTTATCGCTCCTTGCTAAATTATCCTCTAGCATATCAAGCATCCACAACTACTAATGTTGGAGAAAAAAATCTGGAAAAGGAATGTGTGCAGAAGGGTACAAATAGGGAAGAATTAAGGCTGCAGTAGATTGCATGTGGTATTACACTAGGGCTTTGTCTAGGCTCTAGGCTTCTTTCGGAAGAAGCTTTTCTGGAAGAGATCTTCTGAAAAAACTTTGTCCAAAAGAGACCATCCAAACTGCCAAAGCGCATCAAAAGATAGTGTCCACATTGAATGGACACTAACTCGCATTTCATCTGTGATTACTATGGATGGAGTGGTCATCAGGGTACCTGTGCTTTTTCCTCTTTCCTCTTCTTTTGAAAGAACTCCCTCTTCCCTGTTCACACACGCCTTTTTCTGAAAGAGCTCTTTTGGAAAAAGGCTTTTTCCTTGTAGAAAGAGGTTTACCAATGTTGGAAAAACCCCTCTGTTCTTTCGATTTTTTTTTTTTTTTCGAAAGAACACACAGTATGGACGTAACTGTTTTTTTCGGAAAAACAGCTGTTTTTCCAAAAAAAAAAAAAAAAACCCTCTGTAGTGTAGACATATCCTAGTTGTGTAATGGTAAGTTGTATGCCTGTGGGTGGAGGGGCAAGCTGGTCAGGCCAGAAGTGAAGGTATTTATTCTATTTCTCCTAGATTGTGTCTTAAATTTGCATCTTCTAGCTTTTATAGGTTTGTGCTGGGATGTGTGTGAGTAGCAATTTTAACTCCTTCACAGATTAAAAAAAATGTATATTTATTCTGTGGGCATGGCACATATGCTCATGTGCCACACTTAGAATACTACTGCACAGGATACTGATAATACAGATTCTGCACTTGTTGCTATTGGGAACCATAGAATCATAAGCTCAAGTCTCATTTGTTCTACTGAGTTAGTGTTTTGCGCTCTTCAAAATATTTATTGTTGAGCAAGGCCTCATATCCATTGAGAGCTTATGTAAATTAAGATTAGAATCTATGTTCGTAATATGGTGGGACCCTAGTATCAGGTAAGCCATTAAGTAGTAGTAGCCATTAAAAAAAATTTATAAAAATTTGTCAAATCTATAAACACAGCTAAGCTGTCTGTAAAATGGGACTACTGCATATTTAACCCACTATTTGGAAAACATAATTTGTAATCATGTAACTAAAAACCTATAACACATCAGCATAAGGGGGCAGAGTTAGTGTAGTAGAAGCAACATTAATTCTGGCACTTCCTTACTTTAGGCTAGGAAACCCAGCACTGAAAATAACATATTATTTTTATATACAGGCAGTCCCCAAGTTACGCGGATCCGACTTATGTCAGATCCGCAGTTACGAACGGGACTTTTCTCGCCCCGGAGGACGGGAGTGGCGGGACGCCCAGATGCGCCGTGGTCCGCCGCCTCCGTCCTCCGGGGTGAGAAAAGCTGCTCCCCGTCTCCCTGGTCTGCAGGGAGACGGGGAGCAAAGCCTTGGAGCACGCCTGCAGCGGGACAGCCCGGGCGCGCTTGAGCTGTCCCCCTGCGGGCGTGCTCCGTGGCTTTGCTCCCCGTCTCCCGACCAGCAGACCAGGGAGACGGGGAGCAAAGCCGCGGAGCACGCCTGCAGTGGGACAGCCTGGGCGCGCTTGGGCTGTCCCGCTGCGGGCATGCTCCGCGGCTTTGCTCCCCGTCTCCCTGGTCTGCTGGGGGGGGGGGGGGTGCAGCTAGTGCCCCCCCCCCCAGCAGACCAGGCTTTTCTTGCCTACCCCTGGGGTAGAGCAGCTGGGGGCTGCCGGGTTGGTCCCGCAGCGCCGCTCCGGACCATCCCGGCAGCACCCCAGCTGCTCTGCTCCAGGCGTCCTGATTCAGCCGCTGCTGGTCAGTTTCAGCAGCGGATGAATCAGGACACCTGGGGCAGAGCAGCTGGGGTGCTGCTGGGTTGCTCCAGTAGCGCCGAGGAGCCGCACTACTGGAGCAACCCAGCAGTACCCCAGCTGCTCTTCCCCAGGCGTCCCCAAGTCAGCCGCTGCTGAAACTGACCAGCAGCTGACTACAGGAAGCCCGAGGCAGAGTTGCTCTGCCCCAGGCTTCCTGGAATCAGCCGCTGATCAGTTTCAGCAGCAGCTGACTTGGGGACGCCTGGGTTTCTTAAGTTGAATCTGTATGTAAGTCAGAACTGGCGTCCAGATTCAGCCGCGGTTGAAACTGATCAGTTTCAGCAGCGGCTGACGCCAGTTCCGACTTACATACAGATTCAACTTCAGAACAAACCCACAGTCCCTATCTTGTACGTAACCTGGGGACTGCCTGTAATTATGTCTACATTGTGCTCCCTGTGGGATCCTGTTTCTAAATTACTTTGGATCTTAGTTCTGAAAGATTGATGCTATATAGACAGTAGATCCTCTCAAAAGCCTCATATCTTTCTTTGAAAAGCTGTAACAAGATTTCAATTAAACTGAAAAGAATTTTGTGATTCATATGTATCATTTTTGTTTTGGCAGGAAACACAGAGGGGAATTATTTTAATTAGAATACAGTCAAGAATAAAACAGCAATTCTTTCAGTTTTTCATGACTTTAGTGCTGTCTCATGAGAAAACGAGCACTTCTTCAGCATGCCATTCAAAAACTCGTAAATTTCCTGTTGATTTTAATTGACAACTAGAGTATACCTGTTCCATGGGAACAATGTACTTTTCAGTACCCTTCATCATGGGTTGCAGTGATACAATTATGCAGAATGTTGAAATGTCACTTTCTTCTGAGCTGTAGATTTTCAGTTACAGTTTAACCCAAATCATTGCATGCTGTCCTGTCTCACTTTCCTGAAAGTGACTAAAACTGGCATTCACTGATGTTCAAAGATGAGAGAAGAAATGCAGTCATGCTATGAAGCAATTTCTTATAGACCATGTGGTTCAGTGAATCCCTTTAGATGCACACAGCCCCTAGATTAAAGGGTAACTTTCAGAAAAGTGAAGCTGATCAGGCCAATGTGACTTTTAATCCTTAAATCCACAACTTTTTGTAAGACCAGTGCTAAAATAACACTCCTTCAGTGATGAGACTAGTGACTGATTTCAGGTCTAGTGTCTTGTAGACCATTCACACTATAAATGTTATACAATGCTGGACAGCTTGAAAATGATCTAGTAAGCAAAAAAATTAATAGTACAAGAGATCTGACTTTAAAATAACATTTTTGGAGAATCATCTTTCCTTTTACCAGAATCTTCAATTGTGAGTGTTTTTGGTGGCTCCTATCTCAAATTGTTTAAATTAGAAACAATTTTATACCACCTAAAAGTCTGGGATCCCTGCAGTCAAATGGTGTAAAGCATTAATTTATAACTCTGTTTGATAATGTTGACTCCTGATCCTTGTAGCAGAATGTAGTCAATATATAGTGAATAATGAAAGTACCGTTTTTCAGTGTTAGGTTGAATGTATTACAATGACTAAGGCAACGGCACTGTACCAAGATTGTGACTTACCACTATAACGCCTCGTGCTGGTCACTCTGGGAATTAGCTCAATCCAGCCTTGAGCACCCTCTCCTGGCGGTCTCATCTACTCTGTAAACTTTATGTGCATTCTTTACTACTTGTCTGGACCCGTGTCTCTCTCCGACCACAGTGACCTTCCCTCGAGGTACTGCTCTGTGGCAGCACCCCCAGGTTCTGGGGGTCCTTCCCTCCAAAGGAGTCCCAAACCTTTATATCAACCTTGCCTCAGTGACCCACAGCAAGTTGTCATCTAGCCCCTGCCTCACGGGCAAACTTCAGTCTGAAAGGGCTACTCATTGTCCAGTGTGTTTGGACTTGCTGTCTTCTCTTGCCTTGGCTGCTCCTCTGCAGCTCAAGTACCTCGTTGGATCCCTGTTGCTAGGTCTCAGCCTAGGATTTTAGGCCTGAGCTCCCGTCTCACCCTGCCTTCCCCTAGCACTGTTCTCTCCAATGTACCCCTGCTAGCAGGAAGCTAGGTCCCTTCAGAGCTGGAGGGAGAGAGAGCTCTCCATCCTTTTTTATACAGTGCTGCTGGACACTGATTGGCTGCTACAAGCCCTATCCCAATTGGCTCCTAGTCATAGCCCTCTCCTAAGTCTGTTTTAACCCTTTATACTCCAGTGTGGGGTTACTTGCCCCCATCAAAGGGACCTCATTGAACAATGAGGATAAAAAATAAATTGGGCCAAATGTCTTATTCATCGATTTACCTTTATAACATAAGGAGGATCTTATTAGGTCAGATCAAAGGTCCATCTAGACCAGTATCCTGTCAGTGGCCAGTACTAGGTGCCCCAGAGGTAGTGAACAGAACAGGTAACCATAAAGCAATCCATTCCCTGTCGCTCTTTCCCCACTTCTGGCAGACAAAGACCAAGAACACCATCCTCCGTCCATAACTATTTTTGGACCTATCCTCCTTGAAATTTATCTAATTCTTTTGTGAACCCATTTGTAGTCTTGGGCTTCACAACATCCACTACACAGAGTTCCATGGGCTGACGGTGTGTTGTGTGAATAAATACTTCCTTTTTTTTTTCTTCAAACCTGCCTATTAATTTTGTTTGTTGACTGCTAGTCCTTGACAGGGATGTTAGCGTGTAATTGAATAATCATCTAACCACATCAAATTTTAGCAGTTACACATCCATTCAATAGTCCTTGGGGGCGGGGAGGCTACCAGTGTGCTCCAGCCCCTCTCCCAAGGAACACCCTACCACACTGCACTGCTCCCTCTTTATCAGAGGCAGCAGCATGGAGTAGCATGCAGGAACTGGTCCAGAAGGGGAGTTATTTTTAAAACCAGCTCACCGCAGACAGAAACTGCTCTGTGGTAGCTTGGGTCTAAGCTTCCTGCGGACAAAGGCTGCTCTGTGGCAGCTTCTGTCTGAGCTCCTTGCGGAGAGAGAGCAGCCTCTGTCCGTGACAGGCCAAGGCTCACCACGGAGAGAGGCTGCATTGTGGGATGCCAGAGCAGCCTCCGTCCACAGGGAGTTGGACACCCCACAGACAGGGGTTGCAGCTGCGGAGCAGCCTCTGCCCATGGTGATCCTGGGATCACCGCAGACAGAAGCTGCTTTTTGGCTGCCTTACACCTCCCCTCCTGCCTCTTATAGAGGCAGCAGTGCAAGGGTTAGGATACAGGTGGCACCATGGAGCCAGCTTTTAAGGCAGGCTCCTCCCAGCTCCTGCCTGCCCCCTCTCCTCCCCCCATTGCCTCTGTAGGAAAAAGCAAGAGGGACAGGTAGGTCTGCGGAGCCAGCACTTGTGGAGAGCCAGCTTAAAAGGCGGCTCCCCACACACATTGGTTCCCGCCTGCTCCCCTCACCTTTCATGCTGCTGCCTCTCTATCAGAGGCAGCAGTGTGTGTGTGTGTGTGTGTGTGTGTGTGTGTGTGTGTGTGTGGAGGGGGGGGGGCAGGTGGATTTGGTGCTTATGGGAAGCTGGTTTAAAAGCTGGCTCCCCATGGGCACCAGTTCCCACCTCCCTCTCTTTCTTGAGGCCTCTGATACAGAGGCAGCAAGGTGGGGAGAATGCGTGTAGTTGACAAGATTAATTGATAAGCCCAGCCTTATCGGTTAATTGTCTATGCATTTACATCCCTAGTCCTTGAATTATGTGCTGTGTTTCAGCCTTAATGACCTTTAAATTTAGTTTGTGTGAAATTTTCATTGGTATTTATGAATACCTTTCAACATTTATGGCTTAGATGGAGCATGAATTTTCATAGGGAAAACTTGAAAGGATTTTAAACTTTTTTTTTTTTTTTTTAAACAAAGGTATAGTGCTCTTGTATGTCAGTTCCTTTAACTTACTGCTATTACAATAACCATTGACAATAGATAAGGCTGCATGGAATTTAGGCAATTCTAATTATATTGTGTTTTTTATTCCCATATTTCTGAATTGATGAGAATTCAGTATTTAAGCGTACTAATCCAAATGACTGACTTTTTTAAAATTTGCCAGTCAGAAACTGAAATGTGATGTTTGGTAGTGCTTTAGAATCGTACTTGCCATGAATTTGGGATAATCACATCACTCACAAGTCTATCCTCCAACAATTGCAATAAAATGTATATACTCTCACAGCGTGGAATTTTGTTCAGCTTCCCCCCTTTTTCATGTGTTGTTTTAAAAGGGGAAAATCTTCTAGAAATACTGTGATTGACACACACAGGTTGGAAATTAGTGATATTTGTAAGTGCAGTATAAAAACTCATTTATATGTATGGCGGTCAGACTAGATGATTATGCCAGTCCCTTCTGACCTTGAAGTCTATGAGTATATATGTTTTATGTGTCAATTTTTCATTCACAATGACATCCTTGTAGATTTTTTACAATTAAAACTAACACCGTTTAATAAATTGATAAGTTCTCACTTCTTCATTCCCCTTTACTTTCTGTGGATTCAAATGAATCAAAATTATATATTGGTTTGTTGTTGTCAGTCCCCGTAATACACGAGGTTCGAAGGGATGCCGGAAAGGATGAGACCACAACTGGGGGTTTCAAAAAGTACAAACTGATTTTATTTTGATGGCGCCAGACAATCATCAGAACAAAAATTAAACAGATTGCCAGACAACACAAAACAATTCCCTGAGGCTTTTCTAAATCACAATAATTCCCAATAACTGCCCAGGGGTTAGGAACAGTTGAATTAACACTGGTATTATCCATAGGGCTGACTATTTACACAACTTTATACAAGGAAACAGTAAAAAACCTAAACCACAACTATTTATAAACTAACTTAGTAACTTTTTAGCCACTGTCACTTGGCAAGCAATAAGGACAACTAAAAAATCAATTAGGATAGGGATGATGGCGGGGGGGGGGGGGGGTGGTTATACCAGTTCTGGAGACAGCAGGAACACAAGTACCGGTCACACGCTCATAAACTGTCTCCACTCGGGTCGACCAACTCGGAGTACGCTCAGTAAGACTCAAGAGCGGGGGGTGCAAGGCGTCTGGGTGATCAGGCCAGGCGTTCACTCAATGCGAATCCCCAGTGAGAGAGGGACTGCCTGCCTGTTTTATTGCCTGTGAACTTATCACCCCATAGGTTGGTTTTTGCTGCAGTGGGTGGAGTAGCAGGCCTGAGCACCAGTCAGCCCACTGGCTGATCTGTTACTGCAATGGGTGGAGCGAGCAGGGGAAGATTATTAATTTACATGCCCTTATATGGAAAACACTCCACCTCACAGACAGAGCCCCCTATACCAGCCTCAGAGGTATTACAGGCTATGGCTCCCTGCGACGGGCAGCCATTCCTGATGTTCTGTCTCGGACAGTTGTAAGCCAGCACAACATTCTGAAGAGAGGTTATAGCTGCTCTGCAGCATAGTTTGTTTGATTGAAAATAAACATTGATTTAATTCTGGGGTGACAAAAGGCTGGATTTTAAAGGGAAATGCTTGCAGAATTGGGACCATAATCATGATGCCTATTTGTTTTTTGTTTTTTTAAAGTAAATACTCTTTTGTTCCACTATATTTGGGACTATATTAAGTTAGAGATAAAATTGTGCTTGTGTGTATGGTTTTTAAACTACTGATATTGGACACAATAAGTGACTTGCCTTACTAGACCAAACAGTGATTAATATCTGAGGCTGCAATGATAGCTTTACAGTCTAAGGATGCTGCTTCTTTATACTCAATGAGCATCAAAAATTTATGAAACAAGAAATAATAATGTAAGTGTCATTTTCTGAAAGATATTTCCAAAAATGTATTTACTCTAGTCAGTGACTTGAGAATAAAGTTCACTAGAAATACTTGTAAAAGGATTCTTGTGGAAGCAAGTTCTTGGTTCAGCTGGTTTATGTATACTTTTGCAGGAACACAGAAAAGAGGAGATTACTATTATCAATCCTGCTGAATTTCCTGATAAATTTTCAGTATCTGAATATTTGGAGCCAATTGTTTTGGGGACTGTCATAACACCTGATGAATATATTGGAAAAATAATAACTCTGTGTCAGGTTTGTATAGAATTTTAATTTTGTGAATACATTGTTAAACTACTTGTGGTATCTAGATAACACAGTCATGGGCACCATAGAAATATTTAGTAATAACAACTCTCCCGATAAAATCAAAATTAAAAGCTCTCTGATCTGATTCATCACTTTTCTGATTTACAAGATCATCTAGTGTGGTAATACCTTTTATTGGACCAACTTCTGAAGAAGAGAACTGTGTAGCTCAAAAGTTTCTCGCCAACAGACATTGGTTCTGTAAAAGATAATACTTCACCCACTTTGCCTTTCTAATGTCCTGTGCCTGACATGGCTACAACATTGCATACAAGATCAAGCAATGAAAGATGCTGCTCTGGCTCAACCATGGAGAGTACTTTTCAACAACTCCAGCTCCCAATAAGAGGGAGGAGATTTTGCCAGTTTGCTTTCCTGCTGAAGACTATTGACAGCAGGAGATGCTGGAAGTATTAGGTATATCATATAAAGGAGTACAGTAATGAAACTAGGGATGTAAAATCCCATTTCAATGGTTAACTGATTTATGTAGTGTCTGACCAATTAAAGGAGGCACCGGTGGAGAGAGCCCCTCCGCCTCTCTCTGCTCCCCTCTAACCCCCGGCTGGAGCAGCCCCTGCCTGCAGCACACCAGGGCCCGCCATGGACAGGAGCTGCTCTGGCTGTGCTGGAGTACCTCTGTTCATGATGGGTCCCACAGGGCTGGAGCAGCCCCCCAGCCTGTAGCAGATGTTAACCTTTCACATCTCTAAATGAAACATAATTTTTAGTCGCAGACCTGAACAGCAGCAGTTTCTATTGCTTGACTTAGGGAGTCTTTCAGTTTCTTGTATCTCTGACAAATATATTCGGGATGTAAAATTCTGTTTAAGTAGTTAACCAGTTAAACGTTATGTTTACCTGATTAATTGATTAAACAGGGACAAGTGGGGGAGCCTTGTCATGACTGGGCTGGAATGGCAGCCCGGGAGCAGGACTCATGGGTTCCCAGGCTGCTACTTCCAGCTCTGCTCAAGGCTGCTGATTCCCAACCCATGTGGGCTGGGAGCCAGCCTGCCGCAGACAGAGGGCTGCCCCCAGATAATGGTTCGTCATTACCTGGTAATGGTGATGCTTACTGGATAACTGGCTAACTATTCACTTCCTTAGTAGATACGATGTGCTTCACCTGACTCTGCCATGTATAGTAGATGTAGGAAAAAACAGGAGGATGGAAATTGTGGTCAGCTATTCAAACAATTCCATTTAAGAAAACTAACATATTGCTTCCCTTAATAACACAATACATGTTTTAAAACCCATTTTATTTGCAGTATTTTTTTTAAATTAAATTAAAAAAGAATTGTACCTAAATGCTATATTTTATGTACTGTTGTATGTACAAACTTTTGTTACAAAACACTTTTATGTGTACAAATAACAGTGTATACAATTCAGGATCATATGCTATAGGGATGTGAAAGTGTCACCATGTACATAGTTAACTGAAGAGTCTAGGCTCATTGGTTAGCTTTCAGTTACGCAGAGGCTCCCGTTATGCATAGGGGACTTTCAGAAGCAGCAGTGTGTTGCAACAGACTGTAGTCAACCTGAAACTTTTAGTAGTTAAATGGTTACTTAATTATACACATTTCAACATCCCTAATATACTACTACATCTATTACATTTGTGCCCAAAGTATGTAGTATGAAGGCATTTTGTAATAAAATAAATACATATATAAAAATCAGACTGTTGAATCATAGGAATAATAGCCAAGAGTTGGGCGTGATCTTAAAAGCCCCCGAGCATGGCTGGTTTCCTGTGTGTGAACAGAACCTTGTCTTTGCTGGGGCTCCTTGAATGTGTAAGGCTGACCCACAAAGAACTACTTGCAGCATTAGGTAGCAACAGCAGAAGCTCTTAAGATTTTCAATGATGAGGCAAGAGGCATTAGAAAATATGTGCATGAAATGGATTTATGGACCATTTGTCTTAAATAGCCACTTATTGAATGCTGTAATTCTCCATAAATTCTGGGCATCTAAACAGAGCTACTAAAAAAAACTACTCAAAACTGTGTCATGACTGGTTGCCAAAATCTGTGTAATAGTAGCCCCAAATTGCCTGTTTTTTTCTTTATAGTGTTGTGAGACTTTTCTACTGAAGAGAGCATATTTTTTAAAGTGTCATATTTATTAGGCTCGCAGGGCTGTTCAGAAGGACATGGTATACATTGATGAACACAGGGTTATGCTGAAATATATCTTCCCGCTCAATGAAATTTTGGTGGATTTCTATGATGCTTTGAAATCACACTCTTCAGGATATGCCAGGTGAATTTTTCTCTTTCAAATTATAGTTTAAGAATTTTGGGTGAGATTTTCAAAGGCATAGTTGTAAAGTAAATGCTCTACTGTCATTATCTTTAAACAATATATTGAGGGAAGAATATTCTTGTGTAATAGCATTTCATCAAGGAGTTTGTAATGTAAATTAAACATAACAGAGAAGGTGATGACGGTGGGGATGGGGATATGGAAAAGGGCAAGAGATTCAGTGGGAGATCAGATTTACTGTTATGTTCATGTTGAGCTAAAACAAATACATCTTTGCTCAGATGCGCATGAGGAAAAAAAAGGGGGGGAGAAGGTTTTAATTGTTGAATGTTTAACCAAAATTGAGATTTTGTAAAATGCAAGAAATCTTAATTATTATCTGTAATAGTGTGTGGGGATTAGGGATATAAAATCCCATTTAATCAGTTAACCTGTTAAACATAATATTTAACCAGTTAACTGCTTACTTAGGATCCCATGGGCAGAGATTCATGCAGGGCCAGGCCAGATGCATCGCAGGCAAGGGATGGCCGGGGCTGGGATGGCCATACTGTGTCACCTTACTAGGTGGTATTTACCAGTTAACAGTGGCCCAGCCGAGCTGGACCAGCCTTCAACCTGGGCGGGAGGGCTGCTCCTATTCGGGCTGGGGTGATGCTTACCAGTTGAACTGTTTACATCCTTATTTTGAGAGCGAGAGAGAGAGAGAGAGAGAGAGAGAGAGAGAGAGAGAGAGAGTGTGTGTGTGTGTGTGTGTGTAGGATAATTTACTGCATGTCTTTAGAATTTTTTTATACTTAAGGGCAGTGTATTACAATACAGTAGTACCAATCTATAAAGGAAATACGGACAACCTGGGATATTAGACTCATCAGCTTAACTCCTGTAACCAGAAAGATAATGGAGCAAATAATTAAGCAATCATTTGCAAACATCTAGAAGTTAAGGAGGTGATAAGTAACAGCATGGATTTGTCAAGAACAAATAATGTCAAACCAATGTGATGAGTTTGACTGGATAACAAGCCTTGTGAATGGGAGGAAGTGGAAGATGTGATCTATCTTGACTTTAGTAATGCTTTTGACACTGATTACCACTTTCTCATAAACAAAATAGGTAAATACAACTAGAAAAAGCCACTATATGGTGGGTGCATAACAAGCTGATGTCTCTGTTCTTGTTTCCTGGCACTTCCTTTTCTTGTAAAGCAATTCTGAAATAACAATGACTAAATAACACACATGTTGTAGAGAGGAAATCTTGTATAAGGTTGAAGCCCTGTAGCTTCCACCCGTTTTGAGTACTGTCATCATTATTGGGCATGAAATAATCCTATTATCAGTTTCTTCATTAAGTTAATCATACCTGTAGGCAGGGATTTTTAGAGTTTGGTGCTGAACTCTTCTAACTTTTTTCAAAAACCCCAGCCTAATAAATCAAATCAGGGGTAGTCATCATAGAAATCAGTTCACATAATTTACTGTCATATATGACTCTCTCCCCTTGCCAGATGTCCATTGTGCAAGTGTCCAGCATACTCTGTGAGAAATAGCATTATCTATGTATCCAAAGGAATAACGTATTTCCACTTGTTAGTTCTTTGTTCCAGTGTGAGAAGGAAACATTTCAAAATGTTAATCCACGTTCTTAACTTTATTCTGGCAATTAAGCAAATAATTCAATCAGTGTGCAGAAAATTATGTTCTTTTAAGTTAAAAATCTTTACAGTGGGTGGTTATAAAATGTGCAGATACTTATACAGCCTTTGGGAGTTGAGCTGAATAGAATATGTTGCTAGATGGATGGCCGGCAAATATAAGTGCCTCATTATGGAAACCTGATCCCAGAAGATTTAGTAGTAAGATGCTTAAATGCTTTGATGCTGGGATCATGATTTATTTTTTTGATATCCACAATTGTGTTAGATACATTACTGTAGTAAGAATGACAGTTCCCTGCCAAATGAGATTGCAATTTAATGGAAGTTCCTATAATTCAGTGGGTAGCAAAAGAGAACTCTGTGGCTTATGTGACAGGATTGAAAATTTGCTGTGGTGGTTCTGCTTGTTGTAGTGAAGTGTTTTGTTTTGGTTCTTAAAATGTTTTATGAATATAGTATTAATATTGCGGGGACAACACCCAATCATATGTGGCTGAACTGGAAGAGGGAGAGAAGATGGGGAAGAGAAGAGCGTGGATAGAAAGAAAGAGGAGAATGGGGAGAAATGTGGTGGCTGGAGAAAGAAAGGGGTCTGGCAGCAAACTGAGTGTAAGAACCTGACAGGAGTAGAAGGAAAGCAAAGGTTCTGCATATAAAAACCAGTCCAGAGTTTGTTTTGAGGTTTAGGATTCTTATGGCATCAGAATGTATAAAGGCGCTGCTGCTGCTGTGACATGGAGGGAGGAGAAGCTTCAAAGGAATGAGGCTTTTAAGGTTGGTCCAAAGAAGCTCCTCACTGCTACTTTCATGCTGAGTTGTTGGGAAACAGATTTCTTATATCTGGCATCCCTGAGGGGATCCTGAAGTATCCAGTGGAGATAATGGATCCTGCTCAGTGGGTAGAAGAAAAGGTGCTGCCTGCCTGTGTGTTAGAGCAAGGTTTTGCTTGCAGTGTACTTAGCATTTAATTTTGGAGAGAGAACAGATAAATTAAAATACAGTTAAAAATGGCAGCATACCTTCTATAATGAAAATCCAAATGTTTTGTATGCATATTTTAGTAAGACAAATACTAAAAGCCTAAAAGGGAGAGAAAATATAGTATAAGTTACAACATAGCAGTTGACTTTAAACTTTTTCCCTTTAGTTTTGATTATGAAGATGCAGGGTACCAGACAGCAGACCTTGTCAAAATGGATATTCTTTTAAATGGGAACTCTGTGGAAGAATTGGGAACTGTAGTACACAAGTAAGTATGTTAGCTGAAGAATATTTCTCGGTAAATAAAAAGGGCTTCTTATTTATTTATATTTTCACAGTATTTTAGTGAAAGAGCAATCAGGATTTTATCATGCAGCCACCTTTCAGGTATCTGCAAAAGAAGGGAGACATTTTGTAATTAGGAGGGAACTAAGAATCACATGTTTGACTTTAGAAAGATGCAAATTCTTAACTAGAAAAAGGGGAAGATGATAAGAGGAAAGGGTAATTGCCTACAAGCAAAGAGTTCACATTAAGGAAAAATTTGTCAATCATTTGAAGAGCACTTAAAATAGGTAAAAACTAAAAAGGGGCCCATAGACTTTGTAGAGAGAATCATTGAAAATAAGGGACTCAAACTTACAAAGATATACAATTAACAGTTGTCAATTGTTTTATACTCTAGATTACATCAATGCCATGTAAACTTGCAATTATCTAAATTTAATTAGTTAATGAGGTATTAGATACAACATATGGAACTTGCATAGGAACATGTAAAGTCAGTCATTTGGTTGCAACTTCCCGCAGTACATGATGTTTTGGTTGTTTCCCATGAAGAGTGTCTATCCTATTTTAGGACAATGTCTCTAAATTTGACCCTTTATTGGTTTTGGACCCTGAGGGAAGTTCACCAAAAAGACTTAAAAATGATTTAAGTTTGAAGGCCTCAAAGGTGAGTAGAGAAGCCACAGAAGGCTGAGAAAATGCATCATATTGGGGGTAAACTTTTACAAAATGAAGGCAGAAACAACCCCATTTCAGAATAACATTTTTGTAATACGAGATTCATGAATTAGGTTTATGAAATATAATGATGACAAGGAAGATGGTGTTTCCAGATTTCTGCATTCCTCAGTGGACTCCTACCTTTCTATTTGGTGCTTTTTATTTCTACTAGTCTTTACAATTTTCCACTTGTTCTTCCAATTATTATCTTTAGTAGTATCCTTAGTTCTCTTCTTTTAGTTTCTCTTCCTTCCAGGATGTCTCAATTTCAATCTGCAGTTACTGAAAATCATATTTACACTTTAGTTAATTTCTGTCATGACAAACTACAGTCTTTTCTAAATTATTGGATTTTTTTTTTTTTACTTCAGAGTATCAGAATAACAAAGGAAAACTGTCTTACTCTAAGAAGATTGTTTCATTCATCTTTGCAATCAACTCTCTAATTTAATCTGGTTTTCAGAATTTTCCATTGGTTCCCTAGCCTCTCTTATTAAACCTATGCCTATTTGTTGCTCCATTTGTTCACTCTGTTCCTAAAATCTTGGTATTTTCTCTCATCTGCATTTCTTCATAATTGGTTATTACTTCTAAACACGCACTTCTCTGTGGCTATGTCTACACTGCAATGCAATTTCGGGATTCACAGTAAGCCCATTATTTCGGGCTTGCTATTCCGACATCCCTGTAAACATCATTCTACAAGGAGTAAGAGACATTTCAGAATAGCGCTTTATTTTGAAATTTGGCACTGTGTAGACAAATTAATCTATTTCGAAATATCATTGAAATAAGATAGGATAAGCAATTTGAGCTATGCAAATTGCCTATTTCAAGTTACGGTGCAGTGTAGACACACCTTCTGTGTTTGGGAACTCACTCCTGAATTGCTTCCTTTAATCAAAACTAACGTTAAAAACATTAGAAACTTCAGGGGGTAGCTGAGTTAGTCTATAAGTGCTATCAGCCCATTTGTTGTTTAAGTTTATCCAGTACAGACTAAGAAAACATGTAGATGGTATCATGAGCTTTCATGGGCACAGCCCACTTGTTCAGATGACCGGAGTCTGAATTCCAGTCATCTGAAGAAGTAGACTGTGCCCACAAAAGCTCATGATACCATCTATGTTTTGTTAGTCTATAAAGTGCTACCAGACCATTTGTTGTTTAAGTTAATCCTTAAAAACATTTTTTCTTTTACTCTTAAATCGCACTCAGTATCATTTTCCCTTATGGCTGTATCTTTTCAGGCTCTCCTCACACTATAGATTGATTGCATATGTTATAATGGAAAGAATTAGGTAACCTAAATTCTTGGATTCTACCAGTATCTCTTACCATAAATATACACACCTATCTCTATAGCATTAAACTGAAGCTATGTATTCTTCAGATAAAGGGAATCTCAACTGTTGCTGTATTAAACTCTGTAAAACATTTTCAGCAACTGCTTGCTATCAAATGTTTTGCTACATGATAATATAAAATTTTCCTTTGTTTTCAGACCATAAAAAAACAGTACTTTCAAAATCTGAAATAAGGGGTGTTTGTGTGTGTATATATATATATATTTTAAAAAAGATAAAATGTCTACTAATAAATTAAGAGAAACTTTTAAAAATGTTGCTGAAAGCAATTGATTTGGGAATAAAAAATATAAATGTAAACAATAGCGAATTTGTCTTTCAGAGACAAAGCATATGCTGTTGGTAAAGCTATGTGTGAACGTTTAAAAGATGCTATTCCTAGACAGCTGTTTGAAATAGCCATCCAGGCTACTCTTGGCAGCAAAGTCATTGCAAGAGAAACGTAAGTTACATCTTTTTTCTTGTCTTTGGCTATCTTTAAGATATGAGGAAATGTTTATCTATTTTTTAAATTTGTCCATGCAGCCATAATTACAGATTTTGTTGTAAAATCTACCTACTTGAGGGAAAACAGCAGGAAGTTTTCCCCTTTGGCATCCAGTGGAAAACTTGTGTGTGTTGGTCTACATTTTTTTTTCTCATTTATGTAGAAGACTAATATTTGATCTTCAGATTTGAATCTAGTATTATTTTGATATAAGTAAAGTTACAGAAGAAAATTGTCATACAGGCAGTCCCCGGGTTATGTACAAGATAGGGACTTTGCCAGAGCAAAGCCTCAGAAGCGCGGGAACCCGCCGCTGCTGTGGCTTCAGTCCCGGTGCCTGTGGTCTGCTGGGGACCGTCCAGCAGACCAGGGGCACCGGAGCAGCTTACGAACGGGGCTTTCTCGCCCCGGAGCTCGCAGGTAGCAATCCGCCACCTCGACCTCCGGGGCGAGAAAGCCCCGTTCGTAAGTGCGGATCCGATGTAAGTCGGGGACTGCCTGTATTATAAACTTATTCGGTATAAAACCAGACAATACAATGTTGGATTGAGCACAGTGAATCACAATAGAGTGATTTCTGGGATGGGTAGAATAGTTTCCCACCAACAAAACAAGTAGATGGTGAACACTAAGACCCTGGGAATTGAGCAAAGGCCCACTCCAAAGAAAGTGTAATGCATGCTATACCAGCCAGCTGTTCACTCCAAAGCAACTATGGTTTCTTGGTGTGATCCTTGTGCAGTCAGCTTTTGTTGCTGCAAAGGATTGTGGGATTTGTGCTGTGGTAAGTAACCCGAGGTGGCTTTTGAGTGTCAAGTGGAAATGATTACGAATCACTGCTTAATATACGCTAAAATATTAATAATAGAAATCACAGCACATTTAATAAGCTAATCATATAGATGGTAGCCCATTTTTATCAGTTCATTTGCAATAAAATTGTGCTACTGGCTCCATTAGGTTTTCTATTTTTGCATAGTGACGTATTGTAAACTTTCAAGTGTGAAAGTCAATTTGAAATATCTATACATGCTTTGATAGATGCCTCCAGAATTCAAAAATATCATAGTTTGAGGCTTAGCTCTCTAAATGACTTGGACTAGAAGATTTGAAAAGAAACGGTGATCTGTATACATACCATCCAAGCAACTTAGAAAAACTACCTCCAAATATTTTGCCACCTATAGATTTGGGGCTAGTACTGGGTACATCATGAAATAAAGTTGGTCTTGCATGCAGGAAATGCACTGATATATTGATATATACAGATATATGGTATCTTCTCTCTTACAGGGTAAAAGCTTACAGAAAGAATGTTCTGGCAAAATGTGTAGGTATTTCTCAATTTGAATATTGACTGCTGAAGTGGCTCAGATGGGGGATATAATCTTATTTCTTTATTCTCCCATGGCCCTCTCCTCCCCCTACCACACAGTTTCATTTTTTGCACTTAGTTTCTCTCATGGCTCACTTCTCTCTCACTCTTTCAAGCCCCAGTGACAAGATAATCTTATTTATCCCATTATATTTAGATTTTCATTCTAAACTAGTTTCCCCTTTGTAGTCTGTTGTAACTACTTTCATTGTACTTGCACTGTGGTTCAGAGAAACTGACCACTTTTTCAAAGCTGCACATCTATTATACACAGAGTATCATTCATTATCCCACAGTTTTCCCAAATGACATGGATGAGCAGATGGTTTGAACATTTCCCTGTAGAGACTGGTTGTGACTAGGCTTGAGTTTGGCTGTCAAGATTATACAGATTAAAGGATGTAATGCTTAAACATGGCAGGGGGTACATCTACACTGCACTGCTATTTCAGGATACTAGAGGTATCCCAAAATGGCTACTCCCCCCCATCTACACAAGTCTCTTGCTATTTTGAAATATTTTTCTAAGTAACGTGCGCACTATTTTGATATCCCGGAAAAGTTACACAACACAACTTTCCTTAGTCATAGCAGGTATCAAACCACTATAGCCTCTCTTGACAAGCTTGTGTGATAGATGAGATAATGGAAGAAATCATCTCCTGCTTGTATGAATGCCTAAATTATAGATTGTTCACTGGCGCCTCTTCTTCTTTAAATATTGTAATTTGGGATGACTGTTGGGAGTTGAACTGATCTTAGGTTACATCATTTCAAAAACTGATTTCTGTATAGCACATCTTTTAATGTTTTTAAACTGTAGTATATATAAAAACCTAATGCAGCTTTCCTATTTAATAGTATGGTGGAGATATTACACGGAAAATGAAGCTTTTGAAGAGGCAAGCAGAAGGGAAGAAAAAGATGAGGAAAATTGGCAATGTGGAAGTGCCAAAAGATGCCTTTATAAGTGTTCTTAAGAGACAATCTGAAAAATAAGTGGCAATAAACTCTGCAACTATGATGCTTCATCTAGTTTTTGCTGGGCAAAAGGCAGGATGACAATAATATAACTTATGGCTTGGGGTATGTTAGCATGACCTGTCATGTTTAATTGTACATTTTTACATAGGGCCAGAGCTATAATGAGAACACATTTTAATTGGAAGAATACTTGAAGTCTACATTTCAGATTTTGCCATACACTATTTTGTAATATGTTCAAATGCTTGTAAATGTGACAAAGTAGAATTAGAATTATTTTGGGTTACATGAAATCCAGGCCCAGCAGGAGCTTGTTTCCAGATACTGCACTCTTAACCAACCCCCAACTTCCTTTTCTGACCACCTTCCCCTGAAAGTGCACTTTGGCTCTCAAATTCCTGGAACTACATTCTTTGGAGTTTAGGGTAATAATTGTTTTATGTATGTACAAAGAAAAGGGCACACCAGTTCTACATTAGTGAAGTAATAGAACCTAAACACTTACTGCCTCAGCAAGAATAAAACAATTTAGGAATTGATAATTAGAGAAACAATACAGCTCTCCACTTGCACATAGATAATTAGCCCAGTAGTAGGAGATTATGTAAGGGACACTACTCATCGTATTTTACTCCTTTTCTGATCATCTACCTCCTGGATACAGGTAAATAGCAACTTGTAGGGCATACTTCTTGTCTAGGTCATATTGAAGATATGCACCTAATTTATGGCAAGAATTTGAAAAGTTTGAGATGCTTCTGAAGTATCTGTCTGTTTTGAAGTGTGTGGTGGGGAGGGCACAGAGTTGTTATACATTTAGCTTTGTTTTTTCTTGAAGTCAGGGTAAATACCTGTATTTTGTGTTTATTAAAAGAGCCAGATCCATGATAAAACAGCATGGCATGGGACAATCAGAAATACTCCACTACAAACAAGGGCACACAGTCATTTAGAAATGCCGTAGGAAATGTAAAGAAAGAAATCCAGTTATGAGCCTCAAAACAAATGTCTCTCACCTACCCATGTAAATCCTCTCCCCAGCAGAGCACAAACATAAACCAGCTGAACTGTATTGGTCCCAGAGCCCAAATCATGCCTGTCACTACCCCGCTGGTGACCTACTATTTTTTCCACCACAGCCAGCCACCTAACAGCTACAAAAATCTGGTTAGCTTCTACAATGGGAAAGTGGGATTGCTACTGAAGATGCTCTTGGCAACCGCTTTGGCAAGGTGATAAACACTATGGCATTTATCAGGCACAGCATGTCCCTTGAGACTTATCCATTAGAGGGTGGTTCTTCCTGCAGCTGATGCAGCCTGTTCTGTGGCTGGCCCATGTTCATCTAGGAACAACCCTAAGGTTACCTACAAATAATCCTGTCCGACCAACTCCAGCAACTGCCATTCTGAAGCCAGGAGCCCCCACACCTGCCAAGTAAAAAACCAAACCATCAGAAAGTGGTCTATAGTTTTAAGAGGTGCTGAGGCCTGACGGTGATAGGCAACTCATGAGCTACACCTGCTGGTCATGCACTCTTGAATGGACATAGTTTCCCTGGAAGATGTGCCATCACACATCTTGATACTTAAAAGGGCATCTATACTATTTACAAATGCTTTAGGTTCCAGTCAGTAAGTTCTGGGGACACTTACCTTTAGGGGAATCTTCCAGAAACTGGCCTGCATCACCCACTCATACAAAGACCTACACACAGACTGCACCCGGGGGGGGGGAGGAGAGAGAGAGAGAGAGAGAGAGACTCTGCTCCTGTGAGGGAGCCTATGGCTGTGGTTAAAACCATCCTGCCATTACTTTCCACTGAGCCACCCGCTGAAAGAGTAGGAGTGGATAGCCTGTTTTGCTGGCATAGGGGGAAGCGGACTAGTTGAGGCAGCATATCCATTCAGAAAATAGTAGGATATACGCCATGTTATTGATCATAGGGTTAGGAACAACTTCTAGAACAGTTTAGTAAACTATTGCACATACAGCAATGAATTCCTTAACATCCTTTAAGCGGGGCAGACAGGCTGCACAGCTCATCACTTGCAGAGCCTTTTCTTACTGGTGAAAAGCCAACTATTCTGTACTTAGCTCCAGCTAAATATTGAAGTCCAGACAAACACAGATAAGTGTCCTTTGAAAAGACTGTAAACAAGCTGGTGCAATTAGCAAACTTGTTTTAGAGTGAACAGTTTAGAGGAAGATTACATATGGCTTTCTGCTTTAATTCAAACAATACCAAAAGATAGATCAGGCTTAATTATAGCTATAAAGCAAACATATCAAGTTACTATTACTCTGAGAAAGTATTGTCAGATGTAAAATTAAAATTAATTTAGTTCACAGCATTACACAGCTTGTCTTCACTGGCTGTGATTTTAGGAAAAAAGTGTATGTATGTCAGCAGCTCTTTGACCAGTAATAGATTTTTTTTTTTTTTTTACTATTGCAGCATTCATCTACTAAGCATGTGAAATCCTGAAATCTCTCTCACACAGGTCATCATAGGCTGGATCACACTGATAAGTCTTTCTGGAAGAGTTAGTAGGATTCTTCAGTCAGTCCAGTAAACAGAGAATTCAAAATATGAAGCACTTCAGCAGGAAAGGTTATTTTGTGTTTAGTTTCAGTATAACTATGGCTAACAAAGCTGATAAAAATATCAAAAAGGAAAATCAAATATCAATATCCAGTTTTTACTTAGGTATGTGTTTAAAGGAGACAGGTAGAAAAAAATTACAGCTCAAAGCTTATTAAACAAATCCACATTTATGGTAAGTTTATGGTTAAATAATGGATTTCACTTTTTTCCACTAATGAAAATGCTATTTTGAAAGTGAAGACTTCTATTTAAATGTTATACTACACAAAGAGGAACATACCATCATGGTCAGTCCATCTCTTTCCATGGATTTTTAAAAGGGAATTTTACTGCTGGCATGAAGGAGCTGGTTTGGCACAATGTTAATTTTGCCCACACCTATAAAAAGGCACAAAATACCCTTTCACCAAACCTGTTTTTGAAACCTGAAATGTTTATTCTCAGACCACAGTTGACATCAAAAACAAAACAAATGTAATCTTTTTGTGAATTTCAACTTTACTTGGTGTAACAGTAGAAAAGAGTAGCATTCTTAGTTCAGCATTTATACCAATCTCCGATGCAAAGTAATGGCTAGTAATCTAAAGCAATTGTTTACAATCTCTTGTTTCAACTCCAGCCATTTGGATTTTTAGGTATTAACTTACTGCATTTAACTCCTTTCCCCTCTTTACAGTTTTTCGATTACAACATCATTAATGTAACTAGACAGTCACCAAAGAGGAACATATTGAATGTATTCATTATCTATAGAGCTCAAATCCGAGCTCAATTCCCAAAATATAAATTCTTAAATAAACTTTAAACGTGTAACAAAAGTGCTATGGCAGAAGTACAATATGCACATAATTGAAGAATAAGTTATTGTAACAGTTTGAAGGGGTCTATTTCAGTTTTAGGCACTGTTTCCATACCATTATTTGCTTGAATATTGTACAATCGGACTTAAATGCCCAGAAACTATTGGCATAAGATTAATTTAAGGCAACCAAAATGCAAAATGTGTATTAGATATAAACAGTGCACTTCATAACCAAAGTTGTGCATCTGTTACAAGTCCAAGTCCATAATGTTTAACATGTGAAAGGCCAAAAGCATTGTGCCTGTACTGGGATACAGAAAATGAGAAGTGTATTTTGCACTGTTGGAGCCAGAGAATGATGCTTAAGCTAAAGTGTAATTTTCTTCCATGTAAACCATACATTGCTGTGCTAAGAGTATGCTGCTGATTTTATTATTTCTCATAGTATGCAACTTCCCTTTATATTTGCTCTGTTCTTGTTTACTTACTGTGGCTGCCAATGAAATCACAACTACAAAATATTAAAACAAAATGCACAATACAACACTGATTCTATGAATACAACACTGCACAGATATGGAATGTGAATGTACAGATACTGGATTGTTTTAAAAAAATACAGTACTTAAGATTCCCCATTTTAGCCAGCTTTCAGCATATATGCATAGCAGTATTTTTGTCTGCTACCTAAAAATGTTGTTTTGTTTACCCACATGGAGTACCTCCTCAATTCCTTCTTCAGTTTTCTTCTTTCATACTGTACAGTGGGTCCACAAGTTTATTGTGAACATGCATTAAACCTTAAGGGGGGAAAAAGCAACAGTGCCAGTTTTACTTAGTTATCAGCATACATTTTCTATCTGGATTGTTTATTTGCTGATTTTACTTCACATAGGTATATTCATTAATACTATGGATTGAAATAGAGAAAACACAAATGGGCGCTCATAAGGCCAAATAAGCTCTATACAGGCAGCTAGCTATTAATTCAGTTAGGCAGAAGCAGTAACATGCTATTCCTGAGTTATTCTTAGACATTATCCCAGTAATACTTACAAATGAACTAAATAGGGCTATGAATTGGGAATGTAACAATTCTGTAATCAATTATTAGATATGCATGCAAGTCCATTATTTAAAACAAAGTTCCAGTTTCAAGTAGAAACTTATAAAAAGACCAACAAAAGCATCTGTGTATTTGTGTTTAAGTTAACGAGTGTTTGCAATATTGTCGCATGAGTCTCTTAATCCAAAGCTTTTCACCACAAGAAATTCAGATTACACAATGCTTTGATATGTTTATAACAGCCTGAGTTTTAAGATTACTAACGGAAGATGTTTATTACTACACCTCCATGATCTCAGACTCTCAGAACAAAGACCAATGACCTGAAAGATCAAGAATATACAATACAGGCGGTCCGGTCCCCGAGTTATGCAGATCCGACTTATGTCAGCTCCGTACTTACAAACGTGGCTTTTCTCGCCCCGGAGGATGCGGACCAACCGGCAGCGCTCCAGCTGCTCTACCCCAGGCGTCCGTAAGAAAAGCCTGGTCTACTGGGGGGGGGGCCCGACCAGGGAAGACCAGGTGGCGGGACCCCCCAAGCAGACCAGGGAAGACGCGGGTGGCGGGACCCAGATGCGCCGCAGTCCCGTCGCCTGGGTCCTCCGCGGCTTTGCTCCACGTTTCCCTGGTCTGCTGCCCGCCCTCCCTCCCTCCCTCCCCCCCCCCCCCCCCCCCCCCCCCCCGCAGACCAGGGAAACGTGGAGCAAAGCCGCGGAGGACCCAGGCGACGGGACTGCGGCGCATCTGGGTCCCGCCACCCGCGTCTTCCCTGGTCTGCTTGGGGGGTCCCGCCACCTGGTCTTCCCTGGTCGGGCCCCCCCCCCCCAGTAGACCAGGCTTTTCTTGCGGACGCCTGGGGTAGAGCAGCTGGAGCGCTGCCGGTTGGTCCCGCAGTGCCGCTCCTCGGTGCTACTGGACCAACCCAGCAGTGCCCCAGCTGCTCTGCCCCAGGCGTCCCCAAGTCAGCCGCTGCTGAAACTGACCAGTGGCTGACTACAGGAAGCCCAAGGCAGAGTTTCTCTGCCCCAGGCTTCCTGAAATCAGCCGCTGATCAGTTTCAGCAGCAGCTGACTTGGGGACACCTGGGGTAGAGCAGCTGGGGTTTTGCCGGGTTGGTCCCGGCCGCGCTCCAGCTGCTCTGTCCCAGGTGTCCAGATTCAGCTGCTGCTGAAACTGACCAGCGGCTGACTACAGGAAGCCTGGGGCAGAGAAACTCTGCCTCGGGCTTCCTGTAGTCAGCCGCTGGTCAGTTTCAGCAGCGGCTGAATTTGAACTCCAGTTCCGTCTTAAGTACAAATTCAAGTTAAGAACAAACCTACAGTCCCTATCTTGTACATAACCCGGGGACTACCTGTATATTATGTGCATATGAAGTGCTCAATTAACTGTTACTACAGATATAGTAACATGAATTTCCTTTAATGTTCTATTATGCAAAAGGAATCATATTGAAGAACTCCTTACACAGCATCTGCTCCCAATGTCACTCAGAGTCATCTATTCATTTAATAGCAAATTTTCATTTATGATAACTTTTTTCACCAATACAATTAGGACACAGAGTGAAAGATCTAGCCTTAAGAGAATTATTTACTCAGCTTCATTTGGCTCTTTATGTGTAAACCCAAGGAAGGCAGTATATATTTTACATTGTCTGAAGACAGTGGAGGTGAGAAATGGAAAAAGTCAAGCCCACAATCAAGGCTACAGGTTGTAGGGTAAGCAGCTAAATAAATAAATAAACTAGAAGCATGGTAACTGAATACATTTGGTACAAAAGATGCATGATACAGAGGGAAACCCGCAACGGCAGACAACCACTTTTAAAAACTTAAGAACAGTCACACTGAGTCAGATCAATGGTCCAACTAGTTTAGTATTCTGTCTTCTAACAGTGGCCAATACCAGGTACTTCAGAGGGAATGAATTGAACACGCAATCATAGAGCGATCCATCCCTTATCATCCATTCCCAGCTTCTGGCAAGCAGCTAGGGACACTCAGAACATGGTGTTACATCTCGACCAATAGCCATTGACAAATCTATCCTCCATGAACTTATCTAATTCTTTTTTGAATGCTTTTATAAATTTTGGTCTTCACAATATCCCCGGTAATGAGTTCCACAGCTTGACTGCGTGTTGTCCTTTAGAACAGAACCATACTTTAAAAGTTGCATTTATATTTTTTGCATTTGACGTCCTGGTTTCCTTTTACTAAAAAAGTGGGGAAAGAACACATATACACACACACACTCATCTGTATTTCCTGGAGGCACAAATTTTGGTAAGTACTATACCGGTGCTTTTATGAAGCATATTCAATTTCCCCATTAGTAGATATGCATTTCAGTGAGAGTACATTCAGAGGCACAAGTCTTATATTTACAAGCTTCACATATCAAATGAGAGTAAATATCCATTCTCCACAGAGGAAGGAGCAAGAGTTTAGCATCAGGATCACCCTCCCAACAGGTATTGGCTGGGGACCCACTTCTTGATGATAGATTTCAGGTTTCCTAGATTTTACAAGTCCCACTGAATTCTGGGATTCAATGCCCAATGTATTTCAAACAGATGATCCAAATGGTTATGCTTTTAAAACATTACCTGGAGTAGGAGGAAAGGCCTACATTACTGGGTAGGTTGGATTATGTCCAAGTGAAATATAACAACTGGATAGTGTACTGCCTGTTAACCTCTTTTGGAAAGAATAAAATACCTTAAATTGTGCAGGCACCTTCCTCCATCTTTCCTAAAGTGTGTATCCCACAGATGCAGATGGTACAAATTTTAGAAGTGCTCTTAAAAGTTTAAGAACTTGAAGCATTCACTCCACTCCTCTGAAAATTATTTGCTGTCAGTTTTCACAGTTTAACTGATGTTGCTGTATCCAGATTAAAATAGTCTGGTTATTTGTTTTGGGCATACATCAAGTTTTTTCATTCTACAGAAAAAGCATATGAAAGCTTTCCTTTCCTCCTACACATGTGCTTTCAACAAATATTGTTAGACACCAAGTAAGTTTAACATGACTGATGTTTTTTAAAAAATACTTAAAGCAGCAAATACATTATAGTGTAACCTAACAATTAAGTATGAATACATATTCATACATATATGTGCATTTTTATATATAAATGCAGTGTTTTCATTAACATCTTAAATTTAGTTATAAGTTTGTAAGTGACACATTTATCAAGAGCTTGCTCTAACTATGGCTTTGAGTCAAGTTTTAGTATTCATTATGTGCCCAAGCAATCTTGACTAGAATTCTAGATTACAGACTAGTGATAAGAAATTACATTCAATAGAAGTTCAACACTGTTAAGCACTAAATTTACTTTTTCAACATATAGCCAAAATATACTCAGAGCAACGAGATACTCATAAATTAATTCAAAAAACGAGCTACTGATGATAACTGTGGTAAAAAGAAAACAGAGTAGTGTGTGGAAATCCCAAAATGTGGCCTTCTTTTCTTAAATTGACAGTATACATAGAATTATTTGTTTGGAAGAAGAAAAAAAGAATATTTTCAATTCAAGTAAAAAAGCCAGTAGCCCAGATTTCATAGACATCTCAAAATAGTAAGTGTCCAAGAAAGATGTTCAAAAAATAAAGAAACTTCAGTTTCTATCTACCATAAAATTAATTACATGAATGTCTTATCCTCAAAATCCATAGCATAATAAGAGAGAACAATAAAACAAGCCTGATTGGTGTGAAACAATCTTTGTTAGCAGCAGCAGTTTATGTAATTAGTGTAATTTTTAAAAGGCACTCGTTGAAAATGCATTAAGGCTCATACAAAAACAAGGCAGTGAAATTAGTGATAAGAAAACAACTTTAAACTCAATATACTTGATATAATTATTGATACATGTAAAATCAATATAAGGATCTCATTAGATTACATACCAGGGCTGAACAATAAGCAGCCAACAGGCTGAACGCAGTTCACCAAAAGTATCCTGGGAGCTGTGGGAAGCAGAACAGCCAGGCCACCACTTCCCACAGCTCCCATTGTCTGGGAACAGCAAACTACAGCCAATGAGAGCTGCGAGCAACCAGACCTGTGGATCAAGAGGTCTGTCAGCCCACCGGGGACTAACCCAGGTGAACTCTGTCCAGCTCATGAGTCACTGAGGCTACATCTACACTGCAGCTGTTTTCCGGGATACCTCTGGTATCCTGGAAAAGCTATGCTATGTCCAAGGAACACGTTCGCTTTTCGAAAAAAAAATTCAGAAAAGGGGACACGTTCTTTTGCCATCCCTGTAAACCTTGTTATATGAGAAAGAAGGGCTGT